>NC_058407.1:14083594-14383594 GCF_002201575.2 Neomonachus schauinslandi | reverse complement strand
AAAACAGTGTCATTAACAAATTCCTTTAAAAAACCCAGCATTCTGTGTGTACTGTGATCTTCTTCAGGTCTTAAGTTCTTTCACAGAATCTCACAAGGTCTAAGAGACTCATTAGAAGGACACACAACAACAACAATAATAATAAAGTAGCACTAAATACAGAAAACCCAAGCTCTACCTGGTCTCTAATGTTCCACAGTTTAGACACTGACAACTGATGACCTCCTTGACATTGCCTCCCATCATACCCTGTTCCCCACTTCCGGACTCACTCTGCCTTTGCCACACTGGTCTCCTTTCCATTGCCAAGCACGCTGAACAAGCTCCAGGCTCCAGTCCCCCAACACCCAGAGCTTCCTGGAGATGGCAGCTAGGCCACCTTCCTCACTCCACTCACACCACTGCTCAATGGCGCCCCCGAGACACCTCCCTGCAAAGTACCTGCTGTACTCCATGCCCCCTTTCCTCGACAGAACTCACCCTCTTACACTCACCCCCTACTGACGTAATTGTACACTTATCCCCATCTGACATGATTTACATCCATCCCAATTTAATATTCAATTGTCCATCTCTCTCACCAGGGAAGTTCCAGGGCTCAGGGTGGTCTGTTTCCTTCATGGCTCTATCCTAGCACCCAAACCAGTAACTGGCATACAGCACAATGCCCAAATAAATATCACTGAAAAAATGAATGTCTGTTTTGTAGATGTCAAAGGATGTCAAAGGTAAGGCCCAGGGAGGCAAAGTGACTTTTCCTAAAGCTACAACCCGATAGTTACATCAGCTGGGACCCAAACCCGGGCCAAGTGGCTTTAGTGGAGGTGACTCGTGTTGTACTGCACAGAGCGGGTCAGCTAAAGGGCTGCTTGGCTGGCTTTGGGCTTTGCTTGTGCATGTGGCCGCCTTCATTTTCATACCTTCCCATGTCAGCAAAGCCCACGGGCCCCTGCCCCTCCTTCACCACTCTGCCTCTTCCAACTGCCCCGCTTCTGCAAACATTTGGCAGGTGGCCCAAGGTCTGCTGTCGGCAAGAACTGCTTCCTGTAGTTTTCCCGGCACAGGCTGTGTGTTTAGTTCTGAGGGCCCAGTGGGTTCAGTGACTTCCTTGACTGGCATCTGAAGTCTTTTCCACCAGTTCACCTTGTAGACAAAAGAGGCTTTGAGAGTCTGCAGACTCTCTTGGTGGCCCTTTCCAGATGAGGAAATCTCACTCAGGAGCCGCGCTTGGCATCTCAGTGAAGGGCCCCGGCCACCAGGTCAGAGTGTGCTGATGCCGAGCACCCAGCTACGGTGGGTAGATGCAAAGGCATCTTCTGCTCATTAAAACATCATAATCCTCCTGTGTGTGTGTGTATGGGTGTGTGTGGAGAAGGCAGGGAGGGAGCAATGAATACATAAAAACATGTCCAAATAAATATAAAAATACAGAAAAAATTAAAATGATAAAACCTACATTCTTAAATGTTCAAGTAATGGAAAATCCAAAATTAGGTGGGGTTAGCCACATTTTAGAAAAAAAACAAAAAATCAACAACAGTGGTTTGCAGTTTACAAAGTGTTTGGTATAGAGTGGTTTTCAGAATCAGACCGCAAGTCTGAGTGTGAGCTCTATGCCTTAACTTGCTGTACAACTTGAAGCATGCTAGCCTTTCTACGCCTCGGTCCCTCATCTGTAAAATGAGCCTTCCTGCGGTGGTTGTGAGCATTAAATGAATTGATAAAAGCCCTTACCAAGGTGCGTAAGTGAAAATAAGTGCATAATGAATGTGAGCTGTCAAGGTTATGTTATTTAATTGGATCATTACAACAACCTCTTGATGTGAGGGTAGATATAAGCATCTCCACTGAAAACAGAGAAAACTGAAGAGCAGAGAGAACAAATGACTCAGCCAAGATCACTAGGTTATGGCGCAAGAGCTACAACTCTGACTCCATTCATCCATTCATGCACTTAACAGCTACCGTGCCAAGGATAGAGTCTGATGACGTAGCAGCAAAAGGAACAACATTCCCTGTTCTCGTGGAACTTGTATCTAGTGGGGGAGATAGGCCATTAACAATAAACAATATGTCAGGGAAAGAAACATAGATTCTGGTAAGAGGACAGAGCGCTGGGAGGTGAGTGTTATGTCAAATAAGGGGGGTCAGGGGAAGGTGGCACTTGATCAGTGAGATAAGCAAAGTGAGGGAGCAAATCATACAGTAAGAGGGGGAAGGGCTTTGTAGGCAGAGAGAACAGCAAGGAGGAAGGCCCTGAGGCTGGAGCATATGTGCAGGGCTCAAGGAACAGCAAGGAAGGCAGTGTGGCTGGAACAGAGCTAGTGAGGGAATGAGTGGAAGGAGAAGAGGTCGGAGGGGACAGTGTATTGATCCCGGTCAGGATTTTATCCTGGATGACAGGGTTAAAGTGTTAGCATCATAACCATCCTCATGAGCAACACATCATCTTCACATTGTCAATGAAGATAATGATGAAGATTCAACATCACCACCACCACCACCACCGTCACCACCACATTTGGCAACGCAAGAACCCAAGAAGTCCAGTTTGAAAAAAAATCACCAATAAATGTCGCACCACTCTGATTTTTAAGGATTCTTTTTTTTTTTAATGGCCCAGTTTTATTCTCTGGAGCTTAGATGTACATTCTGTACCCATTAAGGTGGGGTTCTGGTGGATGGCAGCCAGAGCACCTGGGCATGCTCTAGTTCTGCTCTGCCATTCACCCCTTCCTGCTCAGGTGCCCAAGAAAGCTGTACCCACAAGAAACAAGAGCAACTGAGAATCAGAGAAAAACATCCATTGTACCCATCGTCCTTTGCCTTTGCCAGCTCAGCTTCAAGGTTGAGGAGAGCTTTTGATAATGTCTTCAGGGAAGGAAGGAAGGAAGGAAAGGAGGAAGAAGGGGAGGAAGGAGGGCTAGAGAAAGGATGGGAAAGGGGGGATTGTAGAGGGGGAAAAAGAGGAGGAGGGGGAGGGGAAGCCTTTAGGGGACAGAATGGTGGGACTATCTCAGCCTCCAGAGCTTTTAAGGTTGAGAGACCTAGAAGAGAACATTGCCACCTGCCACAAACTCTTGCTACCTACAACAGATCAGGCAAATGTTCAGAAATGTTAAGACCACAGCTTAAGTATGCCAAAGAGAACGATGGTTAATGTCGCCTTGACATCTACTTCTCCTTATTGCCGAGCTGGCTCCACACGTTCAAACACTATTCTGCTCAATGTTCAGCAAAGTGTATTTATTAAGCAAACCAGGTGTGAAAGTCTCCCCACATTTCCCCAGAGGGGTGATGGAAGATTTGGGGGCTTGGAGACTGGGATGTGGAAGCAAAGGCCACTGCTGGGCAGCTACGCCCAGTCATATCATAGGTGCAGGCGAAACTGGGGGGCTGGAGCTCTGGGAGGAGCTGTCTGGGGTGAGAAGAGCTGAGATGTAGTTGTGCACACGTAGGCTGAAGGAGACACTGAAGGAGCTTGAATAGGCTGACGACGTTGAATTTCTGTGAAGTTTCTTTCTCCAAATTGACACTTGTAATGTGATGGTAGGAACATCTTCTCCATCAAAGCTCTGAGAAATGCAAATGCTCTATCATACCTTAACGTACTTTTTTATTTTTTCATTTTGAAGGTCCAAACCCCTTTTCAGGGTTGTAGAGATGAAAAGACCTTTCTTTCAGCCCTTCTTTCCTGCCCGCTGTGACCCACAGCATGGAACTCGCCTTCTCTTCCCAGACCTGCCTCCCAGCTGTCCCTTTGTGTCTCACCTACTCTCCGTTTAATCCCATCTGCACCCCGAGATGAGGACCTGCCACTTCCTCCCACTGGGGCCTCTGCAAACATGGTGAGGTTTGAGCCCCAGACACTGAGGCCCTGCTGTTCTTTGGCAGCTCTAGCTTGGAACCAGATACTTTGGAAAGACGAGCATTTTAGGACTCAGGGCGCTAAATTCTGTGAAGGAAAATGAAGCAGGTGAAGAGATACAGAGTGACTGAGAAGTGTGCAGGGGAAGAGTGTCATTTCAGAGAGAGTGGCCAAGCATCTCTGAGGAGGGGACACTGGCACAAAGAACCTCAGGGAGGATACCTTGGGGAAGAGGGTTCTAGGCAAAAACAAACAGCGAGAGCAAAGGCCCTGAGGCAGAGTGTGCTCACTTGTTTTTTAAAGTTTGTTTTCATTGTGGTAAAATGCACCCAACATAAAATTCACCATTTTAACTGTTTTTTAAGTGTATAGTTCAGTGGCATTAAGTATATTCACACTGTCATGCGACTGTTACCACCATCCATCCCCAGAATTTTTTCATCATTCCTAACAAAAACTGTGTACTCATTGAAACCCTAACTCCCCATTCCCCCCAGGCCCTGGTAACTACTATTCTACTTTCTGTCTCTCTGAATCTGAATCCTCTAGGGACCTCAAAGAAGTGGAATCATACAATAGTTGTCCTTTTATGTCTGGCTTATTTCACTTAGCATGTTTTCAAGGTTTGTCCATGTTGTAGCATTTGTCAGAATTTCCTTCCTTTTTAAGGCTGAATAATATCCCATTGTAAGGATAGACCCCATTTTATTTACACATTCATCTGTCAGTGAACACTTAGGTTACTTCCACCTGTTGGCTATTGTGAATAATGCTGCTATGACCATGGGTTTAAAAACGTCTGTTTGAATCCCTGCTTTCAGTTCTTTGGGGTATATACCCAGAAGTGGAATTGCTTGGTCATATGGTAATTCTATGTTTAACCTTTTGAGGAATTGCCATACCGTTCGTTCTCCACAGTGGCTGCGCCATTTTACATTCCTTCCAGCAATGCACAAGGGTTCCAATTTCTCCACATCCTCACCAACACTTGCTTTCTGTCACTTGATTTTAAAGAACAGTGAGAAGCCCAGCATGCCTGGATCAGAGCAAGCAAGAAAGACAAGGCAGGAAAGGGCAGGAAAAATGCCACAGAAGTCTAGCCATGAAGGGCCTATAGCTGTGGGAAGGACTCTGGCTAATACCTGGAGTGAGACTGGGAGCTTCTGGAGAGATGTGAACCATGAAGGGTCATAATAATCCCATTGATAATAAGGAAGGTAAACCTAATGCTCCCAGCTCCAGATGCCTGGGGCCTCTAAGGACAGCACAATCCTCTTTTCTCACAAGCTGCCAAAGGGTTAAGTAAATGCAAACAGGGATAAAGGCAGTGAAAGGAGATACTTCCTTCCCCTGGCTGACACACCTGATGCAGGAAGCAGACTCCTGCTCCCTGGGAATGAGAGCCCTGGCAGACTGGTGCTTCAAGGAGAAAATGAACGTCGCCTGGACACAAGATGGCTTAGCACTTCCCATGTTCGTTTCTGAGAGCTACTGAACAGCCTGAGGCCCCATCTGTTTTCAATCTTGTTAAAAGGGCCTCGTGTGCTGGCGCCTATTTAAAATAATGCACACATGGAGTTTCTAAAATGAAGAAGAAAAAGGGCCCATGCTTTCCCGGCCGGCACAGCTTATGTGTTTATTTTGGAGCCGGCTTTAGGAGTTCTGAGACAAGACATAGCTAATTTCTCTTCCCGAGGTTGATTTGCAAGTCCCCATAGGCTTCTGCTCCAAGCATTTAAGGCAGCTCCAAGCGTTTAAGGTGGCTTGGTATGAACCAGCCACTCTTCTAAAGCCCACTGTGAAATATCTCCAAATTAAGGCTGGGCTCAGGAAAGGGGGAGACCAAGGGCCACTTTCCTCCTTGCAAAGGAGCTGTTCGATTCCTTTTCCTCAATAGGGATTCTTGTTTCTAAAGGCCAAGTTCGTCTTCTCAGATGCTCATTTTCTTCCCATGGGGCCAGAGTAGTTCTAAGACAGCATGATCCAGGTAGGGCTCAGAGCCAACCTGAACCCAATCCCCAAATGGGGACTGCAAGGGGCAGGGGCAGGGAAAAAGAGTCACCTGTGATCAATGCACTCCCATGTCAAGAAGCCAAGGCAAGGGGGGTCTTCTTCTGTCCACTTCTGGGGAGCAGGGTGACCCTCTGAGCTGCTGACTCACAATGGCACTTGCACGTCCAGTGCCACAAAGAATTAAAATGGGTCCTTCCTGACCTTGCAGGCTCAGAGAAAACACCTCATCAGCTTAGAATCACATACACATCCTCATCAATGATGGCCCCATGTGTCTGGGGACTTCACAAATAACTTCCCCTAAACCCAGAGCAAGGGTGATGAAAAAGGGTATAAGAGAGACAGGATGAGGGTATCAGTGGTAGCCCAGCAGTGATGGCTCATGTCTTCTGCACCTTCACACCTGCTTTCACTCTAAGGACCCGGCTGACATTACTTTCACTTGGTGCAGTGATGTCCAATGGCGATGATGGCAGTGGGGATCCCAGTAGGAACAACAGTAGGAGAGGCAACGGAGACAAAAGTAGGAGAAGCAGTGGTTGTAGTCGCCGGAGAAGCAGAAAACAAACGTAGAAATACTACTGACTAGCTGTAAAAGGACGAGATGAGGTAGCTACTGAACACGGGTATTTCCAGTGGCAATGTATTTATAATTTCATATCATAAATCATATTCATATTCGGATTAAAATGCATAATAGTTTTTAAGCACTTATTATGTGCCAGGCACTGTTCTAAGGATAGTAGCCACCTGAGGTAGGTCCTCTTATTATTCTGCCCACTTTATAGCTGGGAGCACCATGGTACAATGAGATTACATTTATTTCCCAAGGGAAGCCACAGATTAAATAAACACAAGCAGTCTGGCTCCAGGGTCCCTGCTCTTAGCTTCTCTACCAGGCTTCTTGCAACCTGGGGCAAGGGGGGCAGCAGTCCTGGAGGTGGTGGTAGGATTACAGCAGGAGAATTACCTCTGAAGTGGCCTTAGTCACTTCTGGAGGTTCAAAGGATTCAGGATTTTCCAACCATGAATCAAACAGAGCAGGAATTTTTATTTTTTAATTTACTTAAATGTGGGGTTTTTATATAAGATTTAAGTGGAAATAAAAGAGTTCTGTTTTAAAAGACTATTAAAAAGCTGCAGTGTGGTGAGGCTTTGGATTTTAGACAGGTGTATTAACCATGTCTTATTTTCTGTATTCTGATGTTTTGATATCTTGAGGCCTTGCTGACCCTGGAAATACTGCCTCTCACAGAGTTTTAGCCAATTCCTAGAGATGGTAAATAACTTGCCCTAGAGAGTGCCTTTCAAATGCAAGCTAAACCAATCCAGTGCCCATGTGCCAACCACCTGCTCTGTGGGGCTCTCACACTCCAGGCCACCATCCCTCTGCCCTAAGACCCCAGGGCCAGGTACCAGACAACAAGGAATAGCCCCTTACAGCCCAGAGCCTGCTGAAATTATTCTAACTAGCCAGTCCTAAGGCTGCTTAGCCTGCTTGCCTTTTCCTTCCTGCAAAGCCATAATAAAGGCTCTTGTCCACATTTTTCCCTAGCTCCTTCTGCCACCTGACTGGCCATGGTGTTCATGTGGTCCCCCAACGTGGCGTGCCATCCCTCCTACTTTTAGGGGACTATGAATACAATGAAATTATCTTTCATGTCAGTCATTTCCGTGCATCTCACCATACTTAACTAAAACAAAGCCTGGGTACTTTTACAACAGGCATGGTCCAGCTCTTCAGGATTTCAACAGACTCTAGGCCTCTGCTGAGCTCCTGGGTACAAGCCAGCGGACACATTTATTATGTGGGATTGTGTTGCAAAATCACCCAGCATGGGCTAAGATAGATCCAGGTTTCAATTCCATTCTTGGAACTTCCTAGCTATGCGATCTTGGGGGAAATCACAGGAATTTCTGCCTCACTGTCTTTGTCAGGTAAGAATGGGGGAGAAGGTCCCTGCCCTGTCCTCATCCCCAGGCTACTATGTTGACTGAAAGGAAGTAAGAAGGTGAAGTTTCTTTGGAGAGGTCTGGTCTGGGAAGCCCTCACCATCATAAACTATACTACCATCACCTATCTTTAGGGAGCCATAGGACTCCCCGCACGAAAGGTGTCATCTTTGAGTTGTTTCTGTCTAGAACAGGGTTTCTCAACCTTGGCACATTGACATTTTGAGCTGGATAATTCTTTGCTGTGGGAGGCTAGCTTGTGTATTTTAAGATGTTTAGCAGCATCTCTGGCCTTTACCCATAGATGTCAGTAGCATTTCCCTGCTGTGACAACCAAAACAGTTTCCAGCCATTGCTAAATGTCCCCTGGAGGGCAAAATCTCCCCTGGTTGTGAATTATTGATATAGAAGAAGGAATGAGATAAGCTCTCTCCCTTTTCCCTCCCTCCCTCCCTCCTTTCCTTCCTTCTCTTCCTTTCTTTCTTCCTCTCTCCCTCTCCCTCATCCTTCTCTCCCTCCCCCCAAGCCTTTCCAAAGATGCTCAGTAGTCTGAAACCCCAGGTGCCCCCATGGAACACCACGGCTCTAAGAGGTACAACTGGAAAACAATTGCTCTAGCAGACAACTCCCAAGTTACAGATCACCAGAATAGAATTCAGATGTCTGTTGTTCAGAGTTCTTGGTTTCATTCCCTTCATATATTTATTAACTGAGCTCATCTTTCAGGATCCAACCACCTTATCCATAATTTGTCATCCTTTTTAAGCAGGCTTGGATTAAACCCACAGAATGTGAGAACTGAAAGTTCCTTTGGGGTCACCCAGTGGGTTTCATTTTACTACCAGCTCTGGCTGCTGTGTGGAGGATAATGTGGCTGCCCTAAGATCGGCTGGGAAGCGTGCCTTCATTGAGCAGTGGTATCTGTTGTGGCTGGGGGAGGACAGGAGGGTAGAAAGTGCTCCATGCATTTGCAGTTCCTTCTTTTACAAATGATCAACCTAGATCCAGGATCCCCTCTGATTTAATGAAAGTGGACCAAATTCTTACAATGTGTTGAACATATAGGAGTACTGGTATTACCATCTCCATTTTGTGGATAAAGAAACTGAAGTTTAGAACATAGAGTCACATGCCCCAAGTCCCACAGGTAATAAGAGGCAGTGTCAGGATTCGATCCCTTGCTCTTCTGATCCAAGGCACAGCTTCGTCCATCATGCCAAACTGTCTCAAAATATCTCTTCTTTCTTCTGAGGCGACAAAAAATTTTCCTCCACACAAGTAAATTATAGAGTAGTAAGAAGAATTAGTAAAAATGAGCCTGTTTACTTCCAGAATCTTAATGTCATTTCCTAATAAAGATATGCAAAGGGCACTGAAAGCAAGGGTTAGAAGAAACCAGAACAGGCAGTAGATGCATATCCCAGGAATGAGGGAGGAGTTAGCAGTGGGAGTTAGGAAAACAGTGCTTTATAGAGTATGGGCTGCTGGGGGGCCCGGGGTTCAAATCATGACTCTGCCAACCGAAAGCTGCTTTGCTGGACCTGTGAGAGTAATACATAACTTACATGGCCACTGTGAGGATAAGGTGAGGGTATGTATAGTAAACTCTTAGCAGAGTATCAGGCATCTGTGTGTGTGTGTGTGTGTGTGTGTGTGTACAGCAAGTCCTTAACATATGGGAGTCCTTATATTATCACTGTTACTGGTACTATGAAATACTAAATTTCATGAAGGTGTTTAGGGGAAAGAAGGCTAGTTCTAAATTGCTTAGAGACTACAAAAAAGGAGTGGGAAAAGACCTAGGTTTTAGAGAGAAGGTGAACACATAAACAAATAGGTATATGGATGGGAGAAGAGGCAGATGGATATATATTCATAGAAATAACATTTTTGGAGACCGACATGCAGAACCTAAGGGAAAGCTGCTATAAACAAGAGACCATCTAAATTAGATATTTGCTCCTCCAAAGACTCTCAGGGGCACCACTGAGCAGAAAGAGGAAAAGAGAGGTGGTGAGAAAGGCACACTGGTACCTGGTTGGGAAGAGTGTTGGTGCTGCTTAAGGACTTTGGCCTTCATCCCACAGACACGGAGGAACATGGACCATGGAGAGCAAAGGGAGTCAGACAGAGACCAAAGCAGCTGCTATACAAGAATAAGCAAATGAACACAAAGATCAAAACCTGGTTCTGTCTAATGAATGCAAAGTTGGGGTCCCTGGTATGTGGCTGGCCCAGCCAGGGGAGGTTCGCCCCTCTGTTTCCCTTGCTTTTCCTGGAAGCCAGAGGGGTGGGCTGCCGGTCTCCTCCCTGTCTGGACAGAATGTAGGCCCTGAGGTGGGGTGGGTGGGAGGTCATCTGGTTCAATTCCATCTTAAACAGGCTGAGAACCCACCCATACGCTCATGAAGGGAACTTCAGGGTTGTTGCTCAGGGAGCAGAGAAAGGTTCCAGCAACCCGGATAGAGGGGGGTCAGAAAACCAGATGGGCTGTCTGTGGTCTCTGAGAAACTCAATCTGAAAAACTGCATTAGGCCAGACAAAGCAAGCCTTTTTTCCAGGTCTGGCTGGGCAACAGGTGAGTTAAGGGGAAAATTATGGGCTTTCAAAACAGGCAGATAGAGGTTCCTTCCGGTCACAATTCTGCCACTAACTCCACCACTTTGCCCCTCTTGGCCTGTTTCCTCATCTGGACAGCGACGAGACTCACGCCCCAGGCATTGCCGAAGGACTGAGTACAGGGACGAGCGAGAAGCAGTCAGGTGATGAGGAGCACACCGCTGACCTGCAGTAGCTCATCTTCCTTCTTTCCTTTAACACGCTCTCAGAACCCCCAAAGCGTAACCCCGGATGAGGCTCAGTTCCGCCTCCTGTCTGGGGCTACCTTCTTATCACTGCCAAGGTCATCCCCCGGGAACTCCAATGCCAGACTTGGCCAAGAGGAGACAGGGGTGGGGGGAGCTGGGCTCTGTTATCTCCAGCACCACGACCTTGGGCGAGGAAGTGCGCCATGATGAGCCCCAGTTCGACAGAAGGGTGCGACGCAGTAAGATGTAGGGTCGGCAGTGTGGGCTCCAGAGCATCTTCGGAGCCTCCACATCTCCGCTCTCCCGCTGCAGGGCTGAGGGCAGGACGCTTACACTGTCAAGTCTTCCATCCGTATTTCTTTGCTGGGGTTGTGGTGAGAGTAAATGAATTGATAAAGTCTTAGTGGCAGGCACGTTGTGCTCACTTAATGTTGAGCACCGCCTTCCCCATACGTATGCACCATTGTTTTACCTGTATCACTGGTCTCAGACTAGTGCTTTACCTGCGTCGTTTACCAGGCAAAAGGATATGTGGGCGAGTCTATCTGCTGGGAGTTCTTATGGCGGATCCAATATTTTCTCTGTCACTTTTTCATTTTTCCCCACCCCAGGAGGGACGTCCCTGGGGCTGGCCCAGCCAGGGGAGGTTCTAAGTTAGAGAGTTACTAAGTGAGCACAGATTATGCATCTGTGTACTTGGAGCACCTACTAAGTACGTGAATAAGTGCCCAGTGGTAGCCTACCCACCACATGCTACTATAACACTGTGTATCTTTCTTTCACAGCTCCTAATCAGCTTATAATTATGGGATGTGTGTGTGTGTGTGGGGGGGACTGATTATGCAATTGATATCTGTCTTCTCCATTAGATTTTAAGCTCTATCCAATAGAGACAGTATCTGTTTCTAATCACCACTGTAGCTCTAGCATGTAGTAGGCACTCAATAAACATTTGTAGGATGAATAAAGATACTGTCCGTGTTCTCTATAAGCCCAGAGTCAAAGGGAGTGACAGGCAGGTGGACTGGTAATTTCAAAGCAATCTGCTAAGTGTAATGGTAGAAATATGCATGAGGTGTGTGAGAGCATGGATCAGGGGCAACTCACCCTGCCTCCCCAGGGTGATCAGGGGAAGCAGAATAGAAATAATACCGGGGCTAACTCTTGAAGATATGGCCAAACTTGGGAAAGGATGTCCCAGGAGAAGAGATTTCCATGAGCAAAGGCATGGATGGGGATGTAAACACAAGATGGTATTAGGACAGGAGAGGAGCCACAAGGTGTTTGCCAGGACTACAATCTAAGCTGGATAAAGAAAGGCAGGCAGGGGCTAGCTCACAGAGGACCCTGGAGGCCAAGCCTGCATCCCATGGAACAAGCCTCATGCACAAGCTAGCCCGTTACACAGGAGAAGAAATTCACCAAGTCGTGCCTGGATTTTACTTCCCTGTAATACACCTTGCCCCCTAAAATAGCATCTGGAGTTAGACTGCGAATCCCGGCTCTGCCACCTATAAGCTGTGCAGCCTTATAGCACCTCGTTTCCTCACCTGGAGGATGGGAAACGGTAGAATACCTACTCTTCACAAGATGGCGATGAGGATGAAATGAACTAATCCAATGAAGTGCTCAGTGTGTGCACAGTGCGCAAGCACGTGATTGGACAGTGGCTATTATCATCAGTCCCTTACAAGCCCAGGACAACACCATCCATGGAAATTCTCTCATGTCACTCTCTAAACTTCCTGAGAGAAGTGGTCCCAGCCAGGTTCAGACTAGGCTGAATTCTAAAGTAAGCAGTGCCTTAGAAAAGCTCCCATGTGATCTTAAAGGTAGACACCATAGGACATACAAACTTATTCTCAGATACCAGCCTCCCCTCTCTTTCCCAGGGACTGGAAAATGCAGCCAGTCTGGGTAGGATCCAGAAGAATCCATTTCAAAGCGTAAGTCCTGTTTATGTGCAGGCCTGACTCCCCTCCTCAGGAGATTCTGGTCAGGGTGGGCTGGGAGATTCCTCAGACAATCTAATAGATTAGTTTCCAGTTTAGCATAACAGCTAGACAGATTTTTGTGGTGAAGTCATCCCAGTCAATTAAAAGGCATTTTTCCCTGCTGTGAGTTCAGAAGTCCCGTTGGTTTGTTCCAGCTTTCTGGGATGTTTCATAATAGGATCCACCCTGGGTTAATTAATAACCCTTGATTCCTACTGAAATGCAAAGGCTGAAATCCTCTGTGTAAGCACATCCGGGCAGGGGCTGTTGGCAGAGCTGGGGTGAAGCCAGTGGGAGCTCCTCTCATCAGGGAGCGAGCCAGACCCCAAATGGTAGAAATGACAGCAGAGCTGGCAGTAAACAGAAAGTGTGGCCAAGCACAAGCTGAAGGTCAAAGCCAGAGAGGGTGTGAGGAGGGGCAGAAGTGGGGAGAAGTGGGCAGAGGAGGGATATCATAACCAGTGGAAGGCACCACAAGGCCAGAGATTAGGTAGATTGGGAGTAAACTGGAATGTGGGCGGTGAAATGGGTCAGGGCAAGTGGCTGGGACAAAGGTGGTGAATAAGAAGGGGTTGAGAGCGCTTGCTGTTATGGGATGCCAGCTCAAACATATCATGCGGCTCTGGTTCCATCTGGTCTCTGCTTTAAAGAAAAAATAGGTCATCCCCTCCCTTTTCAAATGCAAGCTGCAGGTACAGAATGAAGCTAAAGAACATGTGGCAGGGATTTACATGCATTCGCTGGAGAGTTACCAAGTCCTTTCTCGGAACCCCAGCCCCATGCACAGTACTCAAGGATAAGATGCCTTTTTCACCCAATGCAGAGCGGAGTTTCTCTGCTTTGAGCCTCTGGCCACCACTCCTACCCAGCCAGTCTTCTAAACCACTATTAGCATGTGCATCCTAAAATGAACACATGATCACGTCACTCCACAGCTTAAAAATCTAACGGGTATGTCCCCACTGCCTCTACGACACGATTTCCAGCTGCTTGCCTTGCCACACAAAGCCCACCCTAAAGAGACTGTTCTCTGCCTTCTTTTCCAGTTTTATCTCCCACCCCCCTTTCCTCACACACCCTATACTCTGGTCATTTTCCCCAGATGTGACAAGCTGAGATTTAAAGCACACTCTTTAGCCGGGAGACTTGATATGCACATCTGCCTCCTTCCCAGCCTGATGCAAAGCTAATTCTTTTCCCCAAACCCCCACCAAGCATTAACCTCTCTGTGAAGCCTTTCCTAAGGATGTCCCAAGGCAAGGGTGGCGATCCCTCTTCTGGGCTCACTAGGGTTTGCACAGGTCCCTAATGCATTACAGTCATTGCCCCCAACTGTCTCTCTTTCCACCAGAAGGAGAACACTGTGTGAGCGGAAGGCTCTGTCATTAAGGCCAAGTACAGAGCAGGTGCTCAGTAAGTGCTTCTTGAATGAAGGAGTGGGTTGAGATAAGTCAAATTCTGTTTATTTTTTTTAATACACATCCATCAAGAAGTTAAAGAGCTTATTAAGTTCTCCTTCAGAACTGCTGCTTAATTTCCATTGGAGTCTCATTTAGCTATGATACTACCAAGTGGCAGAGCAGATATTGATGGAGGGAGGTGGCAGCGAGGATGGGAAAATTACCAAACATAGTAGGTAGAGGCTATGGCACTATGAGCCGGATTTCCCAGTACAAGAAGATGGACTTGCTCTCATTCTCATGGCTCCTTTCTTCTCGTCTTTGATTAAGGGGCTAATGAGTAGTATAGTCAAACCAGGGAGGTGGGCCACGAAGAACTGTCCACCTGACAAAGCAGTCCCTGTTGCATTTAGAATCAGCAGGGCTCATCCAACCACGGTCTCCATATTCCCTCAGCCCTCATTATTTGGAGCTTGCCTCTGGCCATCAGCTATCCATCCTAGACACCCCTGCTCCCTCAAGAACAAGGCCTCTTGCAGGTAAATGTGGAAAACATGGACTTCCTGACTACAGAATTAGATTAACTTGTTTGCTACCAAAACCACCAGAAGAGACTAATGGCTTCTTAAATGGGGAAGATAAAAGATAACATTGGCAGGTGGATAGATGTAGTAGGAAAAATGGTGACATGGGAGATGGGAGCCTGGGGTCTCTACACGGGACTCCAACAATAATTTGATGTGTGTGCTAGGTCTAGTCACTTCCCTGCTCTGAAACCCAGCTGTTAAACAAGCAGGTTGGATTAGATGATCTCCAAGGTCCCTTTCTAGCCCCACCCTACTATGATTGTACCAAACCATCCATTCACTCACACATTCACTCAACAAACATTTATTGAACACCTTACCGGGACCTGTGCTATCTGCTATCAAGGAAGGGTTAGAAGTTTGCTCCAGATGCCAAATGAATGCCATATGTTTGGGGAAATATGATTGGCTATATATGTAAATGATACACACACATAAACATGAATGTTTTATATTTCTTATCCCCCCCCCCAACTATAAAACAGCAAACTTCTTTAAGCATGGATTATATCCTTTCCATTTCTGAATAACCCCAGGGACTGACACCTAGAAATTACTCATGTGACATGTCTTTAGCAACGTAAAGGGGACTGTAAAACTAGCTATTAACACTTAGCACTTTCTATATGCCATGCTCTGCTTTGAGCCCCTTGCATGTGGTAATTTACTTCTTAAATGGGGAACTCCGTAGGTACATCTTGTGATTACTATTATTACCATTATTATTTTCATTGAGGACACTGAAGCACAGAGAAGTCAAGTTACTTGCTCAAGGTCACTTAGGGAGTGGCAGAGCCGGGATTCCAACCCAGGCGGTCTGGCTCCAAAGTCAGAGCTATTATAGTCTTCATGTCGTCTGAAGTGTACATCTACACTTAGAAACAAATTTGGACGAAAACAAAGAACGAACAGAATTGTGAACAGGAGGACTATCTAGCAATAAGTCAGAAACATCAAATGATGAGTAAGAGCCACCAGGGTTAGTGAGGAAAGGAGGAGTCTTTTGCTGGAAGGATATCTCTTAAGAATTTGTAATTTATCCAGTAGATCAAAAGAGTAAGGTGAGATAGAAAGGGACGGTGGGATTATGTGCTTAGGGAACCTGAGCTAAGAGGGGAAATGCAAAAAAGCCTGATGAAGACAAATTCAAGACCCAACACATACTCTAATAGATCTACTTTGGTTAAGCAGGCCCCCGGCATCAGCTGGACCTAGGTTCAGATCCCAGTGGCATCACATTCTTACCAGCTGTGTGACCCTGGCTGGGCAATTTACTTAAGATCTCTGAGCCTCAGCTTCCTCAGCAATAGGCACATTGTGTGGGATGAGTTAAGGCACAGGAAGCACTTAACATGGCACCCAGCATACAGAAAATGTTCAATCAAAGTTAACCACTATCACCATTACTATTGTTTCTCCATTTCCCTGTTGTCTTAAACTGGTGAGCCTAAAGATAGAGCCAGGATGGTGATAAACTCACCCACATTAATAACGCCACGGTTAAGAAGAGACACACTTGCCCCTCTGATGAGTTATGTTTCAGCTAATACGCCCTAGTGTCCCACCTGCTTTTTTCATTCCCCCAGCTGGTTCTTAGATTTGAAAAGAAAAAGGCCTCCGTGGAGACCTGCACGCTTTTAAAAATAATACAAAACAGAACGTCTGAGGTCAGGGTAAGCCAAGCCAAACAAATAAATCTTGCAGGATTGTGTTAACAAAACAAGGCTTAGTGGATCAGAGCGGGTAGAGTTCTGCCCGACTCAGCCCTGCAGAGAAACACCAAGCTCTGGTGAATTTCAAACACAAGGAGGTCAGATAGGAAGAGCAAATCATGGAGCACTTCAGAGTTCAGCATCAATACTTGGGCGGAAACCAGGAGAACATTCTGTGCACGATGGACCCCCGAACCCATGGGTCAATTACAGTCCTAGAAATCCACATCAGAAGGGTCTTATAGATCATCTATACAACCTCTGCGGAGGGCAATCTGGCAATATCTGTCAGAATTATAAGTGTATACTTGTGATGGGAGGTGTACTCTGAGATGGACATCCGCCTGTGGGAGGTTCATCAGGGAGCGCTCCAGGAACCACCACCGCCGGACTGGAAGGAGAAGGAAGGAAGCAGTGCGGGGAGGAAGGAGAAGCTGGCCTGCACTGCCATCTCAGCAAAGGCCTCTGTCAACCCCACCAAGAGCCTGGAGCTGGGACGGCCCTTCAGAGTCGTCCCAGGTGGGGTAAATGGGCAAGGTCTTCGTACCGCCCAGTCACTGAATGTAGCAGCCGCCACGAAAGAGATGCGAGCTGGGGCAAGGCAGCTGTGCTCACCTGAGGCACTTCCAGAAGACTGCTGAGGGCTGGCTTCTGGTAGCAATGCCAGCAGCTGGGGGAAGTCCTTTATTCCTCCAGGTGCATTATAGCACTCACGGCATGGGATGCTCTTGGAACCAGTGGTTCTTTTTCTAGGAAGGAATCCTATGGATATGCTAACAAACATTTGCAATGACATAGGTTTGGCATTATTTGTTAATAGTAAAATTTTGGAATAGAAATTACTGGATATCCATATGATGGCACTCTAGGCAATCATTAACAAGAATGAGGCAGCTCTGCATGTACTCTCATGGAATAAACAACCAGTACATTGAGAAGTCAGGGTGCAGAACAGTACAGATAAGTAGAAGGGTATGTGTGGACTTTGAAGAGCTGAAGGGACGGACTGTGCTGCTCACTGTCTATGGCCCCTCGGCCCCACACCTGCACTACGGGGGCTGAAAGCCTAAATCTACGCTTCCCAGAGTCTTTTGCCACATGCATACCCACTTAATTTCTACCAAGGGGAGGCATTTATGCAAGAGTTAAAGTCAGGAAGGAGGTAGCAATCGTTCTGCTTCTGGTGGCAGCTACAGAAGCTCACCGACAGCCTCAGCAGATACAGAGGGTTGGCGGCAATTCCCGCAGCATCGGTGGGAGTGCAGACTCATGGTTCTCCACTGGCCATGGTGGTAGTGACAATGGCAGCAGGGAAGGTAGGGCTGCTGGGGCTCTGGGTAACAGGATTTTCCCTTCTGAACCATTTGTTACCAATCCTCCCATCAAATCTTCTTCTGAAATACCTACAATGGTTTATGTTTTTTGAGCCAACTACTATTTATGAAAAACAAAGGAAAATACACATATATGTATATTTGATCATTGCATTTAAAATCTCTCTAGAAAGTTGCCCAAGAAATTGGTGATAATGGTTAAATGAACTGGTTTATGGATGGTTAAAGAAAATAGATTAGTTGGGGCAAGGTTGGAGGTAGACTTTTCATCAGATACCACTTTTTACCTTTTCAGTATTCGGCTATTTGTATATATTACCTTTACCCCCAAAACACATAAAAGAGAAAAATAATAAAGGTTATCTCTGATGAGGTACCTAAATTTCCTGTGAAATATTCGCCACATTCACCACCCAGTTTTTGCTGGAACTCCCCACCTACCGAAGGGGTGTGGCCCATTCATCATTACTCAGTAATGCTTCTTTTCTGTTCATACCAAGTTGAAATCCATGTTCTTGCAGGATAATACTACTAGCCTGAACTCTAACCCCAGTGAGGCAATCTGGGGTGGTTTTTCAGCACACCTGCACGTGAAACTTTTATCATTCATTTCAGAGAGGGTATGGAACCTTTCTGAGCCTCAGTTTCTTCTTCTGTCAAGCGGGGAGTGTCATAGCAGACATCTGAAAGGGTTGTGGTGAGGTTGAAATAAGATTATGCACGTGAAGTGACCTAACCAACACATCAGGTTATTGCTCTTGATATCTGCACCACCGGCGGAAAAACTCAGTGGGTAACAGGAGGGACCTGGAATCAGACTGCCTGGGTTCAAAGACAAGTTCCTGCCAATTATAAGCTGGGCAACCTTGGGAAAGCCACTTACTCCCCTGAGTCTCAGATTCTGCAGGATGGAAGCAATGCTAGTGCTCATCCCAAGAGTCAAAAGTATTCAACCTGACCTTGGAAGTACTCAACATATGGTAACTGTTACCATTTGCACCTACTTATTCAGGTTGTAGACACTCTGCAGGGAATAGATGGGATCCTAGGAAAGACCTGTCTCTGGACTAAATGTCTCCAGTTTCTTATACTGATCCCCTTTGCTCACAGATGTCAGACTCCACTGACTCCAATCACTCTCTTCACAAGGCATTCTGTGGGATACCCCCTTGTGGTGTGACACCAAAACTGGATCTGTCACTAAAGTGTGACTAGCATAGTACATGTGTGGGTATGTGTGAGAAAGATGTGTGTGTGTGTGCGCTTGCACGCGCGCACATGTGTGTTTATGTACCATCACCTTCCTGGATTCTAAATGCTGTAGTTTGATAGTGCAACGTGAAGAGGCATCAGGTTTTGGGGGAGTAGCAACCATAACTATAGTTTATTGAGCACCTAATATATGTGCCAGAAGCCATGCTAAGCATACAACACACTGACTCACATAATCCATACAGTAACTCTGGAGGTAGAAACTATTATCCTCATTTTTCAGGTGAGGAAACATGCATAGATATGTTACAAATAGAAGGTCAACACAAAAAAACATGGTAGAGCTGACATCCATCTCCAGTCCCTCCTACTCTGAAGCCACAATCTTAACCTCCACACTAGACTTCCTCCACAAATATTAAGAATTTGTTCAAATCTTAGGTCTTTTCTTTCCCCATGTGATTTTAAAAAACTAAGTCTCCCTAATCTTGCTCCTCTTCAGCTGAGTTTTTCCATAGGGCCTTATATTGTATCCCCCTTCAATTTGATTGTTTCAGATTTAATGTAGCATATTCTCTCTCTCATTCAGCTTCAAGTCATCAGCAAACATAATTTGACAAGTCTCTATTAAGGAAAAGAATAAAGCCAAGGGCTCTGCCATTACATTTATTTCTCTCAAGGTGTATCTCTATATCATTTCCTAGTGGGGGTAATGTTCAACCTGTTACCAATTCACCGATCTGAATTAACATCCAGCCTCCATTTTTCTTTTTTTTTTTTTTTTAAGATTTTATTTATTTATTTGAGACAGAGAGAATGAGAGAGAGAGAGCACATGAGAGGGGGGAGGGTCAGAGGGAGAAGCAGGCTCCCTGCCGAGCAGGGAGTCCGATGCGGGACTCGATCCAGGGACTCCAGGATCATGACCTGAGCCGAAGGCAGTCGCTTAACCAACTGAGCCACCCAGGCGCCCAAGCCTCCATTTTTCTATCTTATTGGCAACTATTTCTTGATATATCACATGTCTTTATGGTCAATATAATATCTACAGCAAAGATTCATTCTAAGAAAGGTTGACCCATAAAGAACTGTGGATGGAAGGCTGAAGTGGGTATGCAAAATATATACTTCATGGTCTTAAGTGTTTAAACTATTTATTTTTTATTTAAATTCAATTGGCCAACATATAGTACATCATTAGTTTCAGGTGTAGAGTTCAGTAATTCATCGGTTGCATATAACACCCAGTGCTCATCACATCACGTGCTCTCCTTAATGCGCATCACCCAGTTACCCCATCCCCCCACCCATCACCCCTCCAACAACCCTTAGTTTGTTTCCTATGGTGAAGAGTCTCTCATGGTTTGTCTCCCTCTCTGATTTCTTCCCATTCAATTGCACTACTAGGTTTTTATTCCAACGATACAAATGTAGTGATCCAAAGGGGGACCTGCACCCCAATGTTTATATAGCAGCAATGTCCATAATAGCCAGACTATGGAAAGAGTGTTTAAACTATTTTAAGGGAAAAATCTCACCTTTGCTTCCCTAAGACATTTGAGTTGACGAAACATTAAAGAGCAGAAAATGAACAGCACTTGAATCAAGAGCCTTTCCAGGGATACACACACATCTACCTAACCCCATCCTACTCCAGTATCACAGGAGGGCAGGACTCGAAGGGAGCCACTGGCCTTCATACGCAAACCTGCGGCTTGCCCAGCATCCTTCATTGGAGTCAAGTGCAGATTCTTCACCTTGCCTTGTCTTTCTCTCCATCTGTTAGAGCAAGGCATTGCCATTGCTTATGCCTTGGTACCTCTATTATCGCTGAGGAAAGACTGACCGTTGTAATTGCAGCCTTTTTTATCAGAGAGGAAAGAAGCCCAAGGCTCTGTCCTACCAAGTCCTAGTCTGCTCATTTCTCAGAACTGAGTCTATTTGAGATTAATCCATGCATCAAACTCATTGCTTAGTCCCACAGAGGGGTGACTTGTACCTGTGGAGAAAAAGAACTTTTGCCTCAAATATAAATAGAGGAGAGCTTGACATGCCAACCACCCTGGCCGTAACGTCTCAGACCCTTCAAGGACACTGCTGTGAGGCCCCACAGAGCCAGTAGGGCATTCTGGGTAATGGAATGCAACATGAGGCAGTCCCCACCCCCCTCATCTCCCCGGCCTCCCCAGGGTTTCTTGATTCCTGGCTCTGCAACAGCTGAGGCAAACAGTTTTTGAACTTGGGGGGAAGAGGGTGGAGAGAAGGGGCGGAGGCTTCCTCTAGGCCAACCACAACTAACTCATTCGCTCTGTCCAGCAAAACCCAGACAGTGCAATTATCTGGTTAATTTGGCCCTTAGTTGGGAGACAGACTTCCAAAATGTGAGACCAGCTCAGACTAAACAGTGGCTTCCATCCTAAGACTTCTCCCAAGTGTGAGAGAATACATGTGAGATTCCTGGGGGGTTGCTTTGTGACCCGCCCATTCATCCACATGGATAAAGGCAAACAATTCAGATTCTAAGATGGGTTTAGGAAGGCATGTCTTTCAGGGAAAAATGCCCAAATGACCTGCTATTTGGTCTCCTGGCTAATTTGCCTTCTGGCTTCTATGAAGACGGATGGCTCGAAATCAGGATGACTCTAAATTAGCCAATGTTTTCCAATATGATTGCAGCCTTCATAGATTGGCTGAGCGTTTCCAGAGCCCCTGGGTGAGTTATTCTTAGGGCAATTCCTGATGATGCCCTATAGATTTTATACCCATAAGTTGGGCCAGGGGCATCACTGAGATAAATGGGTAAAATTAAAACATGCCTCTGGGGTTTTCACAAATGGGATAAGATAGGGCTAGCTAAATTGGCAACTGAGCATTTACCAGATGGTTTATGGAAAAACCAGATTTTTGAGGGGGATTAAGAAGCAGTAATTTATCTCCCTTGGAAACTGACAAGCAGCCTGGAATCTGTGGAATCTATCAGTTATTCATTCTGCAAGTATTTCTTTAGTTCTGGTCCTGTGCTACTTAACAAAGTGAGATCCAAATAGCCATGGCCTCTATGCTCATGCAAATAATCCCACACCTATATATACGGATCAGGGCGGGGAAGGACAAGTTCAGTGTTATGATAAGGAATAACCAGGTTAGCTGATTAGATCAAGGTGTGAGAGGAGGAGTCTTTGAGGAAGGGATTTAAAAGCTAACACTTTGGGATGCCTGGGTGGCTCAGTTGGTTAAGCGTCTGCCTTCGGCTAAGGTCATGATCCCAGGGTCCTGGGATCAAGTCCCACTTGGGGCTCCTTGCTCAGCAAGGAGCCTGATTCCCCTCTGCCTGCTGCTCCCCCTGCTTGTGCTGGTCTCTATCTTCTGACAAATAAAATCTTTAAAAAAAAAAAAAAATAAATAAATAAAAGCTAACACTTTAGGGGCTCCTGGGTGGCTCAGTTGGTTGTCTGCCTTCGGCTGGGGTCATGATCTCAGGATCCTGGGATTGAGCCCGGTGTCGAACCCCTGGGTCAGTGGGGAGTCTGTTTCTCCCTCTCCCTCTGCCCCTCCCCCCAGCTCATGCTCTCTCTCTCTCAAAAAAATAAACTTTTTTTTTTTCTTAAAAGCTAACACTTTAAAGAAACTATACGCTTTTTTAGAAAGATCACTCCAGTGTTAGTAGCAAAAATAATCTGGAAGTGGGTAAAAAAGGTAGAGTTAGGAAGACTGGATGAGAGCTAATGATGGTCCAGCCAAGGCTCTGGGCAATAAAGATGGAGAGAGGTGGATGGACTGGAGACATGGAATGCGGAGTCAACTAGCTGAATGGGTGTAGTGGTGGAGGGAGGGGAGGCAGCAGGGAGCCTGCGCAGGTTTCTAGCTAACATGGAAGGTAGAGGGTGTCACTCTTTATTGAGAGGGAACTTGGGAGGACAGGTAGGTTGGGGCTAGGGGAAGATGATGTGTCCTATTTTGGACTCAGCCAAACTGGACTGCCACCCTTCCACACCCCTTCCAGCCCCCTTACCTTTGCTCACACTGCTTCCATCTCATTGCTCTTCATGTTGCCACATCCACTTGTTGAAATCCTACCCATCCTTCAGGACGCCCTCCAAATACCACCCCCCCACTTGGAGCCATTCTCACTCCCCCAATTAGTGGTGGCTTCTGTTGCCCTTAGCACTGAGTTTGGACCTCTCTTTTCTGGACTCCACCGGTACTGAGGTTCTGTGAAGACTTATCTTGCCTCCCTTCCTAGACCACAGACTTATTGAGACAGAGCCTCTGCTTCTATATCCTCCTTCCCCACATGTTAGTGAGTTAGCATGGTAGATGTTTGACAAATATTTGTTAAGTGAACAAAAATAACATACTCTTTGCCATGGAAGGAAAACCAGTAGACATTGGACTGACTTGAAAGCCACAGGATCAAATTGAAATTCAAGTTTAAGGTGTTTTAATACTAAGCCAACTCAAATTGGATGCTCAGAAAGGCTTTCTGTTCCTCCAACACACCAAACTCAAAGAATACTAAAAAAGTCACACCCCCTATTTTCTTACTGCACTTTTCTGAGTTCATCTTATAGTAGGGACCTTGTCTATCTTATTAACTCTTTGTCTTTGATGATGACGATGATGATAAATGAGTAACATTTACTAAGTGCCTGGTATGTGCCAGGCACTGTTCCAAGTACTTGGAGACTAACTCATTTGATCCTCATAGTCACCCCATGAAATTGATGCTATTATTACCCAATTGTACAGATGAAGAAACTGAGTTGCAAAGAGCTTAGTACTGCTCAACCAAAGTCGCACAGTTAGTAAGGAGTGGCAGTGGGATTCAGACCTGAAATCTGGTTCCAGAGCCCAAGCTTTGATGTGCTCTCCTAAGGCTGAGCACCATGCTTGGCATTTAGTAGGTCCCCAACAAGTGTTCACTGAATGAATGGGAGAAGCCCTAGATCTGGAGGTCACAGGTTCTAGTCCTCATTCTGCCACTGCCTTCCTATGTAGCCTTGAGCACGTCCGTGTTTCTTTCCCCATAAATTGAGGTGCCTGGCTATTGATATTAGCAGTAATAACAAGAGCCAGTATTCATAATTCTGGTCTCATTTGAAGTTTTAAATAATTTAATCCCAACAACACTGATACAAGGAAATTAAAGCATAGAATGATTGAGTCACCTGCCCCATACCTATTAAATGAGAGAGCCAGGATTCAAACCCACTGTGCTGCCTAGCCCAAGTAGTTCCAAGGAGATGGCTTGGGGGCTATGGGGGAAATGGGGAGAAGGTAGAACAGAATGGAGCAGACAGATTTTGGGGTTCCCCATGTCCATTTCATTAGTTTCCTTTTCTCTACTTTTCTCTATTTTGTACAATGGGCTCCTACTTGAGATTTCCTTTGAAGAAAGGTTCTGCTGCTAAAACAAAAACCATTAAACTAAATAATTCTGGATTTAATAAAACTCCCAGTTATAAGCCAGGATTTTCTGATAATCTTGGCTCATGGTAGCCTCATAAGATGAGGATCAAGGCTGCTCCTGGGAATGGCTCTAGCTGTGGAAAATATCAGGGTGATAGCATGGAAGACCCAGCTCCAACCTACCTGCTCCACTCGGATCTCAATTTCTCCATTCACCTTCTTTCCATGAAAATACTTGGTCCTGTGAAAGAAAAGAAGAGAGCTCCTGAGTAAGGGTGCACACTGCTTTACTGTTTTCTTCCTTCTCCCAAAGGCCTTGCCCCCAGAGGTGCATGTCAGACACATTTGTAACTTCATGCTCTCTCCTCCCACCTTGACTGATGATTTTCTCATTATTTGTATGTACTGTGTGCGAGGGGAAAGAATACTGGATGGGAAGATTGGAGACTCAGGTTCTGGTTCTACCAAGTGGCTCGACCTCCCTGTGTCTCAATTTTATAATCTTTAAAAGGAAGATATTAATAGCCGCATGACATATTTCTAAGTATTATTTTAAGGATCAAATGAGACAAGGAATCTTACATAAATAAATAATGCAGAATTATTTATTTTTATTATTTATAGTTACACTCTATATACTCCATAAATTATCCACCCATCTACCCATTCCTCCATTTGTCCATCTGTCCAAGGAAGCAGCCCTCATCTATCTCTTTATCCATCCATCCGTCCGTCCGTCCATCTGTTCATCCATCCATCCATCCATCCTTCCTTTCATCATCTTTCCTCTGTACCCCTACTTCTATCTTCTCAGTAAATGGCATCCCATCTACCCACTGCTCAAGGCGGAAACATAGACATCATTCTTGTTATCTCTTTCTCTCTCCCTATCCCACTGATTCTACATTCTAATTATTTCCCAAATCCATCCACTTGTCAATTTTTCTCTGTAAGCACCCTAATCTTGGCCCCCTCATCTCTCTTCTCATATAGATTCTTTTTCATACTCTTCTTTCATAGTACTTATTACAATTATAATTAGTTATAATCAGTAACTGCATTTAATGCCTGTGTCTCACTAAACTATAACACAGCTCCTTGAAGTAAGGAACAAATACTCCCAACACCTACCAGAGTACTTAACACACATTAGGAGCTCAATTAATATATGTTGAATGAGTAAATGAGTGAAGAGAGAGATGGGAAAAAACCCACTTGTTGAGTATTTACCCTATGCCAGAAACTGTGCTGTAGGCTTTAACCTATATAGCCTTTCTCATTTAATGCTTCCAACCACCACCATGAAGAAGGCATTATTATTTCCATTCTATAAAAGAGAAAACTGAAACCCAGAGAGATGAAATATTTTGCCTAAGGGACTTGAATCTGGCTTTCTAATTCCACTTCTATGTTTTTGCTCACCTCTGAAAAATAGCAGCAAATGTTGGGGTACTTTGGGTTTAGATGTCCTCTCACACACAAGGCAAAAGTAATACAAGTTTCCATTTGCTCTTTTGGATTTGGGTATGAAGAAACTAACAGTTCTCAGTCACTTGCTGTAAACTGAGCACCGTGTTAAGCATTTACATAAACTTTTATGGGGTAGAGATGGCTCTTTGTTCCAATACCCATTCTCCTCTTCACCACAGTAAGAAAGTTTACAGATTGGCACACACACACAAAAGAATGAAGATCCCAACTCTCCATTCAGCTAGATGTGGCCACTTGATTGAGTTCTAGTCAATAATTTGTAAGTAGGACATCCAAGAATCCTCTCAGTTTCTTCTTCTATTCTTCTTCCTGGAACATCCATGTTGCCATCTATTTTTTCAACCTGCCATTTACGAAAGAAAGAATCCTTTCTACAAATTCTCTGACCAAGCTTCAGTCTGTCTGCTTCCAAAGAGTCTCTATCTACACTTAGCTGATGCCAGTGGAGTTCATCTCTTTCCAAGACTTCCCAAATCACTGATAGCTCTAATATTAATATTACTTTTTCTTACAATGTTCGCAGGCTTAGCTGTCAACTAAGCAAAACTTTAGTGGGATAGGAGCTGTTATTGTGACTTGAAAGGAAGACCTGCTTTTTCTTCCAGGCATGGTGTTTGACAAAACATGTGCAGTGAGGCTCATTCAAAGGGGACTTTTCCACATAGTTTGTGAATTTTATCACAAATCTTTGAAGGTAGTGTCAGCAAACTACAGACACTGGGATAAGTCCACCTCTAATATTTGTGAGGCCTGGGGCAAAAGAACAAGTGGAGGCTTATGTATCATATGTATAATATTTTTAATCGATAAATAAAGCCAGCAAACATTTAAATAAAACATGTCTGTCTTCCTTCCTCGACAAATATAACTTCATAATAACCTGGAAGGTTCAGAATTTAGACTTCTTAGAATTCTTAGAGTTCTACCCAGAATAAGGCAACATGTGGATTGCCACGTCTTGGTCCCTACAGTCCTCCCTAATTCTCTTCCCACCCTCCTCTCTGTCCTGCACCACCCAGGATTCTTGTGCAGGCTCATGGATGGCCTAGCCCATTGCCATGCTTCATTTCTTCACTCGTGCCCCCATCAATAGATCTCCCTTGGCTATGCCTTGGGAGGATGGACAGGGAACTGGCCTACACAGGGCATGGAATTGGGCCAGGGTCCCTTTGGGCAGGGAATTCTAGGGTTCTATGTATCCAGTGCATGGTCTAAGGGTACAATTTGCAGGGCCCTCCTTTGCCATCAGAAAGGGTACAGCTAGTAAGGGCTGGAGTCAGAGTTAGGGCAAGGTTCCCTCTAGCTTGGGTTTAAAAGAAGTATTAAATGGGCCTGGGACCTCAGAAGGGTGACTAATGAGAACAATCACTAGTACACTGGAAAAAGCATGGCTTGGGCAAAATTTGAGCTCTGCAGCTCACTTACCCCATGTTCTAAGCCAAGGTACTTAACTCCTCTAGGTCATGGTTTTCTCATTTGTCAAGGGTGATAACATCTACAGCCAAGGCTGTAGTTATAAATTCACCTGATCCTGTATGCAACAAGGCAGTAGAATGTAGTAGACTTAGGGCAACCGCATGGATGCAATCCCAGCTCTACCACTCACTGTGCAACCTTGGGTAAATCACTCAACCTCCATGTGCTTCAGTGTCCACATTTGGGAAGTGGGGTTGATGCTAGTAACTAACTCACAGGGTTGTTGTAAAGATTAACCAAGGTAAGATATATAAAGCACTCAGAACAGTTCCTGCACATAGATAGTAAGCTCCAAAGTACACAGCCCAGGGCCTAAAACAGAATCAACAACAAAGAACTATTGTTTTCTCTGTGCCCACGGGTGTCGTGTGGTGGGGATCCACGAATAAAACATAATCTTACCCTCACGGAAGTTACAACACAGACATGTGATTCACCTCACTTTGATCTGTTCCACCAGTGCAATGAGTGATGGGGTTGATAACAATAATAAATTGACGCCGTTGGTATATAAGGCCTGCAGGTACCTTCACATCCCTCCTACTATTTGACCCTAATGTCAACCCTGAGAGTAGGTAGGGTGGGGATCAGTCCCCACACATTCCAGATGGAGAAGTCCCTGTTCAAAGACACATAAAATTTCTAAGTGGCACCGGTGAGTTAGATCTTGAACTTCAAGATTTTTGGGATTCAGTTCAGACCCTCTGTGTCCTTCATGATCTGGATCCTGCTGACCTTGACCCATTTCTCCTCTGGTTTTCTGCCCACCTCACAGACACACTCAATTTCCTGCAATTCTCTAGCCTCGTCCTACACTTTACGCCTCTGAGCCTTTGCACAGGCTGTTCTCTCTGCTTAGGATGTCTTGTTCTTCACTGCCTGGCTGCCTCCAAGATCTTCACTCACCTTCTTTATCAAGTTTTCCTTGAAAGTGCCCCCCCAATGAAGCTGGGTTAGGTGTTCCCCCCTGGGGTTCTCACATTCTATACTAACAACCATTAAAGCACATATCACTCCCTGATGTAATCACACGGTGTTTGTCTCTACCTTGCCCCCGTACACTTAGTTTGAGAGCTCCTGGGAACCTGAAACTGTGTCTCAATGCTCACTGAATCCAGTATCTGGCACAAAGTGCCAGGGCACAAGGCACATGTTTAACAAATGTTTGCTCACTGGGTAAATGAATAATGTCTTCCAGGGATAAGCTGTAGCGTATCCTGTCCTCGAGACACTTTACTGTCATCTACTGGTACACCGTTGTAATACACTTACAAATCTGCACTGATTACGATGTGGGGTCCTTGTACAGTGTCCACCCTGAATGATGGGTAGCCCTCAACTCTATTCTAACCAGAACTCAAGAACGCTTTACACTATACCAATACTACCCAAGCAGCCCAGGCTTTCACAAGGCCTCACCTTCCCAGGAGAAACACTTGTTTTGCCCATCTCTGGAATGTTTACTGCAGAGCCTGGCAGATGGACTCAGGCTGAAGCTTAGGGTCAGGCAGTCCATCCCCCTGCCTGGCTGGGAGTCAGAAGTCTGTCTCCTGACAGGCCACACAGACTGCTGCCTCCTTGCCGGGGGCTCATTCAGGCTTGAGCTGCCTCTGAACAGTCCTGTCTGGCAGAGGGAAGGGTAGGGATGGTCTGGAATTTTAGATGCCTTGGGGGCTGGGGTTGCCGCCTTTGTAATTGCCTGGCTGTTTGACCTCAGGCAAAACGGACGGCCTCACTGTGCCCAAAGGCGGTCTCTCTAATGCAGACCTCTTCCCAATGCCCTAATATGTTTATTCTCATAATGAGTTCCCTGACTATCCCAGCCAATCACTCAAGGCCTTGGCCTTGGGAAGGGGGTGGGGGAAACTCTTGACTCCAGGAAGCTTCCTTCTCTGTGGGTGGTCTCGTATTTTACTGCCACATCAGAGGCACCAGGAAGGAGAATATTATAAAACAAGCGCTGCCTGGGGTGGGAAATCCCAAGTTTGGGGAGGCGGGAAGTGGTGTGTGAGAGAGATTTATGAGGAGGGGGTACAGAGCTCTTTCATGACGACAGCAGGGCCAGAAGGAAGAGAAGAATTAGCGCAAACAGGATCCACCTGTGTCCAAGCAGCACCCTCCTAATAAATACGTCTGGGATGTAGAGTCAATGTGGCTGGGCCTTGGCTGGGTCCTTCCCAGGGAGGAGGGGTCAGGAATTTTCTGTCTCAGGCACAGCCCTCTTCCCACAGGTGGCCCCTGTAGGGGGAGGGAGGGCGGGGATGCAGGGATCTGGCCCCAGGAGGGGAGTCTCCTGTTCATTGCTTATTTGTCACCTGGACTTAAACAGGGGGAGATGGGGTATGGACCATGCAGGAAACCATCGAAGGTAGACATGCCCAAGGCTTTCCCAGTCAGTAAGATGAGGAGGGTCACTTGGCACCTTGGCTGGAGGGAGGTGTGACAAAAGCAGGACCTTTGAACACAGAGGTCCAATTCAGAGATCAATTCTAGCTCCATTATTTACTCGAAAGTATAGCTAATCTGCCTGCCCCTTCCCACTGCCAGAGGGGATCCTCCAGTGATGGCGCAGACTCTCCATCCCACCTTGCAATTAGGGAACTCCAGTGAGTCAGGCAGGGGAGGGACCCTCTGAGGGTGGCCAGGCCCCTTGCACCTATATGGGGATCTGTGGATGTAAGAAACTAGAGCCCTAGGCCGCAGGATGTGACAAATGTCCCCTCATTGGCTTCTGACAGCAACAGGAAAGGAGATTTTCATGCGTAGGTCTGGTCACCATTCACTCCCTTATGCAATCACTATCTACTGAGCCTCATGGGGACCAGGCACCTTACCAGGTGTAAGGGGAAAAGGCTGACATGGTGCCTGCTCTTGGAGAGCTCACGCTCCCAGAAGTCAGAAAACTAACCAGGTGAAAAAGAACTGGTGACTACTGAGAATAAAATACACAAAGGGATGGAGGATAAGATGTGGAAAGCAGAGAAGATCTGACTCAGGTTGTCATGGAAGGCTTCTTCAGGAGATGCTGAACATGTATTTATTGACCATCCACTACAGGCCAGGGCCTGCAGGCTCTAAGGAAGTTCTTGGCCTCAGGGGAGCTTACCACCTAACAGGAGGGAGAGACTCATAAATGGACAATGACCACATAGGGCATCAGCCCAAAGAGCCAGGTCACCCCACAAAAGGCACACCCAGCCTAGTCTAAGGGTCAGGGGCCACTTCCCTGGTGAGTGGCCCAGTTCATCCATCCATGTATCTAATATCTGGGTCCTCTCCTTTGCCAGGGCCAAGGGCTACCAAGATGAATGTGAGAGGGTCTGGATGTGTATGTGTGAAAGGCACAGACAAGGGCAAACGAGTTGGGCAGGGGCTGGGGGTGCTCAGGGAGATGATAAATTCTCCTGGGGCATATCCTAAATGTGCAGGAAAATGAGCAACAGGCATGGAGCAGAAGACCCAGATTTGAGTTGGCAGCTGGGGCACCTGCTACATGATTTTGGACAAACCCTTACCTCTTCATCTGTAGAACAGGGACAGGAAGACTACCCACAGGGTTAGCATGAAGCTTAAATGAGGATGCAGATTTGGAGGACTCTGGGAACCTGCCAAAAATGTGCTAGTAGGTGTGTTGCTCACTGGTGGGCTGCAAAGGTGGAACTTCTCCTCTACAGGTAAAGAGGTCAATGAGCACTGCTAGCATCGGAGACAGACTCAGGTCCCGTCCAGCTCTGCTATTTATTTCCTGGTGCTGCCTCAGACAGACATCAATCTTCCCAAGCCCATTTCATTTGTAAGTGCTCATGAATGCTATCGTTGACACATCCCGACACATGGCAGGTGTTTAATGTTCATCTCTTTCCCTCCTGACCTTCACCAGAATGGGGAGAGGGCTGAGGTCAGTTGGGTCGTCCCTGGGGAAGTGACGTGTCATTTCCTTTCTCCAAGAGGAGGAAGGTGGCAGTATCTTCCTTGCTCTAAGAACTCCTGCTTCATGAAGTCTAGCATAATGGGAACCTGCCTGGACTGCTCTCTGGGATCTCCTCTTCCTCCCCAGTACAGGCCTTTAGTGCAAATAAAATCATCAGCCACCCACTCACCATAACTGCAGAAATCAGGCTAGAATGTCATCTCAGTACTTACCCCTCTCCTTGCCAAAGACACTACACTGTGTCACCCTCATTCCTACAGATATCTGAAAGTTCACAATCTATTACACAAAGAGAGTTTGTTAATATTTAGAAGGCTAAGCCATTCCCTCAGCAAACATATATTTAATGAGCATCCTCTAAGTGCCCATCTGGGGAAATGCCCATGGGAAAGGTAATAACTACACTGAAAGGTAATTCATACCAAGGTGCAAATGACTAATATCTGATCATTTCAGAAAAGGGATTTAAATGATATAGGAGGATGAGAAGGGCATGTGAGAATATTAAGTGTTTGATTTAGAAAGGAGGTGTGGGGCCTGTCAAGGTATGAAGGACAGGGCACAGAAGGAAAAGGCTTAGAAAAGTTATTTTCTATCCATCCTTCCCTCCTCCTCTCCATCCATCCATCCATCCATCCATCCATCCATCCATCCATCCATTTACCCTTCTATCTCTCCATCCAACCAACCATGCATCCATCCATCCACCCACCCACCCATCTACCCAAGGTTCACTATGTGCCCAGCATTGTGCTAGACCCTAGGTATTGCACTAAACAAAACAGCCCTCCTGCCATCATGGTGCATACAGTCTAGCTGGGAGACAGACCCAGAAGAAGAGCTAGACTGCATATTTATCCTGAATTCTGTCTTCTTTAGCAGAAGTTACCAATTGGTAAATTTCATGAAGTCCACAGTCTTATTTTGGACTTAAATTATAGGCTTACAATTTTAAAATAGAAAATTCATACAAAAAATTCAGATTTCTGACTGCCCTTGAAAAATCAATGACTTGGCAACACCAGCCCCTTATTCCTGCATGGTTAACAACTGGGTGAGTGAACTGCAGCTGCTGCCTTCAGAGCGGACACCAGTTCTCACGCCCAACACAGACCCCAATGTTCCATCGTCTTGCTGAAGCTGAAACCAAGTGGCAGATACCATTTGTCATAAAGCATGTGCTGTTGTTTTCCTTGGAGCAGCGAAATATTTCTCTATGCTTGTGCCTTTTCCTACCACCTGCCCCTTCTCTCCCTGCCCATCTTGTCTCCTGTAAGCAGCTGCACGGGCAACCCCTAATTTAACTAATTCCATTCTGAAGATGGCAATTAGCTCAAGGGCAAATCTTCAGGAAACCCGTACCCTTACCCTTCCTGAAGATCCAGGATGGGAGGTCAGAAAAATGGACACAAAGCACCATCCTCTCTTACCATTATAGACAGCCTCCCTCCTGCCAAGGAAACACATCCCAGGCAGGCTTCCACAGGCCCCAGGAGAAGAGACGTTCTGTAATGAGGCTGGCATCTGCCCAGTGACCTGCCTCCCCCAGGGCAAGCCTGTAACCAGGCAGGATGAAGTCTGTAGACTCCAGCACTGAAACAGCTATTGCTAAGAAAGCCATGGCATCTGAGGGACTCAACTGAAAAGGTCATTCAGAGGACCAGGGCAAGAAAACCATGCTTTGGAGGAAGAGGGGAGACTTACAAGGTGAACAGTTGAGCTCTTCGGAGAAAAGCAAGGCAAGGTCAGAGAAGTGACTGAGACATAAGGTCACAGAGGAAAAAACACAAAGCTTTAGGCTCAAGACTCCTGTAAGGGCTTACAGACCAACCCCTTTATAGCCAGGGCCTCTTCTGCAACATTCTTTCCAAATGGCCAGCCCAGTCGTGCCTGAACACCTGCAAGTGATGGGGAGCTCACTCTGTCACTGGGCAGCCCACTTGATCTTTGGATGACTTTGCCATTCTATATATTGAGCTGAAATAGATCTCCTGCTTAGGTGGCCCTGCTGTTCCCAGCTCTACCAGTTGGAAGCCACATGAAAAAAGTCCTCTAACTCAGAGGTTTCTAAACTTGGCTCATCATCGTTTAAAAAAAAAAAAAAACAGTTTCCCAGCTCCACTCTAGATATTCTGATTCAGTAGTTCTAAGGGCCTGTCCTGCACCCATCTGAACTTCCAGCAACAGCGCCTCCATCTGCATTTGCACTGAAGGAACCAAGCAGCTCTGTTGCACACGGTCTTGGTGGGACTGTCCCGGGACACACTGTGGAAACAGCCAGGCTTGTTCTTCCCCAGGTATTTGATTTGTGAACAGAGAGGCACATGGCTGGAGGAGAACAGGAGCTGACTTCTCTAGAGAAGGCTGTCCACAACTTCCAGCCTCCTAGATCCCAGTGGAGCCCTGGGTCCTGGTCTCTCCAAGACTTGAGTCTTCGTTATTTCCTTTAGATTCTGTGAGCCTCCCACATCCAAAACATCCCCATTTTAACTAAGTCAGCCAAAGTCTATTTCTTTTTCTTGCAAACAAAGAACTCTATTACGGAAGGTGTAGGGTGGTGCCTGGGAATCTGAATGTCGTTCTGATAGAAACAGTATTTTGGGGAATGTGATCTTAGTCCATCATCATTTGACTTATGAGGAAACTGAGGCCCAGAGAGAATAGTGACTCCACTATGATCCTATAGCATCAGCAGAGAAGGGAGTAATCCGGAAGAAACAGCATCTATCAGATTTCTCCCCACATTCCCTTCTGCTCAAAGACATTTCCCCCAGATTTTCTAGCCAGTTTCAGAGGGTGAAGACTCTACCAGGCGAGAGACAGCTCTTCACTGTTTTCCCCCTCCCTCTCTCTCCCTGAAAGAGCTGGGTAGGAAGCAGCAGGGGCACCAGGCCTCAGGATTGGACAGCAGGAAGACCTCACGGAGAGAGGTCAGCACTTGAAAAATTCCTCAAGTCAAAGGGCTTGGGGCTTGGGTGCCACACAAGGCCCTCACTGTGTGCGCACATTGTCTCCCTGATAAAAGGGGCCGGGCCTGGGAAAACGGAGCCTGTCTCCAGGCGACTAGGCAGGCTGCTGGGGAATGCCCAAGGCCCCTCCCCTCCCCCAGGCACCAGGGCCAGGGCCAGGGAGGCAAGGGGGAGGGGCAGGAGTGCCCGGCAGGTGCCCAGAGTGGAAGGGATGAGTCCAGAAGTCCAGAGCCACTCTAGGTGGTGTTGGGTGGCCTGTGTGAGTTGGTGAATGAAGTGAGGAGGAAGGTGGTATTAGGCCTTTCCTTTCTCCCTCTCCCTTCCATCCCTGCATTTCCCCACTGGCAACAGCCAAGGCCTGCCTTATTCAAGGAGAGGTTTAGGGGTAGAGGAAGTGGTGGGGGTAGATGTAAGAATTCTGTTTCCCAGACCCACATCTCTCCCACAGAGAGGTACGTGTCTCCGTTGTGAGCCCCCCAAGCAAGTCTAGGAGGAGCGGACCAAGCCAGACCCCCATCTTCTCATCCTCATAGGTAGGGTGCCTGCCAGCTTACCAGCATCCAGACACCCCTCCTCCAGGGCTTCTGGAAGACAGCCCTTGAGCCTATCCAGCTGAACTGAGAAGCATGCCAAGTGGCTTCCTTCCCCCTGGCTTCCAGCACCATTATATTCATCAGCAATTAGTAATTGCAATTAATTGTTAATACAGTTACCATTTCAATTCCTGTTATGACAAGCTAAGGCCTGTAGCAGCCCCACCCGAGCCATCATCTCTAATCTTTGCAATGACCGTTCACAAAAGATACAGCATGATCCTTCCTCACAGCTGCGGAATGTGAAGTTCCGGAGGTCAGACTTCCCAAGGTCACGTAAGTGAGAGGGAGAAGGGACCCAGGCAGCCTGCCTTGGGACTGTCTACTAGTTTTTCTCCCTCCCTGCTGGTGACTGATAATCCTCAGTCATTGTCACATGCAGGGAAAGCTGCTCTCTGAGAATGGGGTCAATAGGGGAGCCTGCTTTGGTTCTCCAACCAGAAAGCAAGGAAGTGCAAAGGCTAGCCTCTCACTGGGCCCGTGTTAGCAGGGCTGAGATGGTGGCAACTCTCATTGACATCCCCCATAAATAGGTTATCTAGATAAAATACAGGTTACCCAGTTAAATTTGAATTTTGGATAAACAGTGAATAATTCTATATGTATAAGTATATATTTATGGTATAAGTCTATACCAAATATTGCAGGAGATAAACTGATTTATTATTTATCTAAGTATTAACTGGGGGTCCTATATTTTTATTTGCTGAATCCAGCAACCCTACCCCAAAGCCACTCCTGGTGATGCCAGCTCTGAGTTCAAATACCCCCTGTAGGTGGCACAGTGGGAAGCAGAATGTCCTGGTCACCACGGGGCCAATTAGACCCACGGCGAGGTTTCGAGGGGCCTGCCAAGATGCCCTGCAGTCCTCATGCCTTTAGTCAAAGCAGCCTGAAGCTGTTCAGCCCCCTCAAGTGGAGGCTGGAGACTTTGAGCTACCAGCTGAACAAAGAGGAGGGGGAGCCTTGGGCATAGCAGGGACATCAGGTACTCTTCTTGAATTCCAGGGCAGCTGAGTCTTTTCTGAGAAAGACTCTCCCCAGGGTATCCTCGACCCTGAACTCTCCCATAACAGTAATATCAGCCTTTGGCAAGAGCATCTATTTGTTCATTGATTAAAGCATCCGTGTAGCCTCTCTTACCTTGTGCCAGGTACTGTACTGGCCGCCGGCAACATGGTGTTCAAACAAGGGAGGCCTAAGCCCTACCCTCCTGGGGCTTATGCTCTGGCACAGGATCACAGCACAGGCAAACAAACGAGACAAATGGAACGACGCCTGGGAGGGAGAGGAACAATGGGCTCTCACTGGAGCCTTTAACATTCCTGTGAGCTCAGTGGTTGGTGACAGTGGTGGCATTATGGTTCCCACTTTACAGATAAGGAAACTGAGGCTCAGAAAGGTAAAGCGGCTTGGCCAAGACCACAGAACTGATGAGTGGCAGAGCTGGGACTTCAGTCCCGACCTACCACCTGCCAGCCCTGAGTTCTCTGCATTTTATCTTCCTTCCCATTTTAACTCTCTTGGGAAACATGTCTGACATGTGTTAGGAAATCACATATTTACTATCAAAACACAGGGGGAAAGAGCAGAAAAAAATCCTGCTGGAGCCTTAAAAAGAGGAAAATAGCCCAAAGGCAATTTCTACGAAGGATCTAATTCCCAAACCTGAGATCACGAGTGTCTGGATGGCTACAGGAACCCCTTTTCCTCCTGGCACCTTATCGTTCCAGCTGCCCATGGGGCTCCAGCAGGGTGGGGCTGCCTGGCTTGAGGTGGGGCACTTTCCTCCGAGGGTGAGGTCACCGGGATCCTGTGCTTGGCTGCAGTGCTGTTACATGGAGTCCTGCCACCCTGTCTCCTCCCACTGCTCTCAGACACTGGGCGTGTGCGGGTGTGTACATGTGTGCGCCTCCCGAGCAGGCTCTGTAGGCCAGTGCCCTCACACACGGAAGGAGGGCTCAGGTGGGAGTGGGAAAAATGCCGAGGAACGGGGGTGTCCAGAATGGTCTGAGCTGGATCCCAGATGCCACGGACATCGTTTCGATTTTGGGCTCAGAGCCTCAGTTTTCCTTATTTATAAAATGAGAATAGTAAAAGTGCTCCATACAGTCATTGGGAGGACTGAATTAGAAAACTATGAAAACTATTTAGCACAATGTCTGGTGGTGGAAAATACACAAATGTTTGCCACATGACAATGATGAAGACATGACCCCATCCCCAAAGAGCTCATAGTTTATTCATTTGTGCTTTCGTTCATTTTTTGACCAAGACTTTTCAGCATCTACCTCTTGCCAAATGCTGAAGTCCTGTGCGGGCGTCAGCAGGAGCTGGGGTGTCATCAGAAATGCCTCTTAAGAAGTTAGTCCTGTTCAAGTCTCAGCCTAACCACCTACCTGTTCCTTGTTCTTTGAGCAGGTACATGGTCTCTGTGTTCTGCTTCCTCACCTGTATAATACCCCCTGGGCAACTCAGGAAGTGCCTATGACCAGAGCTGTGTTGGCAAATGATTAATAACCAGCTCTGTGAGGAGACTGAAAGCCCTGTTTGGTAGCATTTGCCAGTTTCTGTGGTGTAAATTGTCTCATGTAACTACTGTGACTTTCTATTGGATTGAGTATGAGATGAGAGGGGGAAAAAGGGGATTTCAGAATGTCACCAAAGTCACTCTTTAGTTTCACTGTCACCATCCCCACCTGTCACTACCAATAACTCATCACCTCCGAAGTCATTCAATCAACAGACATTTCCTAATTAACTGCTTGCCCTGTTGTAGGCGCTGAGATACAAAGACACCATCTGGGAGTGGGTGGGGTAGGGTGGTGGTGGAGACACAAACTATCATACAGCATCTCTTGGTGAATCTAGAAATGCAAAAGGTGTTTTAATGGCTATCACCAATCATCATTTAGTAGGACAAGGTAGCCTGATACACTCTAGGCTATAAGGATAGTAGCAGAGGGGTGTTTCAAACCAAGAATACTTTCTTCATTTCCTCCCCAACAAATAAAAGAAAAAAGAAACATACGGAAGGGTGGAGAATTGAAGGGAAGGTAACAATAGATCATTGTTGAAATGGAATAGCAGACATTCTGGGAACAAGGCCATGGGTGAGGTAAGAGGAGAGGAGGGCCAGAGTTCCACAGGCCACTGGAGGGAGGGGTTGGGGGCAAAGGCTTAGCTGCTTCTATCCTCTCACCTCAACAACCTGCTCCTCAACTTCCTCCAGGTTCTGGAGGTCTTATAGGCAAAACCACGAGCAGGGAGGTACATCCAACCCAAGCCCGATTATGAGCAATCTTTTTTTTGTCATGTTCAATGTTTTGAATTTGAAATCAAACCTGGGGTTCTGGTATATTCTGTGGACAATAATAAAATTTTGTGCCAACTTTCTTTTAAAAATCTCACATAGCAGCCTTACAGTTACCCTCCCATACTGGAAAATAAAGAGTTAAGATTTTATACATAGGTGAGTAAAAACAGAAACCCCTCAACTGTATGTATTATATTGCTGACTCCTAAGGTAAGGTGTGTTTTGGGCCCCAATATGCCTATTAAAAGTTATCCTCATTGGACTGGAGAGGGGACAATGACATACGCTAATTGAACACTGTGTGTTGAGCACCAGGGATATAAAGAAGAACAAGACACAGGCCTTGTTTTGGTAGAAAAGACAGCCACCTAACAGCCAGTGATAGTACAGTCTGAAATTACTGTAGCACAATGAAATATGCTCTAAGTTACATAAAGGAGATGGTTATTAGCACTGTTGGCAGGGTGAGGTGTATCAAGGAAGACTTCACAAAAGAGTTGACACCTGAGCAGGCTTTTTAAGGATGAATGGAAATTGGACACGTGAACAAGATAGGGAAGGGTATTCCAGGTAGCAGGGAGCAGAATGTGCTAAGGCAAATGTGTTTGAGAACTACAGCTTGTTATTCCTGCAGAATAAATAGTCCAGCAGGAAGTGGAGCTAGAGACAGAATTAGAGGGAGGGAGGCAAGCTGATGACTGAATTTGAACTTGAGGGCAATGATGTAGCAACAGAGCATTATAATAGGGCATGCTCAGTGGGAGCAAATTGATCAAGTCTGTGTTTCAAAAAAATGACCCTTTGGTGGTAACATGGAAGGTAACCAGGAGGTCAAGACTGGAGGCCTGAGACCAGTGAGGTTGCTGAAGATTCTAGGCAAAAGAATGAGTGGAAAGGTAGTAGGGCTGAAGAATACTGAGCCTGAAATCCATTTATTTTATTTCTCCTTTCCCTTGTGGTTCTCAAGACTGACTGATCTCCCCTCATCCCAAAGGACAGCACCAACTTGAGTTCAGACCCACTACTGAGCTGGCCCAAAGTTCCCCAAACACCACTGCCCTAGCTAGGCTCACCTCCAGGGCCAACTCCAAAAGGTGGTGGGATCTTACAAAGCTCAGCCATGAGTTGTTTTTCCCAGCAAAGGTGGCTTTGGAGCCCTCTGTTTCTCCTCCAAGGATGAAAAGTCCTTCCCCCCAGGTCACTGGGCAGGTATCAGATAGTCCTTGGGGGGCCCAGGCTTGTTCAGAGTATCGGCAAGCTGGCCTCAACCAAGAGGGGGAGAGTGGGGGTTTCTGCAAACTCCCTCACTACAAGGAAACCTGATTCTGCAGGAAGGCCCAGCACCCCGAATGGGAAAACAGAGGATCTGGGGCTGAGAAGGGAGACAAGGGAGCAGCATTGTTCCTGGTAGGTTCACCCTCAGTCCAGACAGTGGCTATCTCCCCCTTCATTATCATCTCAAAGGGGGGGAAAAAAGAGGCCCTGCGAGCTGGTTTCTCCCCTTCAACAACTTCTTCCTCTCAGGAGACAGTTTGCACAATGGAGGAGGGGCTGGGCGGGGGGCCGACCCAGGCAGTCCAGGCTCTGCCAAAGCCACCCAGGACAGTGGGGCTGGCTCGCCACCTGCTGGCCGCTCCTGGTGGCGGGGGACAAGCATCCTTCGAGAACTCTGCAGAGGAGGACTGGGATTCCCAGGCAGCCCTCATGAATCTGGAGAAAGCTGGGAATGTATTGAGATTGAGAGAGGATAGGAAGTTGGAGAAGAATCTGGGATGGAGTCCTGCAGGAAAAGCTGATGTGTCTGCAGGCAGGAAGTCTCTATCACAAATGTCCAATGGATACAGCAGAACCAGGTTCCAGGTAAGCTAATGAGTGTCAGTTTCTCCCTTCTCCCCTTTATTACCCACAGAGGGGCAAGAAAAAGATTGCTGTTTTCGAGACCTAATTAAAGTGTGAGTATAACAGCCATGATTGAAATAGCCTGGGAGACATTCCTCTGGCCAAAACTGTGTCCCCCATCAGTATGCACAGCCTAAAATTCACTCATTAGTCATGCCTGTGGATTAGAGAGATGGAAGACCAAAGTCAAAATGTAAATGTTACTTGGATGGGTGAAATAGGTGATGGGGATTAAGGAGTGTACTTGTCACGATGAGAACAGAATGATGTATGGAAGTGGTGAATCACTATATCGGACCCCTGAAACTAATATAACTGTATGTTAACTAACTGGAATTTAAATAAAAACTTAAAATAATAATAAATAAATGTTACTTGGGTAAGGCCATTCATTGCATTTCAACCTCATTCACTGTGCTCCTACACTATACTGCTTACCCCATGGACACCAGGACAGAGATTAATAAGACCCAACTTTATCATTCAGGAGCTAACAGGCATGAGTGACTAATAGAAAACTCTGCACAATGGGATAAATCCTAATCCACTCTGCCCATTACTGAGGGGCTGCCATCAAGATGACTAATGTTGCACAGAAGGTCACAAACAGTCTGCAACAGTAACATACACCTAAGTAGAACCCACTGTCTACCAGATACATCCTAATCACTTTTATATGAACTCAGATTTTAACCCAATTACATACATTAACTCTATAAGGTAGATACTATCTTATTCACATTTAGGTGCAGTAACTTGCAAAAGTCATTCAGCTACTATGGGGTAGAAATGGGATCTGAACCCAGACAGCTTAACTCTGAAGTCTGTGTTCCTCACCATTGTACTGTGCTGTCATTTATCAGCTCAACCTCCATACAGAAAGTAACTTTCCTGACAAACAGGTTTTTAAAATAACCCCCGACCACTGCCATATCATGGCAAACCCTGACTGAGCCAGAGATAACACAGTCAGCAGAGAATGCTCAAAATCAAGGTCAAGCACTGGGTTAAAAAGAAACAGAGGACTGCAAAGGCCATGCAGACCTTTTGATTACTGGGCAGACAGGCAGCAGGATTGTACAGGCAAGAATGCCTGGAAGCAACATCTCTGCACAAATCAACCGCTAAGCTCAGAACCTAAAGATGGTGCTTTTACGTAAGCGCATAAACAGATAAACAAGGCTTCATGGTAACAGGCTTCAGGCAAACAGCAACACCGAAGATAATGCAGACTGGATCAGAACAGAGGCCATACACATGACCATCTTGCTTAAGATGAACTGATTTCTTAGTAGGAGAGTAAAGACTGCTGTCTACACCTGCTGAACATGCTTCCATATTGACTGTACTGAATATGTATTATACACTATAAATATCTCCCATTCCAAAGCACAGGCTCCATCATTCCCAGCCTGAGTTAACGTCTCAAGGAATGAATGTGAGTACACACATGCACGTGAGAACAGCAGAGCCTCTGGTATGCTCAGTGAACTGAATGCATTAATTTATTCACCCAAGAAAGATATACTGAGAGCCTATGACGTGGCAGCCTTTGGAGACACATGCATTCAACCTTGCTCTCCAGCCCCATGATCATGTATGGGTCTACTGTCAGAAATGCCCTGGATGGAGTGCTTCCATGTCTCCACATTTTGACTTATTTCCTGGACTGCAAATTCTATGTCTCAAACTAGGACTGATAATACTTATCACCCATCTCTACCAAAAATTTGGTATAGACCCCTCTTCTCTAACTGCCCAGATCCATGTGAACAGGGTCTGTTCACCACTTACCCAACTTGCACTCGAATGGTGCTCAGTAACTACTTGTGGAACAACAGTTGCAATGACCTTGACACATGTGCCTAGTCTCTGCCTCTGGAGAGCTTACCATCTATCAGCATGCCTAACATCGTCTCTGACCACGCTTGGTGTTAAGAGAAGAGGTTCTGGAGCCAGACTGCCAGTACATGGAAGAGCTGGGATACAAACGCAGGCACTCTGGTCCCAAGGGTGTTAGAGAAGGACCATGGGCCTGTGTTGGTTTCTTTTACCCTCATAGCAACCTAATTGAATGGACAGAGAATGGCTGATGCTCAAAGATAGTAAGCAACTTGCCAGAGTTATTTCAGATTTTTTTTTAAGTTTTCCATTTTTAGGAAGGTAATATGGCACACATACCATATATTATGTAATACTTCCGGTGAGCTCTGGGCAGCATCCCCACAGCAAACGTATTAAGATGTAAACCAACATTGCTGCAGATCATATGGTCAAGCACAGTGAGTGGTATAATGAAGACTATTACAGTCTCACTTTCCCTCAGACCAGGCTTTGCTGCCAAATGGATTATAAAATATTTTTTAGTTTTCAGAGCTTTTTGGATTTTGGATTTACAGGTAAGGGATTGGGACCTGTAAATGTAAAGCATAAAGCAGGTGCCATGGTGCCTGGCATGCAGTAGCCACATGGTAAATGTAGTTTCCTTCCCTCGGGCCAGTCTCTGATACCACCAAGCCTCTCAGCTTCCCCCCCATCACCTCTCTGGCCCCTACGTGGAAGCACCTGCAGATTTTGGCTTACCAATCTGTGTGGGCATCATCGATCACCAATAGGATCCTGGGCCTTTGAACAATGGGAGCAGAGGGACCTGGAGGCTCCATCAGCCCTGAGGGGGCTTGTGAGGTCTGCTTCATGGCACTGGAAAAGGAGCTAAAGAGGCTGGATCCTGGAGAGGAGAAGGAGGCTGCCAGGGGCTGGGGGTGCCTCCTTTCCATGGCTGGGGAAGCAGGGGAGCTGGTGGAGCTGTCTGGGCGCTGCAGGTCTGTCATGTAGCCATTAGGCAGGTTGGCCACGAAACTGCTGTCAGAGAGGCGCCGCCGGAGGAAATTCATGGCTATGGATGGAAGAGATGGCTTGTTCCTACTCAGACTTGTCTAGGTGAAGCCCAGAACACAGGCTGCCAGGGAGAGGAGGTGGTGGGATCTTGAGTCAGAAGAGCCAGGGGAATCCTGCACAAGTTGGCTTCAGCTATCTTTGCTAACCTGTGGAAACAAGCCAACACACACATTAGTGGAAATGACCTCCGCCCCTTAAGAGCAAACAGATACGGTACCTTCCTGCTCCACTGTTGGGGGCAATACAAAGTGGGACATCCTTTTGGAAAGGAATTTGGCAACATGTAATTAGAGCATAACCTTTTAACCTACGATTTCATTTTCTGGAATTCCATCCCAAGAAATGAATCTCAGTTACAGAAAAAGCCTCCTGCACAGATATATTTTTCACAGCATTATTTACACTAGCAAAATATTGGAAAGAATTCCAAACTTCAGCCACAAAGTAATAAATAAACTAGAGCACAGTCACTCAGTTGAAAACTTTTGTGGCTATTAAGAGAGGGTATATATAGAGATTTTAGTACCATAGAAAACATTTCATTTGTAATTAAGAAGATCATGCTACAAGTTTATTGGGACAGAACGACTACAACCACATAAAGGATGAAATAACCTAACTTTGGAAAGCAAATACACTGGACTGTTAACCATAATTATACTTGGGTAATGCGATTACATGGCTTTTTTTTTTCTTTTTCTTTCCACCTATCTATATTTTCCAGATTTTCTAAAATATATATTGCTGCGGACTGAATTGTGTCCCCCAAATTCACGTGTTGAAGTCCTTAACTGGAGATGGTGCCTTTGGGAGGTAATGGAAATTAGATGAGGTCATGAGGATGGGGCCCTCATGATGGGATTCGTGGCTTTATAAAATGAGACACTAGTGAGCTTGCTCTCCCTCCACCAGGTGAGGACACAAGGAGAAGGAAGCTGTCTGCAGGCCAGGAAGAGGCCCTCACCAGAAACCAACCATGGTGGGACCCTGATCTCAGCCCTTCCTGAGGCACACACACAGCCTCATAGGCAAACACTCTTCTGATGTCTGTCACCGTATATTAATTTTACCTCTTCTTAAACTTCATATAAATGTAATCATATGTATTAATCTTTTGTGAAGGTGCTTCCTGCTCTCAACAGAGTGGTTTTCAGACTCATCTAGGCTACACGTATCAATAGTCATTCTGCTTTTCAATCGCCGAGTAGCACTCCACTGGATGAATAAACCACAAATTTTTACATCCTCTCCTGTTGATGGGCATTTGAAATGTTTCCAGTTTGAGGGTATTATGAATAGGATTGTTATTATAAGGATTTTTTATTTAAGCATTTTTGTGGGAAAAGGAAGAATGAGTGAGAGAAAGAGAGTGAAAGGGAGACTTTTCTTCGGGAAAATATCTAGAGGCAAATTTATTGGATCATAGGGTAGAAATATATTTACCTTTATAAGAAACCATCAAAAGGTTTCCCATAGTGGTTGTGTTATTTTGCACATTTCACTTGAGGGTTCTGGTTGCTTTATATCCTTAACAACACTTGGTTGTTATGTCTTTAATCTTAGCCATTCCAGTGGATGTAAAATAGTGTCTAATTGTATTTTTAATTTATTTACTCTGATACCGAAGGAGGTTGAGCAATTTCCATGGGTTTACTTTACTGGCCATTGATATACCTTCTTTGGTGAAGTGTCTGTTTAAATCTTTGGCCCATTTTTTTTTTTTTTTAACAAGTCTGACAATCTCTGCAATGTTTATTTTTTTCCCTCTTTTTTATTGTTATGTTAATCACCATACATTACATCATTAGTTTTTGATGTAGTGTTCCATGCTTCATTGTTTGTGCATAACACCCAGTGCTCCATGCTGAACGTGCCCTCTTTAATACCCATCACCAGGCTAACCCATCCCCCGACCCCCCTCCCCTCTAGAACCCTGTTTGTTTTTCAGAGTTCTTTGGCCCATTTTTAAAATGTGGGTTGTTTATATTTTTATTATTGATTTGTATTATTTGACTAGGAGTTCTTTATACATTCTGGATATAAGTCCTTTGTCAGATATGCATGCTGTGAACATTTTCTCTGTCTTTGGTTTGCCATTTCATGTCCTTCATGAACAGAAGTTTGATAGAATAAAATAACTCTTACGAAAAGTTGTTTACTTGAAATAAAAACATTACAATGAGAATAAAATTTATATTATAGGATGAGACTACACTTCCATATTTTGGTTATTAGGAATACTTTATATGTACATACAAAAATGTATATATACACACATAAGTACACATATCTATATGTACATATATGAAATCTGTTACATAAATCTGTAGATGTTTTGATAAACAAAAGTTTAAAATTTTATGAAGTCCAAGTTACCAGATTTTTCTTATGATTAGATCTTTCTGTATCTGCTTTTAAAAATCTTTGCCAACCCCAAGATCATGATGATATTGTCTCCTAATCTCTTACAGAAACTGTATAGTTTTAGCTTTTCTATTTAGGTCTATAATCCATCCAAACTTGATTTTTTGAGTGGTGTGAGGTGGGGTTCATTTATCCAGTTTTCCAGCACCATTTATGAAAATATTTTCTTCCCAATGAATTGCTTTGGTGGCTTTCTTGGCACCAATGAATTGTATATGTATGGGTCTATCTCTGGACTCTTTCTTATGCTCCATTGATCTGTTTGTCCTTACACAGTCTTGGTTACTGTGGCTTTACAGAAAGGCCTAAAATCGGACACAATGAGTCCCCCAACTTAGATTTTCTTTCTCAAGATTGTTTAGAGTATTCTAGGTCCTGTTTCCATATGCATTTTAAAATCAACTTGTATGAAAAAGTCTGTTGGGATATGGTTTGGGATTATATAGAATCTACAGCTCAGTTTGGGTAGATATAACATCTCAACACTACTAAATGTTTTATTTTATGAACATGGTAGAGCACTCAACTTACTAACTACAGTTTCTCTCAGAAATGTTTTATGATTTTCAATATAGAAGTGTTGCACATATTTTGTTAAACTGATTCCTAATATTTCTTCTGTGTTTTTTTGGGGGGTAGCGGGGATGGTATTTTAAAAGACTCTGTTCTCTAAGTTTCATTTTCCTTTTGTTTGCTGCTAGTATCATATATTTGTCAATTATTGTCAGTATGTTGACGTGATAAATTCAATTATTGTTTCTAGTGGTTGTTTACAGATTTCCTAAGATTTTCTATTTAAGTAATCACGTCATCTACAAATAGAGATATCTTTCCTTCTCCTTTTCCAAACTTAATGCCTTTCCTTTTTTCACCTCTTTTATTACAGTGCCTAGGACCTCCACCACTGAATAGAAATGATGAAAGTAGACACCTACCTTTTCTCAATCTGAGGGGGAAAACGTTCACTATCTCACATTACTAAGATGTTAGTTGTAGGTTTTTGTAAATGTACTTTATCAGACTGAGACAGTTCCCTAGTAGTCTTAGTTGCCTGAGATTTTTATCATGAATGGACGTTGAATTTGCCAAGTGATTTTCAATTGAGAAGAACTATAGTTTTTAAAATCACTTATTTGCTTAATGTGGTGAATCAACTGATTGATTAATTTTCCAATGCTAAACCAAACTTGCATTACTGAGATAAATCCCACTTGGTTATGGTGAATTATCAGTTTTACATATTGCTGTATCTGATATTCTGTTGAGGATTTTTGCATCCATGTTGATGAAAAATACTGGTCTATAATTTCCTTTCCTGGTAATATCTTTGCTAGATTTTGGTACCAGGGTAATGTTGAGCTCACAGAATATGCTGGGAAATGTTCCTGCCTTTCTCTTTTCTGAAAGAGTTTATGTAATATCGGTACTATCTTTTTTCTTGAATTATTGGAAGAATTCAACAGTGAGGTCATCTGGGGCTGATGTTTTCTTCATGGAAAAGTTTTTAATAATGAACTCAATCTGTTCTATAAATCTATTCATATTCTCTTTCTTATTTCAGTATTTGCAATATGTGATTTCAAGCAATTTGTCCATTCTTTTTTTTTTTTTTTAAATATTTTATTTATTTGAGAGAGAGAGAATGAGAGAGAGCAAGTACATGAGAGGGGGGAGGGTCAGAGGGAGAAGCAGACGCCCTGCCGAGCAGGGAGCCCGATGCGGGACTCGATCCAGGGACTCCAGGATCATGACCTGAGCCGAAGGCAGTCGCTCAACCAACTGAGCCACCCAGGCACCCCAATTTGTCCATTCGTCATTGTGAAATCTACTGGCATAAAGTAATTATAATATTTTTTTAAATTATCCTTTCACTTTCTGTAGGATCTGCAGTGGTTTTCCCTGATACTCTTGACACTGGTAATTTGCTGTCTCTCTCTTTTGGATTAATCTGTGTTGCTAGGAATTTACAAATTTTATTAATCTTTTAAAGAACCAATTTGCAGCTTTTCCAATATTCTCCATTGTTTGTTTTCTATTTCACATGTATCTGCTCTTTATTCTCTTTATACTTCTTCTCTTCTCCTTATTTTAGGTTTAAGGGTTTGATTTTTTCCCCCTAGATTCTTAAAATAGAAATGTAAATCATTAATTTTAAACCTTTCATCTCTTCTAATATAAGCATTTAAAGCAATGCATTTCCCTCTATGCACTGCTCTAGCTGCATCTCAGAAACTTGGCATTTCAATTTTTTCATTATTGTTCAATTCAAATTATTCTTAATTTCTTTGTGATTTTTTTTCTCATGTATTATTTAAACATCTTTAATTTTCAAATTCCACTACTCTTTCAGATAATTTATTATTGTTGCTTTTAATATTCATTTGTTTGCAATGAACATAGTGTATAAGGCTTTAATCCTTTGACATCTCTGACATTCATTGAAATTAATGTTATGGCTCAGTAGGCTCTATCTTTTTTTTTTTTTTTTTTTAAAGATTTTATTTATTTATTTGACAGAGAGAGACACAGTGAGAGAGGAGCACAGGCAGGGGGAGTGGAGAGGGAGAAGCAGGCTTCCCGCCGAGCGGGGAGCAGTAGGCTCAATCTTGATGAATGTTCATTTGCACTTGAAAAGAATGGGTATTCTGCAGTTGTTCAGGGTAATGTTCTATAAATATCAATTGGATTGTTGCAAGTCAGGTTCCTCAGCCAGGAAGATGACTCTGCTGTGGTGATGTGCAAGCAGGACGTTTATTGGAGAGTGCTCCCAAGATTAACAGCTGTAGGCAAGTATGAAAAGCAGAAATGAATTGAACTGCAATACAGTCTTAACAGAGGCATCAGTCAATCTTATTGAGGAGGGAGCTGGGCATCTCTTTAGGCTTTCCTCATTTTCCAGACACTCTGTTAACCTATAGTCTGTCTGCTGACTTGTCAAACCAATACAGCTGCAGCTTTCCGCTTTGGTTTAGGGGCTCCATGCCATGTGGACTGGGGAATGCTTTCAGGGAAGAGTCACATAAATGTAGATCTCACTTAGTGAGTGTGATTCTCTTCTTTCAAGGGTAAAATCCCCTCCAGATTCTACCTCCTTTTTGTTTCTCTCCAGGAACCTCAAATAGTTTCTTTTAAATATTTTACCCAAAGTTTATAATTATCATCTATGAGAGGATTAGTCCAACACGAGCTACCGAGTTATTACTCAGTCTGAACCTCTTCCATTTTTAAACTACTGGATAGAAAACTTAATAAAATACTAGAGTTGACAGGACTTCAGAGATTATTTAACATCCTTTTCTTCAGGAGCTCTGGTCAATCTTACACTGGTGGGAATTCCATACCTGCCGACAAATCACCTCATTATCCTTTGACCAACTCCAATGTTAGCCAAAGGCTCATCCTGCAACTTCTCTCCACTGCAGGTCCCAGTGGAGCTTACAGTGGTAGAGGGAAGCAGATAATAAACAAGTGAGCAAATATTCATGGATTGGGGCAAGTGCTAGTGAGGAATACAGAGCGATTTTATAAAGATTAACGTGGGGGTGGGTCAGAGGAGGGCTCTCTGAGGTGAACTTTAAGCTGAGACATGAAAGATGAGGGGAAAGAGAAGTACATCTGCAAAGGTCCTAAAGTAGGAAAGAGCTAGGTACATTTGAAGAATAGAAGGAAGGCCAGCTCAACCAGGAAACAAGACAGAGATTTTTATAAGAAAATGTTTAGAGAAATTGAGGGACAAGATCATGAAGGATCATATTGATAATAATTTTGATTTTAATTCAAGTGTGAATGTAAGCAAGAGATAGACATAATCTAGTCTACCTGGCCACTGAGTGGAAAACAGACTGTAGAGAATGTGGATAGAAGCAACCAGACCAGTTAGGAAGCTGTTGCAGTCATTTGGATCCTTAGGTATGAAAGAAGAGAGTTGGATTATGTGATTTGCAAGGTATTTTCCTATTCTGTGGGTCACTCATTTCTTGTGCCATTGGACAGTGGATATCTCTTCAGTGCCAAATATAATCTGATAGTGAGACAAAGTGGGAATGAGAGGGATTCTGGGAGGAAAAGAAGGGCAGGAAGTCTCTCTCTGGGACAGAATGGAGTAGGCCAAGGTAGTACTCAGTCCTATGCTGCCCCACAAATGGCCACTAGAGGGCAGGAGTGGCCACACAAGAAAAGAAAAATAAAATTAAAAAAAAAAAACAAACCCAAACTTTGCAAGCTTATTTCTTGGAGGCTGCGGCCAGAATGAAGACTTTACTGAGAAGGGTAAAAAAAGGTTGAAGACTTCTCAGAATGGTTGGTTGAGCCACAAGACAGAAGTAAGGCACAAGTTTTTCATAAAAGTGGGAAAGAGGGGGCACTAGGGTGGCTAAGGAGGCACGCCAGGGTGGCTCAGTCAGTTAAGCATCCAACTCTTGATTTCGGCTTGGGTCATGATCTTGGGGTTGTGAGGTGAGCCCTGTGTCGGGCTCCCCACTCAGCAGGTAGTCTGCTTGAGATTTTCTCTCTCTACCTCCCCCTGCCCCCCACCCGCTTGTACTCTCTAAATAAATAAATAAATCAAATCTTTAAAAAAAAAAAGTGGGAAAGACTCCATAAGAATGAGAGCTGCCCCACAATAGTAACACTGGCTACTTTAGGAAAAGATGAGCAACTGATCAGCCTACACAGGAGAGTGAACATCTCTGCTCGGATGTCTCAGAGACACCCCAACTCATTCTCAAATGAGTTTATGCTTGGGCCCCCCCACTTCCTCCCTATCCTGTCCACTATCTGTCCACTATCTGTCCACTCACTCAGGCCGAAACTGGACTCTCATACTTCGCTCCTTCTTTTTCACCATTTCAGCCACTCAGTCATCAGGCCCTGTCAATGCTCTCTGCCAGCATCTTTAATATCCTCTACTCCTCTCCATCATTCCTACCATCGACTTGGTTCACATGCTGATAAATTTAAAAATGAGACACAGACCTTAACAGACATCTCACCAACAAAGATAAGACAGATGGCAAATAAATATATGAAAAGATGGTCCACATGGAATGTCACCAGGAAAATGCAAATTAAAAGAACAACAAGATACTACTATACACCTATTAGAATGGAACACTGACGACACCAAATGTGGGTGAGGATGTGGAGCAACAGATGGCTGATGGGAATGCAAAATGATAAAGCCACTCTGGAAGACAGTATGATGGTTTCTTATAAAACTAAACATACCTTTACCATACTATCCAGAAATCATGCTCCTTGGTATTTACTCAATGGAGCTGAAAACTTATGACCACGCAAAACCCCACCAATCTTACTTATATTAGCATGTTTACTCATAATTGCCAAAACTTAGAAGCAACCAAGATGTCCTTCAGTAGTGAATGAACAAATCAACTGTGGTAATCCAGACAATGGAATATTATTCAGTGGAAAAAAGAAATGAGCTATCAAGCTATGCAAAGACATGGAAAACCTTACATGTGCATTACTAAGTGAAAGAAGCAAGTTTGAAACACTACATACAGTATAATTGTAATTATAACTATATTATATTCTAGAAAAGGCAAAATTATGAAGACAGTAAAATGATCAGTGGTTGCCTGGAGTTGCTGGGGCTAGGGGGTGGGTACTGAATAGGCAGAGCACAGAGGATTTCTAGAACAGCATAAATATTCTGTGTGATACCATACTGATGGATACATGTTACTATACATTTGTCCAATCCCACAGAAAATACAACACCAAGAGTGAACCATAAAGTAAACTACAGACTTGGGGTGATTATCATTTGTCAATGTAGATTCATCAATTATAACAAACGTACCACTCAGGTGGGGAAGTTGATGGCAGGGAAGGCTAGGCGTGTGTGCGAGTAGGGGACATATAATAAATCTCTGTACCTTCCCCTTAGTTTGTTGTGAACCTTAAGCTAAAAAAAAAAAAAAAAAATGCCTTTCTGAAAAAAAAAAAAAAAAGGGGTGGGTTCTTAAGTGCAAGACCTCTACCAAATCCAGCTAAAGACTATCATGGTCTCAGCATTCTGGCCCTGGAAACAGCAGGACAGAGGGAGTAAGCCTGAAGGTTAAGCCCATGGACCCTGGGGCCAGATGGCCTGTGTTCTAATCACAGCTCTGCTACCTACTACCTACATGGCCTCAGGTAGATTTCTTAACCTCTCTGTGCCTCAGTTTTCTCACCTGTAAGGTGGGGACAGTCTAATAGTATCTAGAACAAATCTAGAATATATCTAGAATAGGGCTGGCATACGATGAGCAATCTGTATTAGCTGCTGTTATTATTCTGATTGTTGTTTATTTTTAAATTTTATTATGTTATGTTAATCACCATACATTACATCATTAGTTTTTGATGTAGTGTTCCATGATTCATTGTTTGCATATAACACCCAGTGCTCCATTCAATACGTGCCCTTTTTAATACCCATCACCAGGCTAACCCATCCCCCTTTAGACAGTGTGCATGTCCTATTGCCTGAAGGTCTAAACAGTGAGGTCAGCATTAGTTGGGGAGACAATGCGGCAGGAACTGCAGTATTTACATGAGAACTGGCTTTGGAAAGGATCTGCCTTTGAGACCCAGCTCTGCCTCTTGCAGCTGAGTAACCTCCAGGCTACAGGTTCTTAATCTGCAAAGCAGAGATAGGAATCCCTGCCCTTCCTACTTCACAGGTCTTGGAGTAGACCAAAAGGAAATGTATTAAGTTGCTTTTCAAAATATTTACTTTTTAAGCTAACAGAGTAAAGCAGACTTTTTAGTGTAGAGTTCTATGAATTTTAACACATTTATGTAACCACCCCCACAACCAGGGTACAGAACAGTTCCATCACCCCACGTGGAATTGCTTTTTCATCTTTAAAGTGCTCTGCAAATGTCAATGGCATAATGTTTCACAGGCTATTACCTGGATCTCCTACAATGGGACGTTAGCTAAGGAACATTCGAGGCCCAGAACATATCGTAGAAAATAAAGGAAGATAAATTTCAACGATTGAACTTCCTGCTCACCAGTTGCCTTTGCCCTGGCTGTTCCTCCACCTGGAACACTCTTTCTACAGAAACCTGCATGGCTCACCCCCTCATGTCATTCAGATCTTTGCTCAAATGTCACCTTCTCAGTGAGGCCTCCTCCTGACCACCCAATGTTAAACCGTCTGGTACTTTGGATCTCTCCTTCCCCATTCCACTTGTTTTTTCCATAGCATGCATTGCCTTCCATAAAACTATATACTTACTGGGGCACTTGGGTGGCTCGGCCAGTTAAGTGGTCTGCTTTTGATTTCGGCTCAGGTCATGATCTCATGGTTGTGAGATCGAGCCCTGTGTCAGGCTCCTCACTCAGTGGGGAGTCTGCTTGAGATCGTCTCCCTCCCTCTGTCCCTCCCCACCCCCACGTGCACACTCTCTCTCTCAAATAAGTAAATCTTAAAAATAAAACTATATACTTATTTATTTTGCTTATTGTTGATTCTCTGCTCCCTCTGATAGAAAGTCCCCAAGAACAGAGATTATTGTCTGATTTGTTCACTGCTGTATCCCAAGGACTTAGAAAAGCACCTAGCACGTAGTAGGGATCAATAAATACTTGTTGTGGGAATCTGTTTAAAATAACATGAATGAAATTAAACCACACTCACCTTTTGCTTGTAAAGACTAAAAGTGTGATTATATACAAGAAAAGAAGCTATCACAGCATCTGACACATAAGCCTAAGCTGAACCACAACTGGAATAATGCAAAGAAATATCTGATCTAATTTTTAGTGTGCTCTTTCCTCATGTGAGTAAAAGTCTCATAAATTCTCTCTCCATCTTCTGTTCGGGGAATGCTGACAGATTTTCTTCTTCCTTCCCCATTAGGAACAAGCATTTGAGTAATTAAGAGCTGCTAAAACCCTTTATGCATGAGCAGGAAGTTTAAAAATTCATGGAGACAACATGGGCGTGGCTTCATCAATATACTGATGAGCATGGGCAGCGTGGGAGCCTAGGGTGAGCCTGAGAATCCAGAGGCTGTGCCACTCAAGTTGCAAAGCTAAGAGACACTTAATTACCTGAAAAAAGGTCAAACCTGCATCTGCCAAGGGAGCAGCTCCATCTCCACATACAGACAGACCTGCGGGGTTTTTCATCTGCAGAGCTCTGTTCCAGCCACATCTACATGAAAGTGTGTGCTGTCTTTGATGAGTTCCAATCCACTCACACAGGCCTTGATCTCCTGTGAGTGGCAACACTCTAGTTCCCACAGATGGGACATTGTGAGTCCCCAGCCAAGGAGGATTTGTGGGTGAGAGAGGCTTCTGCACCAATAACTCCCTCCCCTTGTTGGAGAGCACCCTGGGGTGTCAGGAAATTTTATGGGAGAGAGTCTCCTAGGGATCAAGAGAAGTGAGAGTCGGGGCGCCTGGGTGGCTCAGTTGGTTAAGCGACTGCCTTTGGCTCAGGTCATGATCCTGGAGTCCCGGGATCAAGTCCCGCATCGGGCTCCCTGCTCAGCGGGGAGTCTGCTTCTCCCTCTGACCCTCCCCCCTCTCATGTGCTCTCTCTCTCTCATTCTCTCTCTCTCAAATAAATAAATAAAATCTGAAAAAAATATATTAAAAAAAAGTGTTTAAAAAAAAAGAGAAGTGAGAGTCTTCCATTTATTTGAGACCACCCACCCCAATTCAAAATATATTCAAATAGATAAATGCCAAAAGAGGGTCACAAAAAAATATGCATGTACATGAGCATTTACATCAAACAAATTCAAGTTTTTGACCTAAAATTATAAAGCAACTATAACTGTTACCTACAAAATAACCACAGGATTTATTTACAGACAGCATTTATAAAGCTTTCCAGGCAGCACCAGGTAGGATTGGGACACAAGCTTAGTGTTACCTGACAATCACACTGGCTTGTCTCTGACTGATCCAGACCTTCATCTGAGGGTCATGTCAAAAATCTAAAAAGAGGCTCTTGATCACCTGAGGTCTGGAGGTAAATGGCCATCTTGGGCCCCCTCTGTGATTGCTGCCCATCATGGGCCCTTAAGATAAATAAAGGTGATTTTTAGCAATGTTACCTTACTACAAAATAAATCATATGCGGTTTGGGGGTAGGTTTCACAATATCATTTCCAGGGATTTTCATTCTAAACTAGGGCCAGAGAGGTACCTACCCACTTTGGTGATCGTCTAGAATGCAGGCCCCTCTGGGCAAGCCCCACTCCCAAGGGTGAGCAGCTCTGCTTCCATCACCACTTCATATTCACGCCAGTTTGGCTCAACCCCCAAAGATACCTCCCTAGTTCTCCTTCTGCTGCTTCTCCAATGCTCCATGGATTCTGTCTCTAAATGACTCTGGCATCCAATCTCGTCTCTCTCCTCCCTGCAGGGCCGGGCCACACTCATCTCTCTTGGGTGCAAGTGTGACACCTGAAAACCTGCTTCCACTTTCAGTCCCCTGTCTACACGGAAGCCAACTGACCTCTTGGGCACTTAGTCTAGACATGATCATGTCACTTCCTGCAGAAAATTCTTCTGTAGTTGCCATGGCCTCCAAGATAAGGTCATTCACATTCAGGCTGGAAGCTCCAGCCCTCTCACCTCCAGCTTGGATCAGACCACTCCTGCCCAACCCCACCCTCCTTTCCTTTCCCTGGCTCAGTCTTACCTGTTAACTCACTCTTCAGGATGCCTTCCCTGATCCTTTGCCCCCCATGTGCTAACCACAGGGCTCCCTGAACATGGGAGGTCCTTTCTCAAGGACAGCTCTCCCACATGCAGTGACCTCTGCCTTCTCCGCACATCATGGTTAAGTGTCCCCTTCCTTCAGCACTCACCTCACTCTTTCGGGACGGCCTTCCTGACCACCCCCAGCACCCTCCAGGCTGGGTAAGGGGGGTGGTTCCAGTGTTTTTGGAAACCACTCTTGGGTTTCTTTCCATCAGAGGCTGATTGCTCTGTTGGTTTACAAATCTCAAACTCCATTATGCACCCATATCACCTGGAACTCCTAACAACACAAATTCCCAGGCTTTACCCTCAGAGGCTCTGATTTTGCAGGCTAGAAAAATGGCCCAGAATGTGCATTTAACAAGCTCTCCAAATGATCCAAATGATTTGCTGCAGCTGGTGTATGTGCCACATTTTAGGAAATACTCCTGTCGACCAGAATCTCCAAAATGGGAAGTACATCCCCTAGGGCTTTTCAAAATGATGCACTGGAGTGCAGGAAAAAAATTATTTGAACTTTTTATTTCCAAATTTTCAATCTAAATTCTTTTTGTGTGTACACTTTACAGTTATAGTATCTTAGTAAAGTATTCATGATTTATACACAGATGAACACACTTACGTTGGGGTGGGTAATTTTATAGTTTGAATTATTAGTCACAATTCTGTACTCCTCCCAGAATCTTCGCAGTTTGTCAAGTGACTTTGCAGTTCTTTCCACTACAAGCTGAGTGACTCCCTTGCCCACTGACTTTGGGCTCGGCCATGTGACTAGTTTTGGCTGATGTGATAGTACACCAGTTCTGAGCCACAGACCTAAGAGACATCATGTGTTTCCACTTGCCCTCTGGTACCTCTGCCAATGTCCTGAGAACATGTCCCATGGATCCAAGGAGGAATAGAGACACTTGGAGAAGAACTAGACTCAAGCAGGACCTTAGAGCCGCCCAGATGAGCCCAACCAAGATCAATCAGCTCCCAGTCAACTGGAAGATGCATGAGCAAAACAAATGCTTATCATCTACACCATCAAGTTTGTGATTGTTTGTCATAGTGGTGGCTCCTAATACAGCAATGACTGGCTTACGTCTCAGGATCACTGAGGGCAGGGTCTGTGACTCAGCTCTGTATCCACAGCACCTTGAACAACCTCAGTAGGTAGCGGAATTAGTTAATTGATTGATTCTCTATTTCCTGAGAAAATTCTAATCAATACTCTCTGTGGCCCTGTTTGAAAGGATTTAGGATTAACTCACTTTTCTATTTTTTTTTAAAGATTTTATTTATTTATTTGACAGAGAGAGACACAGCAAGAGAGGGAACACAAGTAGTAAGTAATTTACATAGTCACTCAACTTGTAAATCATCGTTACAGTTCTGTCAGGCATTGTTGGAAGCACCAGACACATATTAGCTCAGGCCACCCTTCCTCTAGCTTCACGAGGTAGGTGTGCTATTAGATCACCCACACATTATAGTTGTGGACACTGAGGCCCAAAGCTACCCTGCTAAGTGGCAGAGCTTCAATTCAAACCTAGGCAACCAGGCTCCAGTGGGCATGATCCTAATTACTAGGCAGCACTGCCCCTCCTTGGTATTAGGATTCAAACCCAGGGCTTTCTGGGGCCAGGGCCTATTGATTTTCTCTCACATCATGGTACCTTGGGCCTCCGTGAGCCTGGTATCTGGCTTCTTGGGTGCCATAAACATAGCTTAGCTCTACAGAGCTGCTCAGAGTTCCTGATCATCTACAACATGGCCCCCACACAACGGTTTCACATCTCCGTTCCCTCTGCCTGGCATGACCTTCCCTTTGCTCCCCTATGTTCCTTAGCTGGTTACTTCTGACGCAGCTCATGCCCTTCTCCCTTAGGGAGGCTTCCCTGACTACTCTCACCAACCAATTGAGATTCAGAGAGCTGTTCTGTGTCCCTGCAAAGCCCTGTGCACACCTGTCCCTGTGGTTTTGGGGGAGGGACCATGTCTGGCTGTGGACTCACTGAGTTGGAGATAGTAGCAGGCACAGCTGGGAACCCAGAGTCAAGGAGAGATGCCAGCATTGCCAAGGTCCAGAAACCAGACATGGTGTTTCCTTCTGTCAGATCAGAAAACACACAGAGCCAAGTAAGTAACCTTCTTCCTAGAGACACAGGAGACCTCTGAGAGGCTCACTTGGGCAAAGGAAGAAGGACTGAAATGAGAGGAAACACAAGTTTTACCTGGAACATCTGAAGGAAGCTACTGACGGGTGAGAGAGAAAGAGACAGAGAGAGACACAGAGAGACACAAACACATACAGACACAAAGAGAGACAGGGAGAGATAGAGAGACACATACACAGATACAGAGAAACACAAATAGAGACAGGGAGAGATAGACAGACACAGAGGCATACAGAGAGAGACAGGGAGGCAGAGAAGGACATAGAGAGAGACACACAGAGAGACAGAGACAGAGAGAGAGACATACAGAGACACAGAGAGACAGGGAGAAATAGAGAAATGCAGAGAGGGAGGGATAGAGACAGAGAGACAAAGAGACAGAGAGAAAGTGAGGCAGGGAAACAGACAGAGAAGGACATAGAGAGGGACAGAGAAAGATAGAGACAGAGAAAGCGAAAGAGGCAGAAGTATAGAAAGAGAGAGAGAGACGGGGAGAGAGAGCACAGCCCTGTGGAGACCAGGCTGAGTACTGCACATCCAATCCTATCACCTTCAGGTGTCCGCAGCCTCCTGCCCAAGCTTGGCAGGGCAGATGGCCAGCCTGGCGGTGCTTCTGGCAGGCAGGTGCCGCCCTAATGAGTAATTTAGCAAGTTTACTCCGGAGAGCAGCAAAAGCACGCTATTAGGCATCTTAAATTTATCACGTCCCAAACAGAACTCCATTCCCTGCCATCTCCCCCACCCCAAACTGCCCTCTTTTCATCTTCCCAGCTCAGTAAATACCACACTTGGTTGTTTAAGACAGAAATGTGGGGAGATCCCACGAGTCTTCCCTCTCCAGCTGTCCCCCACATGCCATCATCAACCCTCCTCCCTAACACAGCCTCGGAGTACATCTACTTCTTCCAACTCCACGGCCACCACCAGGGTCCGAGCCACTGTCATCCTCACCTGGACCAACGAGGAAGTTCCCGTCTGCCCTTCCTGCCCCCCGCACCTGCTCCCCGGCCATGACTCCCACCCTTCAGTGGTACCCACTGTGGTTTGGATGGCACTCAAGCTTCTTTCACAGCCTGACCAGGGTGGGGGGAACACACATCATCCGGACTCCCTTCCCTTCACTCATTTTCTACATCCAAACTGAACTGGTCCTTCTATTTCTCAAACAAGCTGACCTCACTCTCCAGCATCCCTGCCCCACTGCCCTCAGGCCTCAGCACTTGCTCTTCCCTCTGCGAGAATGTTCTTCCGTCTTCCCCTTGCTGCCCCCTTGTCATTCAGGTCCACCTCCAATGTCACTTCCTCAGCACCCGTCCCTGACCACTCCATTTAACATTGACCCTAGTGCCCTTCACCAACTACAGTAGCCCCCCTTATCCCCAGGGGGTGGGGGGTACGTTCCCAGACCCCCCATGGGTGCCTGAAACCGTGGATGGTACCGAACCCTCTCTATGCTGTTTTCTTCCTATGAGAAAGTTTAATTTATATTTTAGGCACTGTAAGAGATTAGCAACAATAGCTAATAATGAAATAGAACAATTATTATCATATACCGTAATAACAGTTATATTAATGTGGTCTCTCCCTCAGAATATCTCGTTGTGCTGTACTCACCCTTCTCGTGATGATGTGAGACGGTAAAATGCCTACGTGATGAGATGAAGTGTGGGGGATGACGTGGGTATGGGGACGCAGCATAAAGGCTGCTATGACCTTCTGAGGCTACCTCAGGGGACCATCTGCTTCCAGATGGAGGTCGACCACAGGTAGCTGAACCTGCGGGAAATGAAAACGTGGATAAGGGGGGCCGACTGTGCATCTTCTTCCATTATCCTGCAGCATTTTCCTTATATTAAGAGTGGTGCACTTCCTGCCAGATTCCCCCATGACCCTGCCCGCTCCATCCTCATCCAGGCACCGAGCACGGCACTTGGACACAGGACTGGCACACTGGGCACTCGGGAAGCATCTGGTGAAGAACTCTGGCATTCCGGGGGGAGGGGGCGTGGGCTGTGTCCTGGCAGAGACAGTTACCTGGTGGGGCTGGACGTGGAGGGCGCCCCTGTGAAACACACAGAACTGTGCAGTGTGGCTGTCTTGCTCCCACGACTTTGTTGCCTGATAGGGAGACAACGCACACAAAGAAGTGATTTGTCCAGGGTCACTCCGTGAAGCAGAGGCCACGCCAGGCCCAGAACACAGGTCTCCTGAGTCTTCAGCTGGTGTTTTTTTTTCTGACTCCAAAATTACCACAATTAAAATACATGATTCTCTGGATATCAGTGCACAGTTGCTAGTCATTCGCTTCACTCTCTCCAGACAGAGAGCACTTTTCTCTTCAAAAGCAGAAAGTAATAGCCAGCAAGTGGCCCATGCTTACTAGCACTGAGCTCATGACAAGTATCATTTCATTAATCCTCACAGAACCCTGTGAAGCAAATACTACCATTAACCCCATTTTACAGATGAGAAACTGAAGCTGAAGGGGGTAAGGCAACCTGCAGAACATCATGTACCAGCTAAGTGGCAAAATTCAATCTTGCCTCTACATCAGTCTAGTCCGTCTCCAGATGCAGCCCTTCAACCACTGTGCCACCCTGGCTTGCTGGCTCAGCTCCCCCCAACTCTGCTGGTGCTAAACATCAGTGAGGTACTCCCTGTAAGCTGACACCTCCTGGCAGTCCGTGACAGACTCTGCAGTGCCCTGCACCTCAGAGCACCCGAACCCAGGCACTGGTTCAGAAGGTCTGGGAACAGCTCAGTTATGTGGGCTCAGCTGCAATTATGGGGACACAGCTCCCTCTTGTAGGTTAGAAAAGCTGGCAGCCTTGCCGCCTGTGCAAAGGGGCAGGTGTGGGCAAGGCTAGCATACATATTTCCACTAAAGGAGGGGGGTGGCGACCACCACCACTGGCCCACTATGTGACCTTCACAAGAGTGATGATGATGAGGACAATAACACTAATAACAGTAATAACAGCACCTAATATTTGTATAATGTTTCCTATGTGCTAGGTAGTGTTTTAAGCCCTGTTCCTATATTAAACCAATTAGTCCTAACAGTAATCCTTTGCTGTTATCCACTTTACATACAGAGGAAACTGAGGCCCAGAAAGGTAGAGTAAATTGCACAGTTGCCACCACGGTTCTATGTGGGATAAGGACTCAACTCAGATGGTCCGGACTCCACTCTAACCCTAGGCATCCCCAAGGCAAGTCACCCCTCTACCCATGGGCTTCTTTGCTTATCTATAAAATGAGGGGTTCATACCTGAGGAACTCTGTGGCATATCTTGGATTCTTACTTTCAGGGGCAAGAACCAGACACAGAAAAGTGGTTTTCTCTCTCTCCCTTCCTTTATCCTGATGCCTAATAATATTTGTCAGACTACATTAATAACATTGCCTGAATTCTTGCTACATGCTAGGCACTCCGCTAAGCACGTTACCTGCACTCCCTCCTGTATTCCTAGCAATCCTAGGAAGAACGTTCTAGTATTCTGAGAGCTGAAACATCTGAGGCTCAGAAAGGTTCAGTAACTTGCCCAAGGTAACACATGAAGGAAGTGGCGAACTCTAATCAGGTTTGTCAGACTCCAGAGTCTAGACTGTTCACTGCAGGCTTTGCCTGTTTATTTCCCCTCCTCCCTCTTCCTGCAGCAGCTGAGCTTCTGAGTGCAGGCAAGGCGTTATTGGTGCCCAGGGAACATGCTTGATGGGTTGATAATGAATTAACAAAGAGTAGATGGAAAGAAGGAAAGAAGGGGGAAGAAAAAGAAAGATCTAAGAAGAAAAGGAGGATGGCAGGAAGAAGAAGAAAAAGAACGGGGGAGTGGATGAGTAAAATAATGAAACTGAATAAAGAAAAAAAACGCAAGAAAACAGAAGACTCAGACAATGAGAAAAGGAAAACGGAACAGATTAGAGGAATCCCAGCCGACGCTGTGCCCTCGCTCACTCCCCTGCTCGGCAGTGGCTTGCTGCCCCCAGACCACCCCCCAGAAGCAGCCTTGGGCAGTAGCTAGTCTTAGCCAAGGGGCAGTACTGCCCCTTCAGGCAGCACCATGATACCAATGGTTGGTGACATGAGGCGGGCTGAAGGAAGCGCCCACGGGAAGCTGGGCTTTCCTATCCTAGATTTCCGCCCAAAGATCCCCAGCAGCTGCGGCCAACTCCTTCCGGAGAGCAGCCCTCTCCTCTGTCACTCGCAGGCAAGGAAGGGCTTTTTCACAGGCGGCACAGGAATGGCGGCTTTGGCAGCTGCTTCCTCTAGCCCCCGCAGAAAACAACCATTTCTGTTGTGCTCACCGGTAAAACTGCTGAAGAAGAGCCAGACTCGCCTTCACACCCACCAGTGTTCACCTCCATTATTTTTTAAAGCACAAAAAGCTTCTCTCACATCCTTTCCCAGGGGGTTGGGACCTGCCTAGGGACAGAATCCTTCCCAAGATGCATGGAGACTTCCAAGAACCACGGAACATGGCATGACACTGGGCCTCATGGCTCTCCTGTCCCCTTTACTGAAGAGGCTGTTCTGGGACTTTTGCCTCTCAGCCCCCCAAGGGCCCATGACTCAGTTCTGCAGAGCCTGCAACAGCAGAGCAGAGAGCCCTAGTCAGGAAATCCTGTTTCAAATGCCCCTGGTGCACCTCCCAGGGCCCTTTTCCTTGATGATGCCCCACCAGAATCACCCCCAACATTATGAATATTTTCAATGTGCCAGGCTCAGCACTAAGCAAGAAGTATCTCTTTCCATCCTCACAGCAATCCTGGGAGATGAACATCACCAATCCCATTTTAGGGATAAGGAAATCCATGTTCAAGGAGGTGAAGTAATATGTCTAAGGTCACCCAGCCAGTATGGCATGGAGCCAGGATTTAAATTTAAGTCTGCTTTTCCTCAAAGGTCGTGTTCAAAGTTGCTATACCACGATGCCTCCAGATAGGTATTTTAGTCTCTATATTTGTGTATTTAGGATACCATTCCCTTTCCTCCTTCAGCTCTTTATTCAAATGTTACCTTTTAAAAAGTTGTAGTCCCTCCTCCAACACCTCTCTCCCCCTTCTCTCTTTTTTCTGTAATATCCACTACCATGCAACATATTAATATATCTTACCTTTGTAGTGTCTCCTTTCTATGCTCCCTCCAACTTGAACGTGATCCCCATGAGGACAGGAATTTTGTTGGTTTTTTTCACTGTCATATCATAACCCCCAGAAAGGGCTAGCACATTGGAAGCATTCAAAAGATATTTGTGAATCAAAAAAACTTGGTGAATCCACCTCTTGCATTGCCAATGGTTTCTTAGATGTCTCTATATTAACCAACTTTTTGAGGACAGGGATCATATTAAATTCACCTTCAGACAGCCCCATAACAGAGAAAAGGGGGTTATTCTGGGTGTGGGGCTCAATAAAAGGGAAGCTTTGACACTGTCTTCATCTCTCTCAACTTCTAGCTCAGACATGCATAATCTCTTGCGTGGACCACTGCAGAACCTTCCTTCCTGGTCTCCCTGCATACAATTAGGTCTCCTCCAAATGCATTTCCATAGCTTAGACTGTCAGAGACATTCTTTAAAAACAAAAATCTGACCACATCACTTAAACACGGCAGCTGTTCCTTGATGTCAGCCCAAGCCCTTCCATGTAGCACTGAGACCCTTTCTGATCTGGCCAGCTTTGTCTCCAGCTTCATCTGGCACCATTATATTCACTAACACTTAACCTGCTTACCTGCCATGTGGTGTTACACCTTTGCACATGCTGTTCCTGACTCTTGGAATGGCATCCGATTTTATTCTTCTCTAAGCCCCTCCCCACCCCACTGGATTAGTTAACTCCATTCATCTTTCAAAACTCAGTTCTAGGCTCAGGAAGCCTCCCTAGAACTCCCGCTCTCCGTTGGCCAAGGGAACTTCAAAATTCTCCCAGATCACACTGTACTCCCTCTGCACTGTCTGGACATCTCTTGCCTAACAAATTCAACTACCCAACTGCTATGGACTGAATGTTTGTGGCCCCCGCAAATTCCTACATCGAACCCCTAATCCCCAGCATGATGGTGTTTGGAGATGAGGCCTTTGGGAGATTATCAGGTCATGAAGAGACACGCAGAGAGCTTACATCCTCTTTCCCTGCTCTCCATGATGTTAGGACACAGTAAAAAGATGGCCATCTGCAAACCAGGAAGAAGGCCCTCACCAGAACCCAATATACTGACACCCTGATCATAGACTTCCCTCTGGAAGCTGTGAGAAATAAATGTCTGTTGTTTAAGCACCCAGTCTACAGAAATTGTTATAGCAGCACAATTGAGAATCTTGAAATAAGACGGAAAAGGTCTCCAGACCCACCAGTCTACGCACCTCTCTCTGAACTTTCCAAAAAAAAAAAAAAAAAAAAGGAGAAAAGCCCGCTAGTCAGAGCCTATTGACTCTTCCTTAGGAAACAATGCACGTAGATTTGGTCGTTTGCCTGCCTGACTTCGGCAAACGGACGTAAATCAGAAAGAATTTTGCTGGAGGAAAATACACTAGCTGCTTGAAGACAGATTTAGAAGAACTCTAAAGCATAATAACCTGGGGCCATTTAGTATACAGGTGAACAGTTCCACATATAACAACTACTTTTAGGAGCATCATGATACTACAACACCTTATGTTGCCATTTCAAACCTCACTATTGATTTATCATATTGTTCTTAACTAGACAAGAAAGAATAAAAATAGTAAGTTTTAACCCAAAAGCTAGAATCAAAAAAGAAAAATCTTTTTTTTTTTTTTTTTAAGATTTTATTTATTTATTTGACAGAGAGAGACACAGCGAGAGAGGGAACACAAGCAGGGGGAGTGGGAGAGGGAGAAGCAGGCTTCCCGCAGAGCAGGGAGCCCGATGCGGGGCTCGATCCCAGGACCCCAGCATCATGACCTGAGCCGAAGGCAGCTGCTTAACGACTGAGCCATCCAGGCGCCCCAAAAGAAAAATCTTTTAACATTAAAGTGTATTACTGAGATAGTCCCTACAGGGAATAACCCTGTGAATGCCGCATAACCGTGACTGGGCTGCAGTAAGGACAGTGCGCGTGGTACCGCGGCCACTCTGGCTTCTCGATCCCTCTCATCCTCTACAGATGCTCCCAGAGGGCATATACGGCATAACAGTTAAAAGCCTGGGCTCTGAAGTCAAAATTCCCTGGGTTAATATGCCAGCTCTTCTACTTTGTAGCACGGTGCCCTTGAGCCAGTCATTCATCTTTCAGTGCCTCGGCTGCTCAACATAAAACAGAAATAACTGTTCCATCTCATCCATAGGCTTGTTGGGAGAATTAAATGGCTTAATCATATAAAGTGCTTTGGACTATGCTTGGCACACAGTGAGTAGTAGTTACGCCACAGGAAGATGTGGTTCAGCATCCTTGGGAAGTAGGCAAGATCATGTGTGAAAAGGAGATGCAGAGTCTTTAAGCTTCAAAGAAGGCCCAAAGGGGTCCTAAGGACAGGGCATCCTTCTGCAAACCTCTGCACACAGTACCCCCAGCCGGCTCGTTCTCTCCTCAAAGGCACTTGGTCACATGAGACTTTGAAAGCACAACAGCCCCTCTGCACACCCAGCATTGGACTGCCTGGTACATTTCACCACGGTGAGCCCCTTGTTAGTACCTGGAGAGCTGCTGGGTGGTGGCAACCACTTTAGACTCATTGAGCACAGGAAGTCGCATGACTTATCACTAACTCCCAGACATGAGTTCTCTGGTCAAGAGTCATCATCATCACCCCACCTATATTACTCTAGGATCCAGTCAGGCTCTATCATTCTTCCAAGCCTTTGCTTTTGCTCTTCTCTCACAAGACCATACCCAGCTGCCCTTTCCACAGCTTTCTCCAAGTCAGAATTCTCACTGAACCCTGAAAGTCGACCTCAGACATCACCTCTTCTCTGAAGTTCCCTCAGTTCCCCCAAGGGTTTCTCATAATGGTCAACCAATCACCTACACAGAATAATTTGTGGTGTTGCTAACCACAGGCCTCTTACTTTTGGGGCAGGAGCCTAGCCAGCTGCATTTTTAATAACCTTCTCCCTGATTCTTACAGACACTGAAGTTTGAGAGTGGCGGTCCAGAGAGCTGTCCTCACAAATCTTACACTTAGTAAATTTTCCATCACCTGTGCTCCCCCAGTTCTTTTCTCATGACCTCTGTGAGCACAGAGATTGTATTCCAGGTGAACTGCTTATAGTAAGTCTCCTCTCACTAGACTGAGAGCTTCTTGAGGGCAGACACCATACCTGAAATATATTTAAATTCTCAGCCCCTCCAGCACTATGGTCATCCTTGACGCCTCTTTTCCCTCACATTGCACATTCCACCCATCAGATGGCTCTACTCTCAAAAGTTTCCTTGATTTTGACCTCTTCCACCCAAATGGCTTTAGTCCAAACTGCCATCATCTCTCTCCATGGACTGTTGCAATGGTCTGCGGCTGATCCTTCTGCTTCCACCCCTCCCTGCTACAGCCTCCCTCCCACAAGGAATTCAGAATGATTCCTTAAAAACAAGTTAAATATTTATAGATCACATATTCAAGAAAACACTGATATCCAGAAGATACAAAGAATACTCAAAACTTAGCAGTGAGAAACACAAAAGCAATTTAAAAAATGGGTAACAGACTTGAACAGACACCTCGCTAAAGAGAATATAAGGATGGCAAATAAACATGTGAAAAGATATTCAATATCATTGGCTACTAGGTAAATGCAAATTAAAACCATGGAAAGATACAATTAAACTATTAGAATGGCTAAAATAAAAAATACTGACAGTGACAAGTGCTGACAAGAATGCAGAGTAAGTGGAACTTTCACATGTCGCTGATGGGAATGCAAAATGGTAAAGCCACGCTGGAAATCGTTTGGTAGTTTCTTATAAAGTTAAGTGTAAATTTATTGTTATGTCCCAGCAATCCAACAGTTGAGTATTTACCCTAGAGACCCAAAAATGTGTGTTCATACAAAAACCTGAGCACAAATGTTTATAGCAGCTCTATTAGTAACAGCCAAAACCTGGAAACGACCCAATTGTCCTTCAAGGGTAAATGAAGGGACACACTGTGGTACATCCACACAATGGAATTCTAGCCAGCAATAAAAATGAACAAACTATTGACACCTGCAACAACACGGATGAATCTCAAGGGGGTTGTGCTCAGAGAAAGAAGCCAGCCTCGGAAGGTTACATACTATATGATTCCACTGACATCATATCCTCAGAAAGACAAAACGGTCGTGATGCAAAGTAGAGTTCTTGTTGCCAAATGTTAGAGATGGGGAGTTTGTGACTGCAAAGGGACATTAGGAGGGAGGTTTCCGGGTGATGAAACGGTTCTGTGTCACTGTGATGTTGGTACTTCCATGAACCTACATGTGCGGCTAACACGTGTGGTGAAAGTCATAGAACTAAACACCAAAACAACGTCAACTTTACCATATGGCAATTGAAAAAACAAAACCAATTAAAAGAATAAGTCAAGCCATGTAACCTCCTTACTCAAAACCTCCAGCTAAGAGTAGAATCCAAACCTGTCTCTACAGCCCACGAGTCCCCACCAGACCTGGTTTTGGTACCTCTCTAGTTATACCTTCTCAAACTCTCCCCTTGCTGAAATAGCAACTCCTCAAAGACCTTTAATGGACTTCTCTATAAGGGCCTCTTCCTATGCCCTTACACTCTTTTATTTTTCTTCAAGGCCCTTGCCACTAACTGATATACCACAATGTAACTGTTTTGTGGTTATTTTCGATTCCTCCATCAGAATATAAGATCCACAAAGGTAGGGATCTTGTCTGCATTGTTCACTGATCTATTCCCAGCACCTATGTCATTGCCTATCACAGTGTAAGAACTACATAAATATTTGTTAAATGGATGAATACATAAGCCCAAGGAATGAAAATTCAATAATGAAATCCCCAATGCTTTGAATTTGGAGCCATACTTTGGCTTCTGTAGCACCCCTCAAATTACCTGCCCACTTGGCCCCTGAGTAAGCATCCCAGCCCAGAATATTTAAATCAGCTCCCGGGGTTTTAAAAATGTATTAGGCACAACATTTCCCTTCCGAGTGCAGCTTTCTGATGCTTGGTTAGGTGACTGCCATGAAGATGAGCTGGGAGGGGACAAGGCTGCAAGCAAATGCATTCTTAGAATAATGTCACATGAGGTTTCCTGAAAGTTTGTACCAAACTATATAGAAATGCTACTAATGTGGGCCAAGAAGTTTGAGGTGAAAGTGAAGGAAAAACAACAACACCTCTCTGTAACATCTTTCCGTGGAGAACAGGTTAAGTAGCCATTTATAGAACACCTACTCTATATATGTTCTAAAGGTTCTCTCATTTAAGCCCCCATCCACCCTTCAAGGTGGGATCTACTGATCCCATTTTCACAAGTGAAAAAAACAAACATGGAGAGGTTAAGTAACATGGCCAATGACACACAATGATAGGTAATGGCCAGTGTTTTGAATTCAGGTCTGTGAAGCTTCCAACCTCATTCTTTTTCCACTTTGGATTTTACAAACAGTATTCAGGGGCAAGAGGGTGAACCCTGTGCAGAGAAGCCAAATAAGACAGGCTTCAAGTAGGAAATGCCAGCCTGGGCACAGGTGGCCAGGTTTTTCTCTAAAACTTTTCAAAGACCCGCATAGACAGATACACTAAAGCAAGATGCTTATTTCCTTTCAGTAAAATTATACTGAGCATCTACTCTGTAACAGTTCCTGGGTTCCAGGTTTCCACATATATTATCTCATTTAATTTTCATTATCATTAAAAGCAAACTGTTAAACACATTTAATGGTATTAGAGACTGTTTATCCAAACAGAATAGCATTATACTTACAAGCAAGCAAGAACATTTGAGAATTCTTCATCCCCTACCCCATGCAAGTGAGAAATTTTACAATTACCTTAGAGAGAACAGTAGGAAGACCCAAGCAACAGCAGATAGGCTTTATGTTGCTACTTCTCTTAGTCTAAATCAGTGTTTTATACACTAGTTAGCATATGAATTACCGTTCAGGTTGCATACACAAAAACCACATGTAATGCAATTTTTTGGCAATTAAGATATTTTCAATGGTTATTTTGGCTATGAATGATTTCCACCCCATACTATGGCTTTGGACCCTAAAGACTAAGATGCAGGTCTGCTATACTCCAGGCCTCTTCTCATTTGCACCTGCTTGATAGATAATCAAGAAATCTTAGATCTACAAGGGGCATTAAAAGCTACCAAGTGCTACTCTTTGCCAGGGCAGTAATCCCTGAGGGTTACCAAGAGATGACAAAGGTGTGAAAGGTGAGACTGACCCATTGGACAGGCCCTACCATCAGTACAAGTTTCCTCTATTTATCTGCTACCTGCTCTCCTCCAATTTCCACCCATTGCTGCTAGCTTTGCTCTTCAGCCCTGCAGAGTAATTATAACCCCTCTTTCCTATGATAATCATTAGGATGTTTGAAGCCTGGTGTTAAGTTAACATTACAGTGATCAAGGAAGGAGTCACGTATCTGCATTGTGCTTTTTAATAATTACTTGATGGTTTTTATTTCTGGGTGTACATCTCTGCACATCCAAGATATTGACACCCACCTCCCCATTAGGCAGCTCCACTGATTAATTAAGTTCCACATTTTGGGAAACATGCAGCTTAGTTGGAAAGACAAAGAACAGAGACACATGTCACGCGGCAAGTACTCTTATAGTGGTATAAATTAGGTGCCAGTCACACACAGAGAAAAAGGGGCAGGGTCCCACCCAGCTCATCCACTAAGAAAGATCGCTGACCTGTGAGTTAGACTCTCATGAAATACAGCTTGCATGGTGAGGCTCCTGAAGGAAACTGACCAGGTCTCATACTCAGCTTGCTTACCACCCGCCTTTCATGTTTCAGACACCTGCCACCATGCCAAGTGCAGGTTAAGTGTTAAATGATTCTTACTTAAATCCTTTACCACTTCAAAGCGGCCTGGTGAGAACAGACAGAGGTGAGAATAGCTAAATTCAAATGATCCCAAATTTCGCAGATGAAGGTATTTTTTAAAAACTCATTAATAACAATACACCTTCAAACACCTAAGTCAAGGAGTCTTGGTCTCCATCCTTGCCATCTACTGACTCAATGAGTGACAGGAACAAGTCACCTAACGTCTCTGGACCTCCATTTTCTCAGCTATATATTGAGGAGCCTGGTCCAAAGGATTGTAAGGTCCCTTTCAGACCCAGGGTTCCCTAATTTCTGCTGTCCCAGATAACCTGGATAGTCCACATTAACTGGCTGAACTAGTTAGTCTTAAAATCAGTGCTTGATTTGTAGTAGAAAGAAGAGCATGCATGGAAGCAAAGGTAGGTAAGGATTCCAGCTCCAGCCCTTCCATTATCCTGACAAGCACCACCATCCCAGTTTGGTCACCTGCACAAATACCAGTCTCAACATTTATTGTATGGTGATCTTGGGTAATTTCATATCTGTAGAGTGGGGTTAATTACATCTACTCCCAGGGCTACTGAGGGAATGAAATGAGTTAAAACATGCTAACATGTTTTAACACTTAGAGGACTCATGCTACACATTCCTTTATTCAAAGATTCTTTACCTATCCAACCCACTTAATCAACAGCCTCAGATTACAAAGGCTTTTTGCAATTCAAAGCAAGACAGCCAGAGCTATGAGGGCTCTAGAAGTCAGCTAGTCCAACTCCCTCCTGCCCTGTGATAGACAAATGCAGAAAACAAGCCTCACAGAGACACAGCGACTTGTCCAAGGGCCCATATGTTCCTCAGCAGCAAAGCCTGACCCAGAACACAGGGCAGCAGACGCCAAGGGTCATATAAGACACAGAGAGAACACTTTGTAGGTTCTACTCTCCCTAAAGAAATTGGAAACTCCCCACACATAACTAAATTCTGAAAAATAAAAATAATAGAACTTTTTATTTATGTCTTTTTTGGAGTGTTGCAAGAGGGAAGTAGCATCATAGCTTGTCTGTAAAATGCAGACTTTCTTGAATTACCTATGAAATGAAGGTCAGTTTCTTATCATCAGGCTTTTCCAGTTATTCTGTTCCCCTCTCCCCACCCCATCTCATTTCTACTTTTTTTCATTTTACACCTTGAGGCTGACATGCTTGCATTAGGACCTCTCTGGGCAAGATGAGAAGTTTCAGGCTGGAGCAATAATGCATGCCCCACTAAAAACACACAAGAAAACTGTCACAGCTAAGCTATCCAATAATGCAAAAATAATTATTCTCTCACCTTAGGAGCTCCAGCATGGGACAACTAGGAAAGCCAAATTCATTAAGGCACACTGATAACTCAAGGGTCAGGAACCCAAAGGTCCCCTCAAAGGACATGATTAAAATCCTGAGACAATTCAGGTGTTTCTGGAGAAACCTCAGCCCAGAGTCTACCAAGGGCCACTTGGCCGAGTGGGAGCACTGAAGACAGAGTCCAGACAATACGAGGAGGAGCCTGGGTTATAGCTGGCTCCAGGGAGACAGCCCTCACCTGAAACTCCCCTGCTGCCCAAGATTCCAGGAGCAAAGCATTTATCTACAGAGATCATTTGACAGAAAGCTACATACTTGTTTATTGCTTCTGGTCAGCACACTCCCCTGCCAGTGTCTCCCAGAATTCAGAGGGCCCTAATCCAAGCCTCACACTGTGCACCTGAGCAAACACACCCAAAGAGGGAAACCGTCCTGCCCAAGCTCACACCGCATGCCAGGGCTATGGGATGGAGCCTATGCTTGACCTTCAGTCTAGGGCTGTTCCCTCTCTCCAGACCTCCAGTCTAGAGCTCCTCTCTGCTAGGCCCACTCCCTCTTCCAAAACCCTGGGCTCACCTCCCGGTTCTGAGGATCCCGCCAGGTTGAACAATGCTCAGAATCAGGTGGCAGTTTTAGCAGTTCATCCAGTGGGACATTTGTAGGCCAGAGTAGCGGGGGCTGTGCCCGTCCCCAGTGGCAAGGAGAGACTGCCGCGTGGAACTTTGAAAGGGTTCTCTCTTCCCTAAAAGATCCTGAGCCTCCTCCACCTCCTCTCCTTCTCCCTCCTCCTCCTCCTCCTCCTCCTCCTCTGTAGTACTACGGAGACATGTGCTCTGCTTGGGAGGAGGTAAGGAGGAAGATGCAGCTGTTTATTGGAAGGAGAAGGGCAACAATCAGCTGAGCTGGGCTATACACTCACACCTAGCAGAAGAGGAATGGGAAAAAAAATTGTTCTATCTGCTGCCACAGAATTATTAACCCTTGGGCTCCAGCTTTGCTCCTCACACAGCTGAAGCGGCGAGAGAAACAATACACTTAACCAATGGAGTGCCAGCCAAAGACATTACATCATCGGTCAGCACTGTCATTGGCTAATAATTCCTAGAAGGCAAAATTCTGCTTTTAGGTGCTTAACTCTTTCATGTTCATCATAGCAATGACTCAAGTATTTGGTCAAGCCAATGGTTCCTGGACTTGCTTTTACCAGGATCATGTGGGCTGCTTTCTAAACATACAGAACGCTGTGTTCCATCCTGAACCATCAAAGCCTTCAGAGGGAAGATGGATATCTGTATTTTAAATAGTGTACAGAGTGCAAGGACTTCTGGTCTTTTTAGAAAATCTTCCTCTCCAAAAGATAAGAGAGTTATCGTTTTTCTGAGCATTTATTATGTACCTAATACTTTACTGTGTCATTTCATTTACTTCCTACATTAGAAAATGCACATTATTGGCTCCATTTCATAGGTATTAAAAGCAAGGTTCAGAAGAATAAGTCACTCGCTCAAGAGATGGAGCCTGGCTTTGAAAACCAGGCTGTATGCACTCTATCTGGCTACCCCTCTGAAGCTCCCACTTGAAATCAAATTAAGCCATTTGTCTGCTTATTGCCTCCAGAGTTATAGAAAATACAGAAAACCCTCTCAGTAAGTTGGAAAATGCCAGTAACCTGTGAAGAACTGGGGAATGAAGAGAATGGTGAATTCCCATAGCAGGTGTTCAGGGATCATGAACCCTCCAGAGAATCATCTCTTTCTCAGGCTCCATCTTTCTGCTTCTGCTGCAAATCTCAGCTTAGCTGACATTTTCTCTAGGAAGCCTCCTCTTACTCCCAAACCTGGGGTAGACGCTCCTGCTACAGGCTCCTAAAGTCCCCTGTATCAGTGGACTGCAGCTGCTTGTTTACTGGGTAAACTCCACAAAAATTAGAGCCATTTCTACTTTCTCCACCAACATATGCCCAGCACAGTGCCTGCCATGTGAGTACTCAGTCAGAATGGGGAGAGGAGGAGGGGAGGGAAGGCCCTTGCTAAAGTTCTAAATGCCATCATGCTGAGACGGGAATGGCAAAGCACTGGAAGCCAGAAGATGCACAAGAACAAAGTGTCTTACCTTGGGCAAGTTCATGTGGGGGCCAGGGGAGAGGGGTTAGTTACCTCATCTGAAAATGAAGACAACAGCACCTCCCTCATAGGTAGGTATGAAGATCAAATTGAAGAATGATCCAGGCTGTGATGTGCTCCTTTACACTGTCTCTCCCTAGATCTCATCCATTTTGTTGGCTGACATCTAAGTGCTGACAACTCCCATATTTATATCTCCAGCCCAGATCTCCCCCTAGGCTCCATGTGGATGTCTCACGGGTATCTCTAAGACAGCACGTGAATTCCACAATCCGCTCCCCACCCAGTCTCCTCCACTCTGTTATTGGTGCTCCCATCCATCCAATCTTTTTTTTTTTTTTTTTGGTAATTGAGATGAAATTCACATAACATAAAATTAACCATCTTAAAGTGTACAATTCAGTGGCATTTAGTACATTCATAATGTTGTGCAACCACCACCTCTATCTAATTCCAAAACATTTTCATCAACCCAAAAGGAAACTGTTTACCCTTTAAGCAGTTATGCCTCATTTACCCTTTTTCCCCAAGTCCCTGGCAAACAGAACTCTGCTTTCTGTCTCTATGGATTTAAATACTCTAGATATTTTATATAAATGAAATCATACAACATGTGACCTTCTTTGTCTGTCTTCTTTCACTTAGCATGTTTTTGAGGTTCGTTCACATTGTAGCATATAGGAGCACTTCATTCCTTGTTATGGCTGAGTAATATTCTACTGTCAGTATATACTACATTTTGTTTATCCATTCACCTGTTGATGGACATTTGGCATCCACCCAATCTTAAACCATAAACCCACAGGTCACCCTTGATTCTTCCCTTTCCTCTATTCCCAGTATCTAATGTATCAGCAAGTCCTCATCCATTTTACAATGAAATATAACTCTATTCCTTCTACTTTTCTCCAATACCACTGCTGTTCTGTACCCAAGACACCAACATCTTTCTCACCTAACTCCGAATTTGTGACAAAATCACATTCCTCTCTTGCCTCCATTTTTCACTTGGTAGCTACATAAACCAGAGCACCCATTAACTCTAGCAATATTTACTGAACTCTTTTCTTCATGGAGCTTGCCTCCTAGAGGCATGACAGACAACAAACAAATATATATTACAACCTTAAGTCATTATTATTAGGCTTAAAATCCCTCAATGACCTTCCATTGCACTTTGAATAAAATCCAAGCTCAGCATGGTCTTCCAAGGACTCATCTACTTCTCCAAATTCATCTCAGGCTGTTCCCCAATCACCTGGGCTCCATTCTTCCACCTCATGATCCTTGAATAAGCTGCTCTCTCTGCCTCTTGATCTTGGCATTGCTTGGTCCTCCTCATCCCTCAGATCTCAATATAAATATCACTCCTCAATATGGCCTTCCCTAACCACTCTGTTAAGCAGATCCAAGCCTCATTCATTTCACTCATTCAAGAAATCTGTGCTAATCACTGTGCTGGGATCTTGGGATAAAGCAATATGTGACCTCCTGAAGCCTCCAGTCTAATGGGGAGGACCACCAACTAGGAAATAAATAAAATGAATGAACAAGTACTATGATAGGAGAGTAAAAGGGAGGGGACCTGCCTTACAAAGGATGGTCCAAGAGGCCTTTCTGAGGAAGTTATACTAAAACTGAAGGATGAGAAAGTCAATTGGGAAAAGGGCCTATTACTCTCTATCACTTCCTGGCTATGCAATGGGATGTTCTATCCTTCAATGTTGGCTCCTGAAGAAATCAAAGCATTAATGTCTGTCTCTCCCCTGAGAGACTCCACTGTATTCCCAGCACCTAGGACAGCACCCTGCCATTTAGGAACCACTCAATGCACATTGCTGAATTAATAACTGGTAAATAAATGAATTAATTAATCAAACCACCGATGAAATCACTTCATAGAGTGTAACAAATCATATTGTTTTGATTGCTGCTGTTGTTATGGCCATTATTTTATGGCAAAAGGACACATACTCTGTTGGGTTTTGGAAAAGACTGGGTTGACTATAAAACAAGGATAAAATTACCCGACTCAGAATATTACTAGACAACTAGGAGACAATGCATACAGATAATAGGCACTCAGTAATGGGAAGTGGTAGTTATTGTGGCTATTATTATTAAAATTCCTTTCCTCTAAAAAGCCTATTTACCCAACTCTAACTTTCCAACCCACTTTCAGACGCAGTCAAGAAGTTTGAAGGCGAGAGAAATGAATGCTTTTTAAATGTCTGTTCTGCACCAGATGCAGTGTCAACCAGTTTCTGTCAGGTTATGACATTTACTTCCCAAGGCCTTCCTGCAGAGGTGGCTCTATGATAGAGCTCTCAATCCCCCTCCAAGACCAAGGCACTCCTTTCTACCGTGCGCCCTGCTGCCACGAATGTTGGCTGAGTCCCTCTTCAGGAACTGTCTTGCTGAAGGGACAACCGAAGTTATGCACCCCCTGCATCTACTGGCTGGTCAACATGGGACTTCAAAGCCTTGGTCCCCATGCCTCAGGGGATCAACTGAGGCGTCTTTTGCACTACATCACAGGTCCACTTCTCCCTCTGCCCAATCCTGTTTTCCTGACTCCTCACCCCCTTGGACAGTGAGACCACTCCCCCAAAGTCCCCCTATACACAAACCTCAGAATCTCTGAGTCTTTTTCCAGAGAACCTGACCTAATAAAGGTAGTTATGCTATTTCTTTTTAAATCAGAAAACTGAAATTCAGAAAGGTTGATTACATCCCCCAAGCACATAGCTAAAGTGACTTTCTGATCTGACTCCCCAGTGACACCTAGCTTTTTACTACAGCCTGTAAGAGCTGAGACTGTGCCTCTGTAAGACAGAAGGAGAAGGGGAGAGGTACCATTCCCAATCCTCCAGGGTCCATCCCTGATGACAAGGTTGAGTTCAAAGCCTCCAGAAACAATATAAAAATGGCCTGCAGGTTGCAGAAGCAAGTGTCACGTGGGCAACATCTCCTGGCCCAAGTCCATGCCCAGAGGCCAGGGAGCAAGGCTTCTGGGCAGTTGGGGCTGCCTTCCAGAACCAGAGTATTCACAGCCAAGTCTGAACAGCAACTACAACTTACCAGCTCTCTGCTGCTCCAGTCTCCATCCATTTTGCACAGAGCTACCAGAGTGACCTGGTCACTGGTCAGAATTCCTCCACCACTCCGTCCCAGGACAAAATTGGAGATAGTCTAAGGCTGCATTTTAAGGCCTGAGCGTGGTTTAGCCCCCTGCCATGCCGACAGCCCATTTCCTACCGACAGTAAGCCCTGGTCCTACGTGATCACCTGATGCGATACTGGGCTTTTTCAGCTTCCTTACCCTGGCACAAGAAAATCTATCTGGAACTCCCGCTAACCCACCAGCCCTCCCCCTGCACCCCCTCCCCGCAGCTCTCAGCGGGGCTAACCCTCCGACTCCTACAGTCCTCACTCAGTGGTCACCTTCGCCCCGAAGCCCTCCTGGCTCCTTCACTCCTGCTCTCCACCTCGTGTCCCCTGTACTACAGTGTTCGCTAACTGTTCCTCCTACTGTCCTTCTTGGCCCCCAAAGCTCCTCCAAAGCCCGTCTTCGTGCACCAGGGCTCAGCACTGTGCCTGGCACACAACGGGGATAGCCGAGTAAATGCTGAATAGATACACGGGGCGCGGTATCCAGGGCCAGTCTCCGATCCGAGCTCGGCCAGGGAGCCGCTCGGAGATCTCCCCCTGCGCCTCAGGACGGCTGGAAATAGGAAATGGTGTGACAAATCTGACCCCCAGCCCCAGGTCAACAGGTCCTGAGGCGTCTGAAGACCTGGGCCGAGCGGAGGTCCGGCCGGGAGCCACCCGCGCCCCAGGCACTTCCCGCGCGCCGACCTGTCCGTCGCAGGGTCGGGCCCGGGCCGGGCTGCGGCAGCCTGTGGAGGGAGCGTGGCGCGGCGGCTCGTCGCCTCCCTCCCGGGCCCTCCGCGCGCCCGCATCCCACCGGCACAGGGCCGGCGCGCCGGGGACGCGGCCGGGCGCGAGGACGCCACCGGCAGCGCCGTCTGAGGGGCCGAGGGCGGGAGGGGGCTCCCAGTTTCCGGAATCCCCACAAAGTCTACTTCGAGGCGGCGCTCCGCTTACCGTGCGAGCCGCCAGGAAAGCGGCGCCCGGGGCGGGGTGGTTGCCTCGGCCGCGGCGCCCGTCTGCGGATGCACTCCGGGTCCGCCAGCTCAGCCTCCGCACCCGACCGCGCTCGAGCGTCTCCTCTCTGCCGCCTGGCCTCCCCGCCGCGCCGAGCCGCCCCATTGGCTCGGGCAGCCAGGCCCCGCCCCTCAGAGGCCCCGCCCCACCCCGTGGCCCCGCCCCGCCCCCGCCCCGCCCCCCACCGCGCTCCTCTGCTCTCCACGCGGGAAAGTTGCTCCCAGACTCTGAGCTCTCCCCCGGCCCAGGCAGCCGAGTGCGGTGATCATGCTCGATCCCAAGAGCGTCTCGACGCCCCTTGGGGAGTGCGAAGAGTGCGGCGTCCTTAGAAGCCAACTTTGAGAAAGGCACCTGACCTCCCAGGACCTCAGGAGGCGCCTCAGAGAAACCCGGCCGCACCGTCGTGGCGTGTCTCAGGTAATGTGGTGGGCACTCAGGGCCGGGGTGCAAAAGGAACAAGACGAAGTCTGTCGCCGTCCTGTAGTTTGCGTGGGGTCGGGGTGGGGGCAGGTTAAATGCAGAGAAACAAGATAATGTCGGATTGTTCTGAGAGGGAAAGGTGATTTTAAGTAAGGAACGGGGTCGGGGACGCTATGAATAGAATGGTTTCCTGCGGCCACTTGGGGAGGTGATAACTGATCTGAGAGTTGAAAAGATAGAAGGGATTCCACGGCTGGAGGAAGAGCATGGCCGGCAGGGGGCGCCAGATGCGCCGTGGCTCTGCGGCCAGAACCGGAGACTATAGGCAGGCCCACAGCGCAGAGCAAGGGCAAGGTGCGCCAGGCTGGAGAGGTGGCCGGGGCCGAATTCCCCAGAACCCGGTGGACCACCCTAAAGAGCTTCGGTTTGTTGTAAGGACAAAAATAAGCCCCTGAAGAGTTTTAGGGGAGGGGGCGCTATGGCATGTTGAAAACACCACTCTTGCTGTTGTGTGGGGAATAGATTTTGGAAGAGAAAGAATGACAAAGGGAGACCAGTTAGGAGGTGTCTTAGTCTGCTCCCGCTATCATAACAAGATACCATAGACTGGTTGGCTTAAACAACAGAAATTTATTTCCTCATAGTTCTAGAGGTGAAGATCAAGGTGCGAGCGGGGTCTGTTTCTGATGAGAGCTCCCTTCCTGGCTTGTAAACGGCTGCCTTCTCCCTGTGTCCTCACGTGGCAGGGAGAAAGAAAGAGAGCAAGTCCTGTCGTGTCTCTTCTTATAAGGACACTAACCCTGTCATGAGGTCCTACCCTCATGACGTCATCCAAATCTAGTTACCCCTCCCCCAAAGGCTCCATCTCCAACTATCATCCCACTGTGGGTTAGAGCTTCAACATATAAATGGGGGGAGTATAGTTCAGTGTGTAACACAGGAGGATACGGCAAACCCAGGCAAAAGATAACGGTGACTTAGACCAAGGTGGTGACAGCAGAGACGGGGAGAGTAGACCAGTTGAAATACATTTTTAGAGTATCACGGAAAGGCTTGATGATGAACTGGATTTAGGGAATGAGGAAAACAGATGAACAAAGATTGACTCCCAGGTGTTCAGCTCGAGCCATCCATGGGATAATGGTGCTATTACCCACGTGAGGAAGACTAGGAAGGAACAGGTTGGAGGCAGAAGGAAATTAAAAGCTCCATCGTGAACATTCTAGAGACCCATGAGGCAACTTACAACAACAACAGTGCCAGGTTTTCTTCAAATTGTTTTTCATATATTAACCAAATGTATATATAATTCTCATATATTCTGAGATCTGAGTCTGGGGCTAGAGATGTGCCCGAGGGAGTGTTCTGATGTGGAGCAGTACAAGACCACCTAGTGTGAGACAAGAGGAGAGCCAAGGACTGAGCCCTTGGAAGTTTGTCTTCCAACATCTCTGCTTACTGCATGACCCTTAGGAAGTGACCTCAGTCAATAGGAGGGAGTGACCCAACTTCAGTAACTAAGGGAGTAAGACTAGCTCAGGAATCACAAACTTAGGGGACAGGCAGTAATGTTGCAAGTGAAGTTGGCAGGGTGTGATAGAACAGGGAGGGGTGGAGACTGAGGCATACTGAGGTGTGTACACCTGCCTTCGGGGGCAGCTTCTTACTCAGCAACAACTCATTTTTGCCATATAGCAGTAGGGACCTTGAGTTGCCAGATGATCTGATTTTTATTAAAGGGTCAGAAATTCAGATTATGTTAAATCTCCAGGTTTTTATAAGTTGGCAATTAATTTTAAAAAATTTTTAAAGGACTGTGAGCCAAGAATTTTGAGCAAAATCAAACCCATGTACAGGCAGGATTTGCCCCTTTGGCTGCTACTTTCCTCCTCTGGATTAGGCAATACCTCAGATCCTTCCTGAGTTTCTCTTCAGACCCAGATAATGACAGTAGTGGACATAAGAGGATCAAGGAAATCTCAACTCAGAAACCCAGCATAGTCTTTGATGGCATTTGGCCTGTCTCTGCCTCTACCCACCTGGCATATCCTTTTTAAGCCTCTGTTTCCCTACTTGTGAAATGAGGTCAGAGCAGAGCTCCCCTCAGACGCCTCCCAACTCTAAGATTTGGACTTATATGTAGTTTTCAAAAAAAACTATTGGCTTTCAAATATGCACAGGAGAGTTGCATGGAGAAAAATGGAAAGGGTGTTCTTGTCTGAGTCTATAGATTCAAAAAGCTTCACTAATATCAGTTTCAAGGAAAGAAAGGAGGAAACAGGGAGTAGGATAGAAGTGTAGATGAAACACCAGGCAAATTATGGCATGGGAAATTATTTTTTTATTGCACTATGAATAAGAAAAGAAAAGGCAGTTAGATGCAGAAGTGCTTAATGGTTTCTATTGAAAATTCAGTGTATCATAGCCAGTTCTCTATATTTATCACCAAGGTTTTTGCAGTAATGAGATTCTCCCATTATGTATTGGAGGTCAGCTGCATCCCAGCATTATTTATTCTTATGTGCTGAGCTTATGTAATAAAAAGAGTCTGAAGACAGATAATGACTCTCCATAGTCAGTCCCTTTGTCCCCACCTGAGATATTGTTGAAAGCTGGAGAAACAGCTTATGACTTTATAAATTGCTGGGTTTTATGTAAGAGAGTGAATGTGGGGTTGGAAACCAGAAGACCTGACACACAGTCATTGAACAACCTCTCTGAACCTTCTTCTGTGAAATGAGAGCTGGACCAAAGATGGCTTCCTGGAAGATATTTGTATTTATACCTCCACATCTCTTTGGGGGAGTTTTTCATTGTGTGGGGACCTGACAATTCCCAGGGCCAGATCCTTCCACAGTTTGCTTTCTCCCGGTCCGCAAAAATACTTGGGGTAGGGATGGCACCTAAGTTGGGCCAGTTAGATGCTCACTCCTGGGACTTTGTCTCTCCAGAATGTAACAAGGATGGAAAGAGATTGGCCGTGAGATTGAGCAGACTGATGATGGCCGCAGCATCGGCATCCTAAAGAGGCTGGACCAGTGGTTGCTGCATGGTCATGAATCTTGTTGGCCAACCTCCAGATTCCTTTGATTTCTGCCTTTTTCCCAAGCTTAATCCGTCATGCCATCCCGTCCCCCATCCAATTTTATTTTATGAATGTTCTATCTCTGCTAAATCCCCTTCTTGTGTTAGCAACCTATGTTATTTCTCTCGCTTTTAACCAAGAATCCTGATGGGTCCAGGAAGGAAAGAAACATATTGCATCATAGGATCCTTTCTTTGGGGAACAATTCAGCTCAGAAATTTGCATACATATGGATGCACCCACAGTGACAGGTGTAGACATTGTCTCACTACTCAGTAAGAAATCCAACCCCACAGGATGATGGTGGTGGTGGTTTAAAAAGATAATTTATTTTTGATAAGAACCCAGATCTGCTATTCTTATCCGATCTAAAAAAAAAGCAAGCAAGTCCTTATAATAACAAAACAACTGTACAAATAAGCCCCCTTATATGTAAATTTTGTAGTTTGCGAAGTCCCTCATTTCATATGCCCTGTGAGGTAGGCAGATAAGCTAGTATTCGTTAGAGTAATAATGTTATCACGTATTGAATACGTTTTGTGTACCAGGCACTGTGCTAAGCGCTTTAGGACCAACAACCCTGTTAAGGAGATATTATCTCCATTTCATAGGGGAAGAAACAGACTTGCACAAAGTCACTTAGCACATAGTTGAGGTGAGAACTCAAAACCCTGGCTGAAAATGAAGGCCATTGTGTGTGTGTGCTTTTAACACACACAGCTTGGTATCGTGTAATATAGCTAGTGAGTCACAGAGCTACAGCTGGGACCCAGGTCCCAAGTCCGGAAAGTTCCACTCTATTCAGCTATGGCTTATTCATGCTTGTCAACAAGGGCAGAGTTAATTTTGTTATCCATCCATGGTGAGATTTTTTTTTTTAAATATTTCATTTATTTATGTTAGAGAGAGTGTGTGCCCATGCACACGGACGTCCATGAGCAGGGGGAGGGGCAAAGGGAGATGCAGAGAGAATCCCAAGCAGACTCCAGCACTGAGTGGGAGCCCACGGCGGGGCTGGATCTCATGACCCTTAGATCATGACCTGAACCAAAACCTAGAGTTGGACACTTAACCAACTGTACCACCCAGGTGCCCCATGGCGAAATTTGTAAGATGACAAGAAAGATCTTTCAGTGTTTCCTCCTCTCTACCTGTCATGGTGCCTAATATCTACACAAAGATGAATTGCTATAATTAAAGATTGATTGGGGGTACAAAATGCAAATAAGCCTGTGAAAGTTAAAATGCAAAGTCTTATCACATGTAGTAGTAAAAGGGCTCTGGAATCTATCCAAAGAGGGTTGATGTAGTCATCATTTCACTATGTATATGCAATTAATCATGTTGTATGCCTTAAATAAATACAATTTTTATTTTAAAGTAAATTAATTAAAAAGCATAAAAATACATTTGACTTATAAAAAAGAAAGGTAAAAGTGAGAGAATTTTTCAATTTCACCTGTTTTTTCTTTGGATTAGAAAAGGTCTTAGGAAGATGGGGAGGTGAGGTATAGAATAAAAGAAAATCTGAAAATATTAGTTTACTCCCTGACATGAGGCAATTCATTTCATCTCTGAGCCCTAGTAAAATGAGGGGAGTGTTTCGAAGGTCCTAACATGTACAGTTCTTTTCTAGAAACCCTAGGTGAAGGCTCAGAGGGGACATGGCATGGTCTGGAGCTGAGACGAATTCTGAGCTAAAGATTTTGAGTGGTTTTATCATTGCTTGTTTGTAACACAGAGCATTTTTTGCTGACATTGCAAAAGATTGTCATGGCAACCAGAAAAATAAGTTTCCAAATCCTTGGAGTCCCCCTTAAGGGGAGGCAGATGTCAGTGGGTGTTCCTTTGTAATTAAGGGTGCTTGAAGGTTTTAGCTGATCAGTCACTTTCAAGGTAATGGTCTAATACATCTGCCTTCACGACTCACTGGGACGCAGCTGTATTGAGGCAGAAAGACCAGCTCCGGTGGGATGGGCCGTGAAAACACCTAGGCAGCAGTCTGCACCGCTGGTGTATATTTTGGTATATTTTCTCACCAGTAGGTATGTATTTTGTCAGCCTCCCAGGTGACATCACTGTATAGTCAGGGTTGAGCACGGCTGAGCTGATTTTGAGTCCCAGACCCATAGCTTCCTGTCTGGCTGTGAGGTCCTGGCCTAGCCTCTTCAGTTCTCCAAGCTTTGGGTGCTTCAGCTGTAAAATAAGTTAATATAATTAGCTTTGCAGGACTGTTGTGAAGCTTAACCATGAAAGTGCCTGGCCATTACCATAACTTCAATAGTAGTTGCATTTGACTTAGGACCAGCATGGGGTTGGGAAACCCACTTTTTCGGGGGGATTAAAATCTCCTTGCTGTCCATTTCCACCACTTTGAGTGTCTGGAGTCTGTCCGCACAGGGACACAATAAAGAAGCTACCCCTTCTGTGTAATTTTCCTTCCTTCCTAAACCCCAAATAATAATGACTGCATAGGTTGACCTCTATATAGACCCCCATCATTTCAGCCAAGCTCAGTCACCAGAGGAATAGCCAGGCAAGACGGAAAATGGATTTTTTTTTTCCTTCGACATCATGGAGAGCCAATAACTGTATGTGTTGAGAACATGAAAGTTGGAACTAGACTGTGTTTGAATCCTTGCTCTGCTACTTCTTAGATTTTGACTCTGGGCAAGCTGTTTGCCTAGGCTCCTTATCTACACAAAGAGAGTGATTAATTTACCTTCAGGAGTTGCATGATGGTAAAATCTATTAAAACATATAAACTTAAGGCAGTGCCTGGCGCATAATAAGTGCTCTTCAAGTGTTCCCCATTTTGTTTGCATTGAAATGATCAAATCCAAGATTTCCCCAAAAAGAACCACATAAATCTCATCATTTAGAACTCAGTCAATGAGCAGACCCCTTGATCCCTGGGTTATGAGGGAGTGTGACCCAGAGGTGTGAACCTAACATTTAGCACCACCGGCTTCTATCTTGTTTGTCCCAAACTACAAGTATTTTATTGGACCATGGGTTTTACAACAGCATCAACCAAGTCTGGCATCTGCCTCTGTTCCCTACCCTCTTGGGGCCAGCTACAAAGACAGTAAAGTGTGTCCCTTTTGCCGCTTCCTTTTTCACTTTCTTCTCTTTCCTCTGACCCCTAGAGATTATGGGCTGACTGTGGCATTCCATCTAGGCCCACCTTCCCTGGCAGGTACCCATATTGCAGGCAGGCCTCTGGAAGAATAATAAGGATCATGGTGATTGTCATCATCATTGTGGCAGCTGCCGAGGAGGCACTGTGCTAAGCATTCTGCAGTCATATGCTTATTGAATTATCCCAACAACTCTGAGAGATAAGCATATACACGATTCCCACTTTATAGATTATGAAAACTGAGGCTTACAGTGGTAAATGAACTTGCTAAGATCACATATCTCATACATAAGGGATCAGGGACGTAAGCACATAATTCAGTGCCCTTTGCAAGCATGCCCTTCAGTTGGCTCCACTGCACTGGGGGATGGGGTTCCCTCTCCTGACTTTCGAGCTCCTGGGAGAAGAGTGGAGTTTAATTTCCAGAGGCAGACAATTGCTTTCTCCAGAATGATCTCCATCCAGACATCAGAGAAATGACCATCATATTAAGTGAGAGGATACGTGCAAAAGCACCGCTTGGTCTCAAAACTGCTGTGTAAGAGTTAGTATCATTTTCAACACCTTCACATAGTGGCTTGTAAGTATTTGTTGAAAGAACGCATGCTTATGGCTTTTCCTTTCAAAGAAGGAAGGAAGTGATGACAAAAGTTGGCCTTGGCATTACTAGAGACCAGTATTCAAATCCCAGTTTTATCATTTAAATGGCGTGTGACCCTAAACAATAACAATAATGATAAAAATTGTGCACATATGCACCAGCATCTGGGCTAGTGCTTCAGCCTCTATTATCTTCCTTAGTTCTTTCAGTGACACTGTGAAATAGGTGTTAATATCCCCGATTTACAGATGGAGAAACTAAGGCTCAGAGAAGCTAAGAAACTAACTCAAAGTTGCACAGTTTGTAAGTGGCAAAGCCAGGAATTGAACCCAGGTCTACATTATTTCAGAAACATTGCTCTTAACTCTTTTAAAGGTTTCCCTATCTGTTGAACTTCAGTTCATGGGGATCAATTCCAGAGTGATCATGGGGATCAATTCCAATTTGTATGACCTGCCCAGTAATCCAGAACCTGGATTGAAAGGCAGGATGGAACACAGGAAAGAGTAGTCTTTTACATGGAAGAGAGCAGAAGGAGATCTTTTATTATCGATACTAAAACACACTTCTGTGCTTGTGATTTTTGTGATAGAGTCACTTCCTTATGGGCAGGTAGGGTTGTGCGTAGGATTTTTGCCACCTCCAGATTCCCCATTAAGCTGCTGTATCAGCATTAGATGGAAAGCCCATTCCAGACAGGTGGAGTTATGAAATCTGCAAGGTGCTGCTCTGGCTGTGGCCACGGCTCCTAGTGTGAATATCTCTGCTCATTCATTCACTTCTCCTCTGGGAACTGGCTAGTCTCCATCACTGTGTTACCAGGCAACTAAAACAGCACCTGCATCGGGAGGTGAGCAAACCAATCAGGACAGTCAGGGGAGGAGCTTTACCTGGTTGGCCTCAGTGATGGAAAGAGGGCTCTCTGGGTTCACTCAGGAAATCCGAAACCTCTCATTTTAGAGAGCTAAATGAGGACCTGGTTATGGGGGGGATGAAGTCTTCAAGGTCACACAGCAACTCAAAGGCAGAATCAGGAGGATAAGTCAGATCTGATCCCTAACTGAGTGTCCCATTCCTTGTACTTCATTGCCATCATTTTATTTTATTTTATTTTTTTAAGATTTCATTCATTTGCGAGAGAGAGAATGAGAGACAGAGAGCATCAGAGGGAGAAGCAGACGCCCCGCTGAGCGGGGAGCCCGATGCGGGACTCGATCCCGGGACTCCAGGATCATGACCCGAGCCGAAGGCAGTCGCTTAACCAACTGAGCCACCCAGGCGCCCCATTGCCATCATTTTAAAAAATCATGTGTGGGGGACCATTGATGTATTAGGCGCTCTGCTTGGTGGTGGGGGGCGGGGGTTGCAGAAAGCATGTAGACCATTCCTCATTCAGCCATCTAGCGGTTATTTATTTTGCTTCCATATTTGGGGCAGTATAACATGGTGGTTAAGGGCACAGGTCCCCACAGTCAGATGGGGCACAAAAGTCAGCTCAGGCACTTACCATTTATGGGAGAATTCAGGTTACTTAACCTTCCTGTGCTTTAAGTTTTCTCGAATAAAATGGTGCTAAGGACGAGATAAAAGAAATAACTTATTGTGTTGTTGTTATGCCAGTCCAGAGGAAGGTTCCGCCAGTGTTGGTCATCCTTGGTAATCACATGTGGGGCACTTGAGCTTGGACTCTGGAACCAGGCTGCCTGAGTTCAAGTCTTGTCTCTGCCTTACACTCACTACATGATCATTGCCAGGTCACTTAAAATTTCTATGCTTTAGTTTGCTTATCTCTAGATGAGTATAATAAAAGAACCTCATAGGTTTTTTATGGAGCTAAATTAATTTAATATACATAAAGTATTTAGAAGAGTTTCTGGCACATGAGAAGTGCTCTGTAAATTTTAACTAATATGATTCATCAACAAATATTTATTGAGCTCTTAGGATGTGCCAGGTACTGTCCTAGGAGCTGGGAGATATAAAAATGAACAAAATACACAAGTGTCTCTCAACCTTCATAGAACTATGGTTATTATTACATTCATAATCATGTCTGTTTGCTTCTCGATTCCTGCAGCTTAAAGGCAGGGACAAGTGTTTTGTTCCCTGTTGTATTTTCTGTGCCTGGCACAGGGCCTGACAAATAAAATAGTACATATTCAATAAATATTTGTTTAATGAATGCCAGGCACTGATATAGGACAGTGATTCTCAGCTAGGGATGGTTTTGTTCCCCCAGGAAATATCGGACAATGTCTGGAGACATCTTTGGTTCTTGCATCTTGTGGTGGGCAGGGGTGGGTAAGGTGATGGTAGGGCTACTGGCATCTAGTGGGATGCTGCTAAACATCCTACCATGCACATGACAGCCTCTCACAACAAAGCCTTATCTAGTCCCAATGTCAAGTGTGCCGAGGTTGAGAAGCTCTAGTGTAGCAGAGCAGAGATAAAGCCTCGTAAAGACTCCTTCCCTCCACAAGCTCATGGTCTAGCAGGACCATGATAATATGGCTCACAGAGTGCTGTGTGGGAATTGTGAAAGAGTACTCTGAGCACATAGAGAAGAAACACCTGAACAGCAGAAGCTTCTGGTGGAGCTGATGTCTGGGCTGACTTTTCAAGGACATGTATCATCTTCAGGCAATTTCTGTGTGTGTTGGAGGATGTTCCAAAGCTTGAAGAATGTGTGTGTGTGTGTTGGGGGGCAGGCAACGTGAGCAAAGGCTGGGAAGTAAGAAGGAGTTTGGTTTTGTTAAGGTGCAAGAACCGGAGTGGGAAGCAGAAGCTTGGGTAGGAGATCATGGGGGACCCTATGACGCATAATATGAACGTTGGGCAGGTTGTGATCAACCAGAATTTTCCAAAGTCTGTTCTCTAAGCGCTAATTATTTAAGATGTGCCCCCAAAGTGCCACAGTCAAATAAGAATGAGAAGATGCTGAATACTACTCCTACTCCTCCTCCTCCCCCCTCTTTTACTTACCTCCCCCCACCCTCCCTTTTGGAGATTTACAAAGCTCGTTGGTATCATATAGTTTCTGACAAATCTTGCATTAAAGAAACTTGATTCATTTTGTTTAATTTATCCCAGAGTCTTCCACAGTTATTTGACCATGGAAACTTTTTTTCTAGACATCTATCTGCAAGGAACCTCTAGACCCTCTTTGGGAAGAGGAGTCATAGGGGCAATATCATGGCTGGATCAGGATTATCTCCCTGGCTCCTGTGTGGGGTGGATTTAGAAGGTAAGAAATGTCTATGTATATTGTTTAAACACTTGTCATGTTGATGTGACTTAGTGACCCCTGGCCTGTCTCCCCCCCCAAGACTCGATATAGGGAGCATAGTTATTAATCATTGTGTCCTAGTCCTAGCTCAGCTTGGCAGAAAGTAAGCACTTACTGCACTTTTTTGAATGAATGGATATTGTTTTTGAATGAATGGATTTCGTGCTAGACACTGGGGCTGAGCAAGTCAGATGCTGTTCCTGTTCTCAGGCAGTTAGACTAGTGAGCGTGAGTGAGTGCCATAAATAAGACAGACAGCAGCAAGGATCACAAATGGGGTGGGGCCTGGGGATCTGTATTTTAAACTAGTTCCTTGGCTACTTCTGATGTCCAGGGGCTGGTATTTGAGAAGCAATCACAATCAATCACAGAAGTCAATCACAGATAATGTGTCTTTGATCTGCCAACTGACATCAAGGCCCCAACCTTCATACCCTGGCTGTTCCTGACTCTTGCCACTTGGGGCCTTGAAGCCCCTGGTCTCACTGCGCCTGAGCCACCACCCCACCTTTCTCAATCCTGCTAGAATCCTCTGAATTGAGCTTGGAGTGCTACGGGGCCTTTATAGCACAAATCCTAATGGGAACCATCTCTGCTTAACACTGAGTGAGATGTTTGCTTCTTGTTCCCACCTCTCAGCACTCCTCCCCAATGCTCATGACTCCCTCATTCATTCCTGAGTCTACAAGATTGTCTCTCAAGAGCTGCTTGAAGACAGCTATGTGGCAAAGCCCATTTATGTTTTGCTGTGGGTTGTGTATACACTAAAGCTCTGTTTTGTGTTTGGTGTGAAATTAAAAAGAAGAAGGATAATGAGGATGGGGGAGGAGGGGAAGAAGGAGGAGGAAGAGGATGGGGAGAGGAAGGGAAGAAGGAGGAGGAGAGGAGAAGGAGGAAAAGAAGATCACATGGTCGTTTAAGAGAGGTTATGAGACTTTTCTTCATTTTGTCCTGAAGAGAGTTTACTATGGAAATGAAAAAAAGAAAAAGTCCCTAATTGACTAGTTTGTGACAAGTGGAATCATTGCCTTAATGGTCTGGTTAGAAAGGGAATAGTTGTGATTGCCTCAACTGGCAGTTCTGAAATTCTGGCATGTGAATAAGCTTCACCAGAATTAAGTGAGAAGCTTGGGAAGGAGTCGTGCCCAGGCCTCATCTGAGATATCCTGAATCTGGGTCTCCACAGGTAAAGTGAGGGAATGTGTACTTCTAAAGTTAGTCCCTGGAGATTCTGATGTGTAGTCTGACTGGCTGGTGCTGGGCGAACATTTAGTGGGTGAAGGACCACTTCCCAGCCTGGCACAATCTCATCCTCTCAGGAAGCCCACTCTGACTCTCCCTCTCTGTCCCAGCTCTAAGTCCCAGCCCAGTGCCACACACCCCAGACCACAACGCATAGCCCCAAATCCTTTTTCATCAATTCTTGGGCCCTGCTCATGCCAAGGGAGACTGTTTCCAGTGCTGGCTGTCAAACACTGGTTTAGGAAACCCCAGGGCTGGTTCCCGTTCCAGCTGCACTCCCTGTGAGTCCCCAGCACAGACATTTCTGAACAATTTTTCCTGCAGCTGTCTCAAGAGATACATGTTTCCTATTCTTAGATTTGTTAATTTCCCTGATGATGTGAGCATCATGTCAGCTCCCATCCAATTTAAACAGGTCATCTATTGACTGGCTTTTCTTCCCCATAGGGATTAGAGGTGGTAGTGAAATGCCTCCTACATCTGCTCAAGAAAAGATTGAGGATTTTGTTTTATTCCCTTTAAACTTTATTCCCAAAGTGTAAATAAGACTTGTTCATATTTTCTCATTTTCCTTCACCAACAATTCTTTAGAAGAGCAAAATGGTTTGCCTTTGATAAAATAAAGGGGCTTGTGTGTCCCAATCCATGTCTTTAGTGAATGGGAGTGAAGTTCTATACATCAGTGTGCATGTGCATAACCCTGATTACTGGACCCTGGGTCAGCCTCTAAATAAAGTCCTATTTGTAAAAGTCCAATCTAGCATTCAAAAGGAATTTTAAAGGAATTTTAAACTCTCCTTGGCCCTCTTGAAGACCAATAAAAGGAGTCCATGTTACAACTTAGAACGACTCTAAAATCCCCTTTAATCTTCTCTGTTCTGTCACCCCCATGGGTGCTACAGAACCCATCCTCATGAAATCCCTCAGACTCCAGCACTCCAACCCTGCAGCTTTTATTGTTGTGTTTTCTCTTTTCCTTTCTTTTGGATCTCCAGGCCTGTCTGTCCATTCACATTCTTCCTATTCTTCTGACCTTGTGTCATAAAACCCTCATAACTAGAATAGCAGGCTAAAACTTTACCAATTGCTGAATAAATAAGAAAAATTGTCTTAATGGGGGTGACATAGAGGATATGGAGGCTGGGAACATGGACACACTAATAAATCTTATGTCCTTCATGTGTGTGTTTGGGGGTGTCATCTGTACTACAGACCACAGTCCTGTAGACAGCCACTGTAATAATATTCCTATGGTATTCCTATAATCCTCTCACAGTAGCATGAGGGCATTCAGACCGCCTGTCTGAACTAACTAGAAGTTTCCTTCCTACATCTCTCTCTCCTTCTCATGGTAAGTTCTTCCAGGTCCATTATCTGCTCATTCTAGTGATTCCTATTATGTTTCTATGCTCTGGACTCATGTCAGCAGGAAGTCATGGCAAGCTGGCTGAATCAACAGATGTCTAGGTTAACATTTGTAAATGTTAGGAGAAGAGCACAAAGCTGTGTTTCATGCCTTCTTCGCTTTTCTTTATAGCCTGGTTCTCCTACTCCTTTACTTAGACCCTTCTCCACTTCTCCTTTACTTCCACAGAATTCACTCCTTCATTCATCATTGAGATGTAGAGTAAAATATCTTTGATTTAACACCCCCCCCATAATCATGATCACAGTTATCATCAACTGTGCAAAGAATGGCCTTAAGAAAAATAAATAAATGAAAAATAAGATATGGTTTCATACTAAGCAGATCTACAGAGGAGTAAAGATCCTCTGTCTTTAGTCTTCTGTCTGGGAAGTAAATAAAGGGGGTACCGACCTGAAGGGCCTGGCCTACTGTATGTCTGGTTGGTATGTTCTCTATATTGTGACATTTATTGAGTCCTTCTTATGTGTCAGATACTGTTCTCAGTGCTTTATACCTGTTAGCATTTTTTTAAAATTTTTTATTCTTATGTTAATCCCCATACATTACATCATTCCTATTAGCATTTTTAATCTCATAACATCCTCATGAGATGGTTTTGATATTATCCCCAATTTACTGATGAGTAAATCCAGGCTCAGAGAGATTAAGAAACACCCAAAGTCACTCAGTTTGTGAGTGGTAGCATCAGAATTTAAGCGAAATCACTGCTAGAGCCTGCACTATTATCCACCTTTTAATCCAAGTAACTAGCTGGATGCTTTTATTATTATTATTATTATTATTTTTAAAAGATTTTATTTTTAAGTAATCTCTATACCCAATGTGGGGCTCAGACTCACAACTCTCAAATCAAGAATTGCATGCTATACCAGCTGAACCAGCCAGGTGCCCATAGCTGGATTCTTTACCAATATATAGTGATAACTATATTCCAGCGAAGTAATTATTTTTTTTGTAGCCTGAAGAAGTAAAAGTTGGGGAAGAAGGGAGGTGTAGTAGCTATTCTGTGCTAGAGATGAGGTTTGAGGCCAGTTCTTACTTCAAATCTCATGGCTTTTTAACATTTGGGTAGCTGAAGAAATTTATTGGCAGTAACAAGGAAAATCCTTATGCCAGTCTTCAGGGAGATTTCCTTCATTGTTTTTCTTAAAAAACTGTATGTCAGCCCCCTTAGGTGAGTCAGTCACCTGTACCCATTTCCTCTGCTTCTGCTTGCCACTGTTTTATAATTTGTGGTGGCAAATTATCTCATTATTCCTCACAGGGCCCCAGTGAGGAATCACATGTCAAACAGTCCTCATTATACAGAAGAGGTGACCGGGACTCAGAGGACTTCAGTAACTTTCCATGATTACATGCTAGGACTTGAGTAATTGTTCAAAGGATCTCGGAGGAGAAAGATTTAGGGTGATCCTTATTTATAGCAATAGGAACTCCTTGAAGAGCTTGGCACTGACTATTATAATAAATGTAGTCTTGAGTGATTAAATCTATAATTCTATATTCCTTCACAGAATCACATTCTTTTCCCTTTCAGCCTCTCATAGCTGCTTTAATGGAATGAGATTAGTGAAGCACAGCAAATGGAAAGTTTTTCTTTCATGAGCTCTGGGAACTATCCACCTAAAATGTATCTTCCAGACAAGATGATGTCATCCAGATTAGACATGTCCTTAGAAACTGATAACACACTTACTGGGAGTGAGTCACCTTCCTTTGGGACGTCAGAATTAGGCAGCATCAAATCTAATAAACATGGATAGGCCAGAAAGAATTCTAATGTACTCAATGATGTCAAAGAAATGCAGTGTCTGAGGCAGGGTCAGTAGTAACTTGGATCTGTTTCTTCTCTAATGAACCTTGAAACTTCTTTCCACCCATGCTTTCAAATATATTAGGAAGTATACAGGGAATAGAAAATAATAGATAACAATATTAGGAAATGAATCTTCCTAACTGACTGAAAAAGGATTCCTCTGGAGCTTAAACCAGAGTACTTGACTTCTTCCTCAATTCCTATTTAAGGAATTGTCACCGTATGCCACATCCATGTCACTGAATATATACACATTTCTGCTTGGTGATGACAGCACACTTGAGATTAATTGTAACTAGACTAGTTCTAGGAACTTAGTTCTTGGCTTCCCATGTATGGCCTTGTGGATGCACATTTCCCTTTCTGTTCCAGGGACTTGTGTTTGGTAAATCTAGGATTCTTCCTCAGATCTTTCTGTGTATGTGTGTGTGTGTGTGTGTGTGTGTGTGTGTGTGTGCTGAAGTATCAAATCTTCATGAATTCTGAGAGGAAAACTTCATGTATCTTCCTAATGCTAATAGTCTTTGTCTGCTGTCCCTGGTGCTGAATTGTACACAACATTAGGTTTCCAAAGGTGGACTTCCAGCTGGTAGGGGAAAGGTAAAAGAAACAAAACCAAATGTTTAGACTTCATAAAGAGCTATATACCTGGAAAATAGTATTTATCCCTATGAACAAAATGAACATGGACAAGCTTAAAAGAAACAGTTCATCTATAGAAATATGTATTAAATATATTAAATATTGGTGAAGGAAAGACCCTGTGTCTCTCATTATTTAGTAATATATCCCAAAGTGGGTTGGTACTTAGCCCAGAGTAGATTCTCAGTGAATATTTTTTGAGTGAATGGTGAATACATTCAGGCAAGTGCTCAAAAGAAGTGAATATAGGGTTAATGCTTAGGAGATTTAGAAGAGCTCTAAAATCAGACTGTCAGGGTTCACACCCTGGTGTGCTACTCACGAGCTGTGTGACCCTGGACAAGTCATTTCACCTCCAACTGATAAGATTACCTCAAAGAGTTATTATGAGGATCAAAAGAGTTAACATACAGGGCGCCTGGGTGGCTCAGTTGGTTAAGCGACTGCCTTCGGCTCAGGTCATGATTCTGGAGTCCTGGGATCGAGTCCCACATTGGGCTCCCTGCTCGGCGGGGAGCCTGCTTCTCCCTCTGACCCTCCCCCATCTCGTGCTCTCTCTCTCTGTCTCATTCTCTCTCTCAAATAAATAAAAATCTTTAAAAAAAAAAAAAAGAGTTAACATACAAAAACTGCCCAAAACTGAACCTGCAACATTGAAAGTGCTATGCATTATTATTATTATACTTTTTCTTTCCATGCCTTTTGTTAAGGATATTTATGAATAATATATTCAAGATGCATAATAATGATTAAAATTTATTGGGAGGTTATTATGTAAGAGACATGTTAATTTACTAATTCCTTACAACAGTATCACAAACTAGGTGCTACTATTATATCTCCATTATAAAGTGAGGAATCTCATAGAGAGCCTAGGTAACTTCCCAGGGTCACATAGAGTTTTAAAACTAAGATTTGGGGGTGCCAGGGTGGCTCAGTCAGTTAAGCGTCTGACTCTTGGTTTTGGCTCAGGTTATGATCTCAGGGTCCTGGGATCGAGCCCCTCGTCAGGCTCCATGCTCAGCATGGAGTCTGCTTGAGTTTCTCTCCCTTTGCCCCTCCCCCTGCTCACTCTCTCTCTCTAAAATAAATAAATAAATCTTAAAAAAAAAATAAAACTAAGATTTGAACCTAGGCTATCTAGATCCAAAATCTGGACCCTTAAACACAACACTTCACCATTCCTCAATATTTTTGATTCCCCAAGTTGGTGATATGGAGATCAGTCTGGTCTTAGAAGCAGCATTTTCTGTAGATGAGAAGGTGGTGGCTCAAAGAGAGTTTGCAGGCTCAAAGAGGATTTTTACATTGAAAATCTTCCTTCAATATTCAGCTATAATAGCCGCACAGAAAACATGATGAATTTCCAACATTGCTGTCTTTTTCCTTGAGGGGATAGGAAGGGAAGGGGTAGTTTTTCCATTCCTTTTCCAGTAATCACAGTTAGCATGTAGATCCTAAACACGTGCTGTGTATATTTTAACTGTGAATATTGACACAGAGATAAGGACATGTTATGCTTTTCAGTTTACTGTCTTCACCTCTAATCCAGTTATTAAAATAATTTTAATGATCATTTTGTGTTTATTGGGTTAATAGTCTAAACTTGAATACTGAACATTCTTCACCTGAAATTCCTCATACACTCTGAATATAATAAATTGTTGTTCATGTCCAATCAGGATGGATGTGCTTATACACCATTGTTTTGTTTCCATTTCTTTTCAAAGCCAGGCTTCTTTTCAGAGATACCTGAATTGCATGTACTATTTTCAATTTGCAGTAAGAGACTGGCATATAAAAGAAATAATGAAAGCTACGTTATTATGGTCCCAGAAGATAACTGGTAATGGTATAATCAATTTTCTCAGGGTTATTTTTTTTCCCCCATTTTTGACTGCTCAACCTCCATCCATCTGAATGGGAAAATGTTAAGCATGTGCTGATTGCTGTTGGGCATGCACTAAATTACTAGAGTACAGCAGCTTTACTGATAGATTGGTTTACCCTCTTAGTCTGCCAGGTTGTCATCATTTAGCCTTATTCGTCTGAGCTATTTTCTCATTAGTCAGTGATAGGCATAGCTATAATGCACCTTCAGTGTGAAATGTACCAGGATGCTCAAGCAGAAGGAACTAACATTTACTGAGCATACGTTCATTAACTTACCATGTTCTAGGACCCAGGCTAAGTTCTTTGCTACATCATTTCATTTAATCCATGCAGTGACCCATGGAGGTTTGTACTATTATTATCCCCATTGTATAGATGCACAAACTGAGGCACAAAAAAAATAAAGAAAAATTCCCTTGGTCATACCTGTGAGTTATGAAAATTGATGGCTGATATTTGAAGCTAAGCAGTCTGACTCCAGAGTCTGTGTTGGTATGTCTCCTGTCTTCTATGTACTCATGGTTTTCAAATCTTTGCACATCAATTCAGTAACAATAAATTAGCCTTTATTTTGTGCCAGGTACTATGTCAGATACCAAGGATGCTAAGATTATTAAGATGTAGTCTCTGCCCCTAAGGCACTCATGGCTTAGTGTGAAATTTGTTGTAATAAAGGCAGAGAGGGTCACAGAAGAGAAAATGACAGCCTCAAAGGGGAGGATGGGAGAAGTCAGGGCAAGCTCTGCAGTGAGATCATCCTGGATGTAAGTTTTAAAAATTCAGAGGAAACAGCACAGGCAAAGTCAGGAAAGTGTGAGACAGATGAGAGTACCCCATGGTGATTGGAAGCACAGACCCTGGACCCCAACTGCTTGGATTTGAATCCTGGCTCTACTTCGTGACTTGTGGCAAGCTCCTTAGCTTCTTTGTGCCTCAGTTTCTCATTCATACAGTGAGGATGGTAAAAGTAATAACTCCTCGATAGTGCAGTGAGGATTAAATGGGTTAAGGTACACAAATCACTCGAGCAGGGCCTGGCATATTTACTAAAAGCACACCATGGTAGCTAGTTATCACTCTTATTACCCACAACCTTTATTATTTTTGATGCCTATTAATTCCTCATTGTTGTATTAGAGATCATACGGACTAGACTGGACCACACACTATCATTTTCTCTCAAGCTTGTCCCAGCTTTCCAGAAGCATTGACACAGTTACCGAACCCAGTTTCCTCACAAAACGGATTGGCAAGAGGTGGCCTTATCTTTCTTTCAAACCTTGAACTGTCTCTTCTGCTGAGAATATCCCAGCCAACTAGTGTTGCCTGGAAATTTTCCCTTAAGACACAATTTCACTCTGGGCCCTGAGGAAAGAAGGAAAGGAAACGAAGGAAAGGATGTTCTGCTGAGGGAGAAACCCACAGCAGTGGGTCACTGCCCTTCTCCCCAAACTGAAATCATTGGCCAGGGTGACCCTGCTCTTGCATGTGCTCAGGAACTTGTCTTCAGGAGGAGTCATCCTCCCAGTGCTGGGTATCTTAGAACCAGAGGCACCTGGCAGGTGTGGGCAAGACTTCTGCTTATCCTTTCCCTTCTCCCTCTCAAGTGTTTTTTTGTAGACTGTGGAATAACAACATGTAGTGAAAATCACATTATAATCCTAGTCAGAAAACCCGAGTTCCCGTCCTAGGTTCAACCTTAACTGAGTAATCATAATAAGCACTTGTGTAGTACTCACCATGTGCCAAACACTGTTCTACACATGATACTTTCATCGACTCATTTAATCCACAAGAGCTCAGTGATTTGGTATATATATTAGTCAGGCTAAGCTAGGCTATGCTGTGATAACAAATAAATCTCAGTGGTTTGTTTCTTTTTTTTTTTCAAAGATTTTATTTATTTATTTAACAGAGAGAGACACAGCGAGAGAGGGAACACAAGCAGGGGGAGTGGGAGAGGGAGAAGCAGGCTTCCCGCCGAGCAGGGAGCCCGATGTGGGGCTCGATCCCAGGACCCTGGGATCATGACCTGAGCCGAAGGCAGACACTTAACGACTGAGCCACCCAGGCGCCCCTCAGTGGTTTGTTTCTAACTCACACTGTATGTTCATTGTAGGTCCATGGGAATTCTGTTCCACGCTATGTTTACCCCAGGATCGGGGCTAATAAAGAAATCTCCATCTGGAACGTTTCACATTTCATATCAGGGAAAAGAAAAGGGCAGATCACACATCAACACTTAAAAACTTCCATGTAGAAATGACACAGTTACTCAATTCACAATTCATGGCCATACCTAACTTCAAGTGGGCATGGAAGAGATGTCTTAGTATATGCCTGAAAGAAGAGAACCAGAATGTTGATGAACAGCTCTAAGGCTACCATAATACACTATTATAATCAGCATTTTACAGATGAGAAAATGGAAGAACAGAGAGGTTAAGTGAGTTGCTCAAAGTTACCTAGTTTTTAAGTGGCAAAGCTGGGATTTCAACTCTAGTGGTCAGCTCCAGAGACTGCTCTTATTAACTGTGCATAGACCTTTTCGAAGGCACTGAATCTGTCTAAATTTGTTTCTTCATCTGTAAAAATGGGGGAAAAAGATTTCTTCCATATCTCACAAGGATACACTCAGAAGTCATCCATCCAGGCATCCATCCATCCATCCATCCATTCTTGCAGTAATTGGCATGCTCAGTATGTGCCAATTATTGTTCTAATTGCTGTGAATCAGAGGTGAATAAAACTAAGTTCCTGTGTTTGTGGAGGGTACATTTCTCTACACCCTATGAGGCATTGGGTAAGGAATAAAATAAATAAGGGAATGAACAAGATAAGGATAAAGGCTCTGAAGCCAATAAAATGTAATGATACTGATATGGTCTGGATTGTGTCCCCCTAAAATTCATATAGTGAAGCCCTAACCCACAATGTGATAGTATTTGATGATGGGGCCTTTGGGAAATAATTAGGTTTAGATGAAGTTATGAGGGTGGGTCCTTCTTGATGGGATTAGTGGCTTTATAAGAAGAGGAAAAGAGAGATTACTCTTTCCTCACCGTGTGATGACACAGTGAGAAGGCAACCATCAGCATACCATGGGTTCTCTCCAGAAACTGAATCAGCCAGCACCTTAATCTTGGACTTCCCAACCTCCCGAACTGTGAGAAATAAATGTCTGTTGTTTAAGCCCCCCGGTCTATGCAGCAGTCTATATCCTTCCTGCATAGACTAATTATACATGTGATAGAAAGGGACAGGGTAGGGGGTTCTTTAGATTGGGAGATCATGGAAGGACCATCTCAAGAAGTAATATTTGAGCTGAGTTTATCATGTGAACATCTAGGAAGCAGAGAGAATTACAAGCAAAAGGCTCTGAGGCTGAAATGAGCGTGGCATGTTTGAAGAACAGAGAGAGGGTTAGAGTAGCTTGAGTATAATGAATGAGGAGGAAAATGGTAGATAATGAAGGTCCAGAGGGAGGCAGGAACCAGACCATAAAAGAAAGATATAACCAGTGATTTTTATTTTATTTTTTTTAAAGATTTTATTCATTTGTTAGAGAGAGAGAGAGAGGGAACACAAGCAAGGGGAGCAGCAGAGGGAGAGGGAGAAGAAGACGCCTTGCCAAGCCGGGAGCCTGACACAGGGCTCGATCCCAGGACCCCAGGATCATGACCTGAGCCGAAGGCAGATGCCTAACTGACTCAGCCACCAGATGCCGCAGGCCAGTGATTTTTAAACCTTGTTTTTGGGTTAAAAACCCCCTTGGGAATCTGCTGAAAACCATAGACATGCTCACCAGAAAAGACAACACTCATAGAACATTTTACATATAATATCAGGAGCTTCACAGCTCCCAACTGTCATGTCCATCCAGGCCACAGGTTGGGAACTTGTGGAAAATATAAAGACTTTTTGAACAGTACATAGGGAAAGAGAAGGGAGAAAGAAACTGACATTGTTTGCAAGCTTTCTCTGTGCCAGAAACTTTGCCAGTTGTGATAACTTATTTATTTAACATATTTTTCAAAGTCTTATTTGATAAATGACAAAACCAAGTATTGGGGAGGCTAAGCAACATGTTGTAGGCTAAACAGATAGTAAAGGACAAAGAATTTGAATCAAGGCTGGCTTCACTACAGAGCTATTACTATTATTAGATGTAGGGTCCAGTTTCATTCTACCAAGAGTATTTTTACTATTAGGTGAAGGGTCTGTATTTTCAACCAGCTGAGGCAGTATCTATGTCCTTTTTAACCGGCTCTGGTTGAATAGCAAAGCAGCTCAGATTCTGTTTCCATTTCTTTACTGCCACACTGATTATAATGTCAGTGTTTATTACTCCCAGCAATGAAATAGAAGCCCTACACCACTACCAATTAAGGCAGCACCAGCTCTGTCCACGTAGGCTCTATCTGTGTGGATGTCAGAAGACCTGCTCCAAGACTTTTCCAGGGGTTTAGTATTCTGCTCCAAAAAGCCATTTGCTGAGCATCATGGTTCATAATTAGGAACCTAATGTATTACAGCCAATCCTTTGAACAAGAGGAGGATGGTGACCTAAAAAAGAAGGCATGACCATTCATTTCAAGATAATCCACTTTGAAGCTGCTTGACAATAGATATTGATTTCTAGTGCTTGTAAAACCTCCTGAGAGACGTTTCTGGTCTCAGCAGCCTGAGCAATCTATGCATTTCCTTATTCACTCACCATCATACAGGACCAGGAAATGGCCTATACTGCGATGAGCAAGGAAACTACCTTTTCTGAAAAGCCAAGTGCAAGAGAATGATTGGAAGGATCCTCCCAGACCAAAATGAAGGTGGAATACTTGGCAACAGACAAGCAAACCATTCACTCCATTCTCTTCCCTCTCACAGCCTTCTATTGAAACTAATACTAGCTATCCTTTATAGAACACACTCGAAATATGTTATTTCCAATGTGAAAACACCGTTGTTTTTATCGCCCATTTTTCAGGATGAAGAAATTGTGATCAGCGACGTGAGTTTCTTTGCACACAGCAAGTAAAAAAGTCTGAGCTGAGAGGTGAAACCTATGTCAGTCTGAGTCTAAAGTCTTTTTCTTCCATGACATTAGGCTGCCTCATTTTTCTAGGCATACAATTTCCTCCCTTGACTTTCCACTTGCTGTAGTTAATTTTTTGAGCCAGTTAAGTCATCATCATTCAGAATCATTCAGAAATAATGACGCCCTGTTGGTGAAGTTGGGCTTCTTCAGTGTCTTACACAAGTATCTGCAGACAGCAGTAGAGCTAGGTTGCAATACTACATGTTGCCAGTAGGTGCCACTATCTTATCTAATGTGCTGTATATTCAAACCTGTTTACTGAATACCTACTGTATGAAAGGCTCTGTTACAGGTGCTAGGGATACAGTCATGAACAAGACAGAGTCTCTGCCTCATGAAACTTACATTCCAGTGGGGAAATCTGAAACACACACAAGTATATAACATTATGTCAATGATCCATGGAATAAGTAAATGCTGAAATGTCAAGGCTTCAGGCTCTGAAATACATCAGCTGTGTGAGTTAGAAGTATGTTATATGAGGAAAGCCTGAATCTAGTGACATGAATCCAGCTGCCCTATAAGAGTTCATCTCTCAGGAAAGGTCCCTGCAGCTGACACCGTTCAACCAACCAGTGAAAATGAACAGTGCACTCACTCTCCCCAGCGAAACAGATTAGGAAAGAAAAACCGGGAAGTAGAGTTTACAGAGTTTACTGGCAGAGTGTACCATCACCTACAAAATAAGTCCCAATCCAAGCATGCTGTACTACGCCCATGATGATCCAACTGACCTCTCTAGCCTGATCTCTGGCCATACCATTCTCACATTTTATACCCTCAGAAGCCATCTTGCTTTTCATTCCCCACATGAGTGTACTATTTTACCCATTCAGGCCTTTGCCAATAATAACTACTCCATTGGAAAGCCATTTTTATTTTTTCTCATTTATAGAATCCCTAGTCCTCTTTGAAAGGTCATATCCAGTTATCACCTCCTCCAAGAAGTCTTCCTTGTTTTCCTCAATCTAAGTTAGGTGCTCTCCCTGTTACTTCTTCCACTCTTTTGGATGCTATCCCTTAACTTCCATACTGTTTTACCATGAGATGTCTCTGCTTCCTTTTCTTTTTGAGGGAAGGAGCTAGGTCTTATTCACCTCTGTATCCTCTTTGCCTCACTCAGAACTGTCCAATCGAAATATAATGCAAGCCACATATGTAATTTAAAATTTACGAGTAGCCACATTAAAAAGTAGAAAGAAACAGATGAAATTCATTTTCATAATGTGTTTTACTTTACCCAATATATTCAAAACATTACCATCTCAACACATAATTGGTGTAGAAAATAATCATCGAGCTATTTCACATTCTGTTTATCACATTAAGTCTTCAAAATCTGGTGAGTATTTTGTGCTTACAGCCATGTCAATGCAGAAACTAATTTTTCATCAGAATTACTTGATCTATGTTTAGATTTTACAGAATTTATTCTCAGAAAAGTATAACCACATGCTCAAACTGTTCCAAACATACTTAAAAGTTTTCTAAAAACTGAAATAAATACAAAAATATCATTTTCCAGGGTGCCTGGGTGGTGCAGTTGGTTAACAGTCTGGCTCTTGATTTCAGCTCAGGTCATGATCTCAGGGTCCTAGGATCAGGCCCCACATAAGGCTCTGTGCTCAGTGGGGAGCTAGCTGCTTTAGGATTGTCTCTCCCTTTCCCTCTGCCCTCCCCTGCTTGCATTCTCTCTCTCTCTCTCAAACAAATAAATAAATCTTTTAAAAATGTATCATTTTCCTTTAATATTCAAATCCACATTGACAGAAGTGGCTCATCATTTTTAAAACAATTAATTTGACTTTCAAGCTAAAACATGTCCATTTCAAAACCATGTCCACAATAGATTCACCAACTCTTCTCTTAACTCAGTGTTAGCGTTAGGTTCAAAAGATATTGTGTAAATTGAAAAGGAGTTCTAAATTTACCAGTAACCAAAAAAAAAAAAAAAAACCCTTCAAATTTCTCTTGTCATTTTTGCAGCCAAAGTATATAATTTTGTTAATTGCACTGACAATTTTCTGCATATTGATTCCCATTAGAAAACGGCATAAAATTATTATTATTGTTCTGTGTAATGGAATTTTTAATTTCAGCGAATTCTCACGTTGGTTTTGCTGTGTCACAAATAAGCTTTTCTTTTCCACAACACTTCAGATTTAGCCTGTTCTTTTGTAGCGTGATATTTTATCACACTAACATTTTTTGTCTTTGACTTACTCAATTTTGTTTCAAGAAAATCTTGAATTAGAGTTAACAATACAGAGACACCTGGGTGGCTCAGTCAGTTGAGTGTCTGCCTTCAGCTCAGGTCATGATCCCAGGGTCCTGGGATCGAGTCCAGCATTGGGCTCCCTGCTCAGCAGAGAGCCTGCTTCTCCCTCTGCCTGTCACACCCCCTGCTTGTGCTCTCTCTCTCTCTCTCTGACAAATAAATAAATAAATAAGATCTTAAAAAAAATAGAGTTAACAATACAGTAAATTTTTACAAAACAGCTCAACTGATAAGTACTGGCAAAAAATCCCAACAGATCATTGACTTCATTGCTCTTCTGTTTTGTTCAACAGATCTGTAAACTGGCAATGCTTCACAACATTTACATATATATACTAAAGAATTTTAACAACTGCAAACATGACACTTTTCAGAGAGTATGCTTCAGAAGCTTAGTCCAGATATTTTCAATATGTATCATAGAGTGAAAAAAATGAAGTCTCAGTCTGTTGTCCAAATACCAAAAAATCAAAATTATTTTTTATTTTTTTTTAAAGATTTTATTTATTTATTTGAGAGAGACAATGAGATAGAGAGAGAGCATGAGGGGGGAGGGTCAGAGGGAGAAGCAGACTCCCCGCCGAGCAGGGAGCCCGATGTGGGACTCGATCCTGGGTCTCCAGGATCATGACCTGAGCCGAAGGCAGTCGCTTAACCAACTGAGCCACCCAGGTGCCCTCTAGGGAGGGTTATTAAGTGACAGAGAAGTAGGGGGAAAGGTGAAGACTTAGTTATCATTGTCTTTTGTGCCTTTTGAGTTTTGTATTATATGCTTGTATTATTTTATTTATTTATTTTTTTTAAGATTTTATTTTATTTTGTGAGAGAGAGAATGAGAGACAGAGAGCATGAGAGTGGGGAGGGTCAGAGGGAGAAGCAGACTCCCTGCTGAGCAGGGAGCCTGATGCGGGACTTGATCCCGGGACTCCAGGATTATGACCTGAGCTGAAGGCAGTCGCTTAACCAACTGAGCCACCAGGCGCCCTCTCTCTTTCTCTTTTTCCCGTTGCTGATTTATTTTTTTTCTTTTTTTTATTATTTTTTAATTTTTTTAAAGATTTTATTTATTTGAGACAGAGAGAATGAGAAAGAGCGAGCACATGAGAGGGGATAGGGTCAGAGGACGAAGCAGACTCCCCGCCGAGCAGGGAGCCCGATGCGGGACTCGATCCCGGGACTCCAGGATCATGACCTGAGCCGAAGGCAGTCGCTTAACCAACTGAGCCACCCAGGCGCCCCAAAATTATTTTTTAAATCTAACTTAGCTAGAGCATCATCCATCATGATAGGAACTTTTTTTTTACACCTACGTAAAATTCTCCTTTGACAAATATAATGATTTTAAAATACCTGTGCTACAAGGTCCGTATTTTAAGTTATGTATTGACAACATTTATTGTAAATTTGAGACATGTACCACGGTATTAATTAGGCAGTATCTCTTATATTTACCTACTCATTGAAAGCTGAAAAAAATACTTGAAATTTTTCAAATTTGGATTAATTGATCTTTGATATTGTTAGAAAGGTCTTACAGTCTGAGGGCAAGTGGTGTGTTAATTGAAGATCTTCCACTTTCGTAAAGTTCCGTTTTTAGTATTTTCCTCATAATTTTCTAAACATTTTTTCATAAGTGCAATAATAATTCATTTTACTACCTATCAAAAAATGGTTCTGTGTAGGTATGTGTAAGAATTTGTCTTGTATATGAGGTGCCTGGGTCGATCAGTCGGTTAAGTTGGTCCAACTCTTGGTTTCAGCTCGGGTCATGATCTCAGGGTCATGATATCAAGCCCTGTACTCTGGGGAGTCTGCTTGAGATTATCTTCCTTGCTCTCTGCCCCTCCCCCCCACTTTCTCTCTCTCTCTCTTTCTCTCAAATAAACAAATCTTCAAAAAAAAAAGAATTTGGGGCGCCTGGGTGGCTCAGTTGGTTAAGCGACTGCCTTCGGCTCAGGTCATGATCCTGGAGTCCCGGGATCGAGTCCCACATCAGGCTCCCTGCTCAGCAGGGGGTCTGCTTCTTCCTCTGCCCTCTTCGCTCTCGTGCTCTCTGTCTCTCATTCTCTCTCTCTCAAATAAATAAAAAAAAAAAAAAAGAATTTGTCTTGTATAGCTGGCCAGAATTACAAGCTCAGATTCTGTTAAAAATCTTTAAAATTTTTTGATTAATGCTTGATTCTGATATTAGGTGACTAATTTAGTCAATTATATTTTGACTATTGAGAAGAAACATCTTATCAAATTAACCATACTGCTGTAAATGTTCCTAATATTGTCTACTGTTTTTTATTAACAAAACAGAGAGCTTCTTTGTTTTATTCTGCTGCAATAAACTGCAGTTGCCATTCATTGTAAAATTTTCTTCCAATCTCTTATTTTCTTTTCTATTTTGATCATAGTATTAGCTTCTGCATTTCCACTTAATTCTGTATCAGGAGATTTTTGTTTTGAAATTTTAAAATTTGTCCATACTTTTTATATTAAAAAAATCTCATGGTATTATAATTAAAATAGTAGCAAGTATTTCAATTTAATTATCAATTAAAATACACATAGTTATCACAGTAGCTGGAGTTGTCAGCATAGAATATTCTAAGAAACACATTATTTGCATGTATAGAAAAAAAACCCTTTTTTTTTTCTAGAAACATCAACTTTAACTAGATCAGTGATGTGTTTATCTGTATTAGTGGAAACAGTCCATGTACCCGATACATCACTATACAATACTGTCTTATGCAATGCAAAAGCTAAAGTGAAGCCTTCTTTTACCGAAACAAAGCTGTGTTTAAAAGGAAGTATTTTACATTGTTTCCATTTTAGAATTAAAATTTAAAGTAATACAAATTAAATAATATTAAAAATTTAGTTCCTCAGTGACATTAGCCCATTAGTATCAACTGCTCAAAAATCACACGTGGCCAGAGACAGCACAGATCTAACACGTTGTATGCAGTCAACAACCTTGTTTAGAATTAGCCAACTCAAGTATACATCTTTCCCCAACTTTACATTTGAACCCTGGAAATTAAGACCTAAACATAGTTACATCATTCTCAACTCCTCTCTAATCTAAGATCAATGGTACAGAGACACTGTCCAATTTTAATAGACTACTGGGGATTCTAGAGGTTGGAGTTGTATAGACAGCCATGTGTAGTTGAAGGCAGCATGGTGTGATGGAGAAAATCATCAGACCTTAGGCCAAATGACTAGGGTTGAAGTCTTCACTCTGTAGGTCCTTACCTGGGTGTATTAGATTTCTCCTCGTTAAGAGAGACTGCTTATTGGGACACCTGGGTGGCTCAGTCATTTAAGTATCTGGCTCTTGATCTCGGCATCATGAGTCATGAGTTCAAGCCCCAAATAAGACTGACTTATTTCACTTAGCATAATATCCTCTAGGTCCATCTATGTTGTTGCATGACAGTTCTTTTTTATAGTTGAATAATATTCCATTGTGTATATATCGATCAGATTTTTATCCACTCATCTATTGATGGACACCTGGGCTGCTCCCATAACTTGCCTATTATAAATAATGCTGCAATAAACATAGGGATGCATATGCCCGCATGGAGCCTACTTAAAAAAAAAAAAATAGACTGATTCCAATACTTCACATATTTGCTGTGAGGATCAAATAAAAATATTTCTATTTATAAGTTTTAAAACACTGTCCAAATGTTAGTGTTTTTGTCTTGTCAATGCCAGTGGGAAATCTGTCTCAGGCTGAATGCCACGCCAGTCAGGAAGTATCCGTGTTGTATATAGAAAGCAGAACAGCTTTGTTAAGCAGCTAGGGAAACACATGTTGCTGGCAGAATATGTATAGGAACAGTTGATACCAGAGAGGTGTCGTACTATTAACTTGTCACGGTGACACATAAAATTCAGAGGCTAGTACTTAAATTGTTTATTTTTTCAAGCAGTGGAAAATAGTTAAGAGTCCAGGCTCCTGAACCAGACTACCCAGATACTAGGGGATTTAAGATTTAGGATTTAGCAGCTATATGACTTTTGGGACATTAATTAACTTGCCATACCTCATTTTTGTCATCTATAAAATGGGGATAATATATAATAGGGCCTATCTCTTAGGGTTGATTAAAGAGGGAGATAACCCTTATAAATTGTTTTAAAGAATGCCTGGCATATATTAAGTTCTCAGTAATTGGTTAATGATGGTTATCATCCATGCTGAGTGTACCATGGATGAACATCTAGGAATTTCCTTCTTTTTCTTTTTTTTAAGATTTTATTTATTTATTTGGAGTGCAAGTGGGGAGAGGGGTAGTGGGAGAGGGAGAGAGCAGACTCCGCCCTGAATGTGGAGCCTGATGTGGGGCTCTATCTCATGACCCTGAAATCATGATCTGAGCAGAAATCAAGAGTTGGATGCTTAATCAACTGAGCCACCCAGATGCCCCTTTTTTCTTTTTATTGAAGTATAGTAAACATACCATGTTATATTACTTTCAGGCATACAACATATTGATTCAACAATTCCATACATTACTCACTGCTCATCACAGTAAGTGTAATTACCATCTGTCACCATATAATATGTTACAATATATTTTTTAAAGATTTTATTTATTTATTTGACAGAGAGAGACACAGTGGGAGAGGGAACACAAGCAGGGGGAGTGGGAGAGGGAGAAGCAGGCTTCCCGCGGAGCAGGGAGCCCGATGCGGGGCTCAATCCCAGGACTCTGGGATCATGACCTGAGTCGAAGCAGATGCTTAGCTGACTGAGCCACCCAGGTGCCCCAATATTGTTACAATATTAATGACTATGTACCCAATGCTGTGCTCTTCATGTCCATGACTTATTTATTTTATAACTGGAAGTTTGTACTTTTAACCCCCTTTATCTGTTTCACCCATCCCCCTATTTACCTTCCCTCTGGCAACCACCAGTTTATTCTCTGTGTTTGAGAGTCCATTTTTTGGTTGGTTTGTTTATTCATTTGTTTTGTTTTTTAGGTTCCACATATAGGTGAAATCATATTTGTCTTCCTCTGACTGACTTATTGCACTTAGCATAATATCCTCTAGGTCCATCTATGTTGTTGCATGACAGTTCTTTTTTATAGTTGAATAATATTCCATTGTGTATATATCGATCAGATTTTTATCCACTCATCTATTGATGGACACCTGGGCTGCTCCCATAACTTGCCTATTATAAATAATGCTGCAGTAAACATAGGGATGCATATATCTTTTCAAATTAGTATTTTTTGTTTTCTTTGTATAATACCCAGTAGTAGGATTACTGGATCATAGGGTATTTCTATTTTTAATTTTTTGAGGACCCTCCATACTGTTTTCCACAGTGGTTTCACCAATTTACATTCCCACCAACAGTGCACAAGGGTCCCGTTTCTTTCTTTTTTTTTTAAAGATTTATTTATTTATTTATTTATTTGAGAGAGAGAGAATGAGAGACAGAGAGCATGAGGGGGAGGAGGGTCAGAGGGAGAAGCAGACTCCCCGCCGAGCAGGTAGCCTGATGCGGGACTCGATCCCGGGACTCCAAGATCATGACCTGAGCCGAAGGCAGTTGCTTAACCAACTGAGCCACCCAGGTGCCCCAAGGGTCCCTTTTCCACATCCTTGCCAACACTTGATATTTCTTGTCCTTTTAATTCTAGCCATTTTGACAGCTGAGAGGTGATGTCTCATTGTGATTTTGATTTGCATTTCCCTAATGAGTAGTGATGTTGAGCACCTTTGCATGTTTATGTTGGGCATCTGAATATCTGCTTTAGAAAATTGTCTATTCAGGTCGTCTGCCCATCTTAATCAGATTATCTGTTTCTAGGGGGTTGAGTTGTTTAAGTTCTTCATATGTTTTGGATATTAACCCCTTATTGGATATGTCATTTGCAAATATCTTCTTCTATTTAGTAGGTTATGTTTTTGTTTTGTTGATGGCTTCCTTTGCTGAGCAAAAGCTTTTTATTTTGATGTAGTCCCAGTAGTTTAATTTTGCTTTTGTTTCCCTTGCCCGAGGAGACATATCTAGAAAAACCTTGCTAAGGCCTATGCCAAAGAGATTATTGCCTATGTTTTCTTCCAGAAGTTTTATGGTTTTTTGTCTCACATTTAGGTCTTTAATCCATTTTGAGTTTATTTTTGTATATGGTGTAAGAAAGTGAGCCAGTTTCATTCTTTTGCATGTAGCTGTCCAGTTTTCCCAACACCATGTATTGAAGAGACTGTCTTTTCCAGGAATTTCCTTCTTTTTATGATTTCTCTCCATCTACCTCCTCCCTGATCCCTCTGTCCTCCACACAGTGTCCTGGTTCTAACTTAAGAAATCACAGGTCCTTAAGATCCAGCTCATCATTGGAGGAGACAATAAGTCTTTCATTTTCTGCAGGATAGAATATCTGTTAAGTCTTCCTACTGACTTTGACCGTATTTCATAGCTGAATTTAGCTGTGTTATCTCATCAGGCAATTTCTGCCTTTTTAGTTAGGTTTGCCAAAGAATCTCCTCCCAAGAAGGAGAAAGTGAGAATGAAAGGAAAATCTCATTCATTCATTCATTCCAAAAATATTTATTAAGTACTTACTTTGTGTCAGACACTGTTTATGTGCTTGGGGGTCCACTGTAAACAAAATGGTAAAAAAAAAAAAAAAAAATCCCTGCCTCCCTGGAGCTTGCATCCTAGTGAAGGGAGATGGGCAATAAATAATAGCATAACAAATAAGCAAAATATTCAGTATGTTAGAAAATTATGGATACTATGAAAAAAATTGTACAGACTAGGGGAAGTTGGAACTGTGAGATATAGAGGTGGGAAATAATTTTATTTTTTTTAAGATTTTATTTATTTATTTGACAGAGAGAGAGACAGAGTAGAAGCAGGGGGAGGAGGAGAGGGAGAAGCAGGCTCCCCACTGAGCGGGGAGCCCGATGTGGGGCTCGATCCCAGGACCCTGGGATCATGACCTGAGCAGAAGGCAGACGCTTCACTGACTGAGCCACCCAGGCGCCCCTAGAGGTGGGAAATAATTTTAAACAAAATTCTCAGGTTGCGTCTCATTGAGAATAGGGGTTTGGGGCAAATAACTTGAACGAGGCCAGGGAAATAAGCACAGAGTTATTTGGGAGAAGAGTATGCTAGGAAATGGAACAGCCACCAGAAAGGTCCTGAGGAGGGAGTGCGCTTAGTCTATTCAGAACATAGTAAAGAGGCCAGTGTGTCTGGAGTGGAGTGACAGAGGTGGGGCCATAGCACACAGGGCCTTGTAGGACACTGTGAAGACTGTGGCCTGGTGTTACTAATTGCGTAGTGATTTCAAGTCAGTTTGGGCACTGAGAGTATAAGTAGACTGCAAGATCGGATTCTCTGAGTTATCAGAGAACTTTAAGGGAACTGAGTTTTCTTGCTCGTCAATCTGAATTCCTTCCACAGCATTGCCACCATAGTGTCATCTTGCCTTTTCTTGGACACCCTGGTGACAGAGCACCCTCGTCTTCCCAAGGTAACCCATCTTTCTAGTTTTGCCAGTGGAAGAGTCTCTCTTTCATGGAGCTGACATCTGACTGCCCGTCACTGCCATCCATCACCTTTATTTCTACCGCCTGAAGGCCTTTTAGACTATAAGTCTAATTTTTCTTCCTCATGACAGCCCTTCAAATATCTCAAGACAGCTGCCAGATCCCCGGAGTTTTCTCTTCCCCAAGCCAATATCCAGTTCCTGCTGTCATTTCTCATATGACAAATACATGCAATTTCTGCTCTTTCTCCTCTGACTCTACGTCAGCTCTATCTACTTCATGGCCAGAAGGGAGCCCGGGTGTGCCTGGCTGGAGAAGACCAGGCCAGAGCCATCCCATCCTTGGCTTGGGCCTTGGCCTGCATCCTCGTTGTCATGTAGTGAAGGAGAAAGACTTTGAAATCGATAGGCATGGGTTCAGATCCCGGCACTGCCCCTTCATTGTTGTGTGGCTCTGGGAAGTGGTTTAGTCTCTCTAAACTTTTGTTTCTCTATCTGTGAAGTGAAAATGGTAATTCTAACCTTGGAGATGTGTTGCAAGAATTTAGTGGTTTGATGACTTTATAGTTGCCTGGCACCTTGTAAGGGTTTGATGTTGATTTTTGAAAGTATCTTCTGTACCTTTGACAACATTTTCCTCCCCACATCCCCTGTAGCATTTTATTCATAGTGCCAGATCTCACAAAATACGGCCTCCTAAGTCCCTAGCAGAAATACTCTTTTAAAAGAAAAATATTCTTGGGGCGCCTGAGTGGCTCAGTCGGTTAAGCGTCTGCCTTCGGCTCAGGTCATGATCCCGGGGTCCTGGGATCGAGTCCCGCATCAGGCTCCCTGCTCCGCGGGAAGCCTGCTTCTCCCTCTCCCACTCCCCCTGCTTGTGTTCCCTCTCTGACTGTGTCTCTCTCTGTCAAAAAAATAAATAAAATCTTTAAAAAATAAATAAATAAAAAATAAAAGAAAAATATTCTTTTATTTATTGATTGATTTTAAAGATTTTATTTATTTGAGAGAAAGAGTGAGCAAGAGAGAGAGAGAGCACGAGCAGAGGGAGAGGGAGAAACAGGCCCCCCTGAGCAGGGAGCCTGATGCAGGCCTTGATCCCAGGACCCTGGGATCATGACCTGAGCCAAAGGTAGAGGCTTAACTGATTGAGCCACCCAGGCACCCCCAGAAACACTCTTTATGCTCTTCTTTTAATTCCTTAAGAGGAGATATGTAGAGTCTGTAGGGGTTTTTAACCCCCTATCTGCTTTGACAAATTAATAAATACAGTGAAGTAGTTTCATTGGTCCAATGTCCAGCTCTTCAGAGGCTGTAAGGTGGTTTGGGGAGTCATTCTAGTGGGTCACAGGCAAGTATTATGAGAAGGAGTAGATGGAGTGATCCACCTACATTCTGGCTGCCTAACCTTGTAACAAAGTGTGCTTTTATTCTAGATCCAGGAGAGCGGGCTCTTTCCTTGTAATATGGTATAATGGATGTAAGTAGAACTCTCTTTCTCATCATGGACACAGCTCTGCAATGAATATGACTTTCACTGTGCATCTGAGGCCAAGGGATAAGGGGAGACAGTGTCCCTGAAGGGTTGTAGCCATTCTGGTGTGGGAGATGGGGAGTTGGGGAAAAGGCTGCGGCATATCTGGACCAATATGAGGACTGGTTATTTAGCCAAATCGAGCCCTTCTCTCTGCCATCTGGTTGAGAAGTTCCTCATCTCTTGCTTAGACTATTGTACTTAACAATCTGCTAACCAGAGCCCTGCCTCCAATCTCAACTCCAGTACTCCCTGTGATCTGATTATGACATCACTCTCAATGACTCTCCTGGCAATTAGGAGGCTCCTGCGTACTTCACTCTCTGGTTTCAGTGGAACTTCCCAACCTCACATCCAACCCACTTTTAGCTATGGTCTTTCTTTTTTCTTCCTTCCTTTCTTTCTTTTTTTTTTTTTAGAGAGAGAGACCATGCACATAAGTGCGCGAGGAGGGGGAAGAGACACAGGGAGGGGAGAGAGAGAGAAAATCCTAAGCAGACTTCACACTCAGCATGGAGCCTGATGCAGGGCTCAATCTCACCGAAATCAAGAGTTGGACTCTTAACCGATTGAGCCACTTGGGTGCCCCATTAGCTGTGGTCTTTCAAAATATTTGCCATCCCTTAAAATTACCATTCAAGTCCAGCCTCCAGTATCCTCTGTATGTGCTGTCTACTCTGCCTGAAATAACCTTCTCCGGTTTTTTTTTCTTAATGAATTCTCATCCATTTTTCAAGATCCTATTCAAATATCACTTTATTTATGAAGACTTCCTGGATCCTTCAGGAAGAGTTTATTACTCCCTCCCGCATGCTCTTAAAACACTTTGCACATAGCTCCATTGCATTATAATTGGTGTATTGTATTACAGTGATCTCTTCATGTCTCCTCCACTAGAATATGAATGGACTCAGTGTATTATTTTCCTAGGGCTTCCATAACAAAGTACCACATACTGGTTTAAAACAACAGAAATGTGTTCTGTCACGGTTCTGGAGGCTTGAAGTCTGAAATCAAGGTGTCTGCAGGGCCATGCTCCCTCTGAAGGCTCTAGAGAAGGATCCTTCCTTGACTCTTCCTAGCTCCTGGTGATTGCTGGTGATCCTTGGCATTCCTTGGTTTGCAGGTGCATCCCTCCAATCTCTGCCTCTGTGGTCAATGGCCTTCTTCCCTGTGACTCTGTCCAAATCTCCCTCTCCTTTCCCTTATAAAGATAGCAGTCACAGGATTAGGGTCCACCCTATGCAGTATGTAAGTTAAAATAACTTCATTACATCTGCAAAGACCCTGTTTCCAAATAAGGTCACATTTGCAGATTGCAGAGGGTTAGGACTTAAAAATATCTTATTTGGGGGACACAATTCAACCTACAACACTAGTTTTTATATATTTATGTATTGACATTTCCTGACATATAAGAGGTTCATAAAAATGCTCATTAAATGGTGAGGGCATAAATGACGAGTGAAAGGAACAATAAGTTATCTCAATACACACCTATTCACTGTGCCTTCATCCTTGCTAGTCCTGTGCTAGGTGCTGGGGTTACAGAGGAGAATAAGATGTGACTTCAGCCCTCATTTCCCACCCATGAAGTGTCTGAGTTTCCCAGCCCTGTGTCTTTTACAATCCTGAGCTCACCCCAAGTAAGAACTTTAAATAGCTTTAAATAGACCTACCAGTGTTTCTGATGCCAAGAGTGCTCATGACTAATTCAGGACCTCCTTGGCAGTAAGTTCAGGGGCGTGGGCATCCAGCTGGGACCCCCATTACCCGAGGATCTCTGGGTCCTCCTCCCATTCAGCAGTGGTGAGGGTTTTACCCTCTGCATCTACATAGAGAATAGACCTGTAGGATCTTTTGAAGCAAGTCCCCACTTCCCACCCCTATTCTGCTCTGAGTTTTATTTCTTCACTTGTGAAATGGGGGTAATACCCAGTCTTGAGGTTGCTGAGATAGGGGATGCAGAAGTAATTTATTAGTTATTTAGTATTCATAATGTATTTTGACACACATTCTTCCTGCCCCAGTATTCTCACTCCTTTGCAAAGTGACCTTTCAGTTCCTCCCATTAAGAGGTGGGGACCATTTGCTCCTTGAACATAGCCTTGACCATGTGATTCACATGGATTGAGACCGTGGTAATAGGATGCAAGCACTTGGTTGAAAAGTATTTGAGGGCGCCTGGGTGGCTCAGTTGGTTGAGAGACTGCCTTCGGCTCGGGTCATGATCCTGGAGTCCCGGGATCAAGTCCCGCATCGGGCTCCCTGCTCGGCAGGGAGTCTGCTTCTCCCTCTGACCCTCCTCCCTCTCATGCTCTCTGTCTCTCATTCTCTCTCTCTCAAATAAATAAATAAAATCTTAAAAAAAAAAAAGAAAAGTATTTGAATATTGGTACTTGTGGCTCTTAGTACTCTTTAAAATATTTCCTTGGGACTCTGAAAGATGGCAGACCCCGCTTTCCTTCTGGACAGTCCCCAGGGTTCAGATGTACTCGTGGAGTCCAGTAACTTCAGATATCCTGAATCCCATCATTAGTGCCATACTCACTCATTAGTGAGTCTCTTTCTTCACACTGTGTGCACTACTGAGCAAATAAGAAACTGGCCTTGGCTTCTGGGAACACTTGGTCTAAGACCAGGTACACTTTGCATAGTCTGTAAAGAGAGCCTGAAGCAGTGCCAAATATGTATATTAATTATCTCAAAATAAGTGCCATACTTATAAACTGATCCTCACTTAGAAAGGGATTTTACAGTCATTTCAGCTGACCTTCATAACAGCCCTGTGAGCCAAGATGGTGATGCTATCCCCTTTTATTTATAAAGAATCTCAGGCCTCGAGAGTACATGTCTTCCTCAAGTCACATAGCTCGTGTATCAGCCAGTGTTTGGTGCGTAACAGCCGTTGCAATAATTAGTGGTTTAAGACAACACTCATTTATTAGGGGATGTTCCTGTGGGTTGGCAATCTAACTTGAGATCCGTTGCACAGTTCTTCTGCTGCTCTTGCTTGAGCTCATTTCTGCAGCCGAGAGCTGGTTGTTTTAGGATAGTCTCATTCAGGTGCCGGACGGTGGGCGCTGGTTGTTAGCTGGGGTGCTGGAGACGACTGGGTCATGTCTCCAGTAGACTAGCCTGGGCTTATTCATATAGCAGCTCTCACAGAGTTTCCAGGAGCCACAAGGGAAGAACTGATGTTCACGTTTTACAGCCTACACTTGCATCATATTTACTCTTACCTCATTGGTCAGTGCCAATCACATGGTCAAAGTTATAGTCACAGAGTCAGGAAATAGCATCCACCTTTTGAGGGAAGGACCTTCAAGGTCACTTTACAAAGGGGCAAGAATATAGTGATAGGAAGATTTGTGTTTATCTTTACAGTTTACTACAGCTAGTAAGTGGTAGATATGGGATAGGAACTAAATATTATTCAGTATTCCTCCTGCTCTGGCAGGGACCAAAGAATGTGACCAAATAATGCTCATCTGATCAATGTCTTTTTTTGTTTGTTTTGCTTAGTAAGTTATAATTATGTTTTTGCCCTATATGTATAGCACATTACAGTTTTTCAAATAGGTGTATGTCCTAGTACAAAGATCAGAAAATAAATGAGGGCTGGTTGTGAATAGGGAACATGAGAAATGCAAGCTGAGAGAATGGCACCTTCAATTTCAATTTAAGTCAGTATTTTTTATTCAGCATCTATTATGTCTGACACTGTGTTAAGTTCATGAGTACAAAAGTGGATAAGTCCTGGTCCAATTGCTCAAGGAACTCTCAGAAGTCTAGTGAAAGAGATAAACAGGACGGAAATTAATTATAACACAGTGGGAAAAGTTCCATTAAAGAAGTTTTGTATATAGTGCTTTGGGAAGCACACAAGGAACAATTAATTCTGTCTCAGAGATTCAGAGCTGTGGTCAGAGACAGCTGCAGAGAGAAAGGTACTGGTGACAGGTGCAGTTTTACCGATGCAAAGGTGCAGAGGCGTCAGCTTTCGTGGAATAGTCTGAGAACAGCAAGGCCACATGGAGGGGAGGGGTGTGCGCAGTGGCCAGAGATGGAGACTGGGAAGGTTATAAGTGACTTTGAATGCCATGCTAAAGGATTTGAAATTCATCCTGAGAGTTACGGTGTGACATGGAAGACTTTTAAAGTGGTAGGGTGAGGGCAGAGAGACAGCTTTATATCTGTAGAGTTGGATGATTGTAAGTTACACTTAGAAAGGAAAAACCAGGGGCCCCTGGGGTGGCTCAGTCAGTTAAGTGTCCAACTCTTGATTTCAGCTCAGGTCATGATCTCAGTCATGAGACTGAGCCCTGTATCTGGCTCTGCACTGAGCGTGGAGCCTGCTTAAGACTCTCTCTCTCCCTCTCCCTCTGCCCCTTCCTCCCGCTCGCATACTCTCTCTCTCTCGCTCTCTTGCTCTCTCTCTAAAAAAAAAAAAAAGAAAGGAAAAACCAGAGAGTGGAGACCCAACTCAGAAGCTTTTGCCAAGTAAGAGGTGGTGATAGACTGGCTCAAGGAACTACAAGGAGGATTGAAGAGGAGAGGATAAACTCTAAAAACTATTTTGGAGGACAACTTAATGAATGGTTGTGTGTGGGAGGTGAAAAGGAGCAACTAGGTGAGTAGGAGCTGGGACAATAAAGACTGATATAGAAGCAGGTCGTGGGGAGTGAGAGACGGAAAGGCAAAAGGGCAAGGGTTGAGAAGGGATGGCAGGTTCAGCTGGTGCCATGTTCAGTTGAGGGATCTGTAAGGATCTCCAGAGAAGTATCCAGATAAATTAGTCACTGAATACCCAGGTCTGAAGCTCCAGAAAGAGACATAGGTAGGAGATGTCCAGTTGGAGGTCATCTACATATAGATGGAAAATTTGTTAAAATTTGTTTGATGGTAATGGATAGAAAGTTCAATTCAAGCCACCTTAAAACAAAACAGTAAAAATGATGGAGGTTTGAATTCTATTAAGAATATCCCAGGAATGTCCTAGGATAGTTTTGCTTCAAGCATGGCTGGATCAAATGTCCTAGTGATGCTATATTATCTCGCCTCTCTCTCTTTGCTCTGCTTCCTTCTGTATGTTGGTCTTATTCCAGGCATGTTTTTGTTTTTTGTTTTTCCTAAATGGTAGCAGCATGCTGTCAATCAATCATTTATTTGTGATATTTTACCAGTCCATCCAGATTCAGAGGACATGGTTTTAGAACCTATGCTGGGCAAGGCCAGGGCATCCCCAAGGAACTCTCCAGAGGCTTTTGGACTCATTTGGTTTGCAGCCTTCTGGAAGTTCTGCAGAGTTTTGAAAGTATCTGAGTCCATTTAGTGGGGTGACGGGCCATATTCAGACCACAGTTCTTTTTCTGGAGCCAACTGACTCTAGTTATGTTCTGGGCAAGGCTGGGGCACCTCAGGAACATCCACATTTAAGGGGTCAGCAAAGAAAGAAATAATAGTGAAAGAAAATGAGAGAGGTCAGTGAGTTTGGAGGAGAACCAGGAAAAAGCTACTTCATTTATCCTCCTTCCAGAGGAACACCAGAATTATCAGACATCCTATCTATCTATCTCTTGCTCTTCTGTCTCTGGAGTCCTCTTCACTAGACAGCTAATTTCTTTAGAATGTTAAGCACTTCAACAGTTGCTGTAAACAGCCCCACGGAGCACATCCAACACTTATCATGAAGATTAAACTATTAATATGGAGGAAGGGGGCAGCAAAAGATACAGTCAAATTTAATTCACTTTTTTTCCCCAAGAAAAGCATAAGTCAGGACAGAGCGCTGTGTCTTAATAGCCTCTAAAGACACCTCCATCCAAGAGAATTAGCTCATTTTCTTTGAATCTTAGCATTAGAAGCTCCAGCGCCTCTTACAAGATCTTTTGGTATCTTTTGAATAGCTAACTCAAAAATTAAGAGTTTATGTCAAGTGATAGGAAGATGGGTACACTTATTCTGTCAGTCTCATCATCTGAAATAATACCACCGCTCTGTCAGAGTTACTGTAAAAATTACATGACATAATGTTTGTCAAGTGCTTCAAATGGTCATGGTAGATAGCGGCAAACTTAATCATATGGTAGCTATTAGTAAATAACTAGGTACATGAAACCCTTCCAATGTATTTTTTGTTTTTCTGTCCCAGCACTAATATTTGCCTTCATGAAGCTTTTGTTGAAGTGAGACCATACACAAATAAGCAAGTAAAATATAGTAAAGCGTGTGTAGGGCATCAAAATATACCACCCCCAAATATGCCACTTTCTCATAAGGATTATTTTGAACTGGAGGCAAATGAGAAGCAACAGATTCAGAAAGATGCCTTCCAGGAGCTTCCCTTATCAGACCAAAAGCAGAAACTTCTGAGAAATGAGGACTACCATAAATCTTCCCCTTCCCAGGGATGTTTCACGGTCACGAGTAAGACATAAAGTCAGCAGTGAGATAGATCTTATAAGGTTGTCTGAAACTTTGGAAGTGTCTTATAGGTGTTAGCTATTTTATTTTTTAATCAAATAGGTTTTGCTCCTCCTCCATTAGTTTCCTCACATAATTACCTTCCCTAGCTTGCCACCCTTGGAAATCTAAAGCCTTCTTCTTTGTCTTGTCACTTCTGCACACTTATTGTTCTTTGTTAAGATGCTCTATAAGCCCAAGTTCTAATCACCCCTTTGAGTTACTCATCACCGGCTTTCTCCTGTGTGTATGCATGCTGCACGTATGAATAAAATCTGTTTTTCTCTTGCTCATCTGTCTTTTGTCAGTTTAATATGCAAGGCTTCAGCAGGGCCTCCTAGAAAGCATAGAGAGTAGAGGAAACAGGTTTTCTACCCCCCCAATATGTGTCAAATGGAAATAAATGGTACAGAGAAAAATAAGGCATGAAAGGTTGATGGGAGTGTGAAGGAGGAGCGTGGTGATTTAAAATTGGAAGGTATGCAAAGGGTGTTTCTGAGAACATTTTTTTCCTGTCACTTAGAGCTGAGGGCATCCTGAGAGCCATAGCAAGGCAAGGCCATAGCAAAGCTTGTGTTTGGCAGCTAATACAGGTGAGTAACCAGAAGATGACATTACGTATGTGGACATAGAATGCGCAGGCAACTGAAGAAGCACGTAGGTGTCAGTCAGATCATGGACTGCCTTCTGCTATGATTCCTGGCCTCCTTGAATGCTCTGACCCAAGCCAAAAGGAGACATGAATTGCTCCACTGTAGTCCCTGACATGGCTGTTTCAAGGTGAGGCTCTTTTAATGAGACGTCACAATGGGTTATCGGATCATAGGGAAATGAACCTAGGGGAACAATAAGTCTAGAATCTGTGCTGCTAAGTAAAGTAGCCACAAGCCACGTGTGGCTCTTTAAATAATTTATCAAAATTACATAAAATGAAAATTCACTTGTTTAGTCATGCTAGCCACATGTGGCTATAGGGCTTACGGTCCTGGACAGTGCAGATCTAGGACTCACTGCAGGAAATTTAATCTGCTGCACAGGCCTAGGTAATGTGGCTCAAGCCATATGCTGCTCAGACTTGAATGTGCATAGAGATCACCTAGGGATCTTTTTAAAAAGCAGATTTTGATTCATTAGGTCTGGAGGTGGCACCTAAGAATATGCATTTCTACTAAGCTCCCTGGTGACGCTGATGCTGATTGTTCATCAGCCACCCTCTAGTAGCAGGGACTTGGAAGTCACAGCATGTTCTCCAGTACTCGTAGGAAAGAGTTGGTGCCCAGGGGGCTTCTGCATTAACTCCTTCCACACCCATCCTGGGTCTTATTTCTCCCTTCAAGGTAAAAGATATATAGATTATTAATGCCACTGTCCCTTACTAGAAGCTCATGGCTTCTGGACAAGTGCATGGATTAAAGAATCAGAATGCCTATGTGAAATTCCTCGCTTTAGGATCTACTAGCTGTGTGAACTCGAGCAAGTTACTTAGCCTCTCTATGCCTCAGTTTCTATCATCAAAATAGAGTAATATCTTATAAGTTTGTCTGAAACTTTGGAAGTGTCTTATAGGTGTTAGCTATTTTATTTTTTAATCAAATAGGTTTTGCTGCAAGGCATATTTTCTCATATATCTGCTCTGTGCTAGGGACTAGGAAACACAGTGATGATCCTTACCTGGAAGGGCTTCCAGGTAGAATTGCAGATGTCTGACATCAGTATACGTCTTTGGGAACAAGATATTACGTGTTTTGTTGAATAAGAAAAAGATGTCTCATGATGGCACATTTCTGTGAAAATCTATGCTTCTGTATTATTCTGCTGCTCAGTATTTTTGTTGACATTATAGGGCAGCCTTGCTTGTAGCTTGAGTAAGGTAAGGTTTCTACCTATGCAATTGGAAGATATGTCACCAGGCCCAGTCTCTGCACAGAGTCATATTCGAAGAAAGACAGTCCAATACTAACATTATTAAAAGCAAATTTATGTTTTACTGGCTTTTCTTAAAAAAAGAAAATAAAAGAGTTTATTTGAGAGAGAGAGAGCACGAGTGGGGGAGAGGGGCAAAGGAAGAGGGAGCAACTCGGGCCTCGATCCCAGGACCCCGGGACTCTGGGACCTTGGGACCATGACCCAAGCTGAAGGCAGATGCTTAACCGACTGAGCCGCCCACGTGCCCCTTTACTGGCTTCTCTTGAAGAGTGTCTCAGAGGATGTAATTTATAACTCAGAGCATTGCTTCTTAGGATGTTTTTTCCCTGTTCCTCCCAATTCCCTTTCTCATTCTCATCTTCCCACCAAATCTTTACCTGAAACCAAGCCCATGATTCTTTTCTGCTTCCTTCTTCCTGTTTCCCACTCATGTAGTAGGCCCAGACCTTGCCTGTCCCACCTGCCCATCCCTCACTCATCAGCTGTTTCCTATGACATCCTCCTCCTCCAGTCTTGATGTTCACAAGCCCACTTCCTTTCAGAAAGCTGGCCTTCACATTTTGCCACCTGCTGGGAGAGGAAATGCGGCTCTAGCTCTCACTGCTTCTGGGTGGAAATCTGCCCAGTTTTCAAGTTCCAGAGGAGAGCTCAGAAACTGACCCTGAAAGCAAAACTCCTTCCTTCATAGAAAAGAGCGTGGAGGTTATGGTGGACAGAATTCTAAGATGGTCCGTAAGATCCCCGCCTCCTGGGATACACACCCTGCATTATGTCCTGGACTATGAACATGCTAGATTTTACTCCAGTAGTTAGGTTGTGTTACATGCTTATTGACTTTAAGAAAAGGGGATCACTCAAGGGGAGCTTGAACTAATCAAGTGAGCACTTTAAAAACAGAGGGTTTTCACAAATATGACATTGACATAGCTGTGGACTAACTTATCAGTCAGTGGAACAGAATGTAGAATCCTAAAGTAGGTCCTAACATATATGATAATTTAAATTTGACTAAAGTTGTGGGTAATTTAATACATGGTGCTGACAACTAGCTGTCCAAATGGAAGAAAATAAAATTGGATCCTGCCCTTAAACCATTAAAAGGAACCTTCTAGATATATTATACACATAAGTGTAGTAATAATAAAATTGTTTTACAGTATAATCTAAGAGACTATGTGTATAATCTCAAGCAGGGGAGATCTTAACCAAGATTGGAAACCCAGACGTTACTAACAACATGTAGATATATTTGATGTCAATAAAACCAAAGATTAAGTTGAAAACAATGGTCACATAATGATACTTTGGTGATTAATATCTACAGTAAAAAAATGAGCTCTAACAAGTAGACAAGATAAATAACCCAAAAGAAAAATGAGTAAAAAAAGATGAACAAGCAATTTAAGTAAGTGCAAATAACCATGTGAAAATGCTAAATTTCACAGTAAAATGGAAATGCATGTTAAAATAATAATACAGTCACCTTTCTCCCAACAAAACATTTAAAATCCTTATCTTCAGTTGTTAGTTTGGATGTGGGGAGTGGCATATACTCTCGAACATTGCTAATGGTGATAGGGATTGCTATATCCTTTTTAGAAACAAATCACTGAATAACTGTTACAATTAGTGTATATACATAATTGGTAATTTTCAAATTGTAATCTATGTAAATGTATAATGTGTATTTGTTTATAATTATAATGTGCATTACTAAAAAAAATAATAAACTACATGGCAAAGCAAACAAAACAGACAATAGCAGAGAGTTTTCTCCACTTAGTCACTGAGGAGTCTGCTCCAGACTCTGCCTATCTGGATCCTCTTCCTTTGCTGCAGATGGTCCAGATGACTCCCTGCACAGGTCATGTACTTTCACACACCCCGGGAATTTGAGTGTACCCCTCCCCTGGCTCTAACTCCCTCTCCTCTTCCCTACTTGTCTTTCAAGACCCAGCCCAAGGCTTCTCCCCTGCACACCTCCAACTAGCCAGTCTCAGAAAGGTTACTCCCAAACTCAAGGTTTTATAGCTCATTAATGGAAGCAGGGCCTCCCAACAGCCTTGCTCATTCTACTGTTCCACATTCAGTGAAGAAAGGAAAGAAACTCTTTGCTAGGTCAATAATCAACCTCAAATTCATCCCTTTTGCCTAATTCTCATTTCCAGATGGCAGGTTTTCCTAAAGCAGGCGCACTGTAACCTGGCCAGGCTGTCAGCCCTAATTCTATAGGAGCCTCTGGCTGTGGATTTCTAAAGAAGCTGGAGCTGCAAGGTGCTGCTGGAGGCCCCCAGTGAGAACTGGAGGGCTCTGGGCTCTTCCCACAGGATCCTTGATCATGTTCTTATTTCCTCCTCCAGAAAGTGGGGCTAAAATAAGCCCAGGGGCTGAGGAAGGGGTGAGTCAGAGCTCTCAGAGTGAACAATCACTGCATTGCAGCTCCTTGTAAGAAACATCCCCCGTGGGCCCGGGGTTGTTTATGCCAAGAGCTGTTAAGTCTGAAAAATGAGCTCTCCGAAGATAGGGTGGCAGCAAGCTCCCCTTCCTGGAGATGGCAGCGTGCTTCATAGCGTGGAAACTTTCTGTGCTAGTATAAGGGAAGGGCATGCATCCCTCTGAGCTGGGGAAGCATGGTGACAGGGAGGAGGAGCCTGGGCTGGAAGCCAGGTGACATGAGGTTTAGTCCCAACTTCCCTGCTGACCAGCTGTGTCAAATCAGGCAGTACCCTTTACCTCTCTGGGTCCCCTTTTGCTCAGATGCAAGATAAAAACTTAAGTCCAGATGATTTTCAAATTTCCCTCTGGGTCTGGAATTCTTTTCAGTTTATCTGAGCAGCTTCTCAAGTGCCAGGTCTCCTGGTTCACTGTCAGGTCCTAGACTGGTGTGAGATGTTAAATGCAGAGAAAGGAACTCCAACGTGGCCCGTGGCAGATGCCGTTCCCATGAACCAGGCTCAATCGGCCCCCACTGATTGGGCACCTCTACTGTGCCAGGCATCTGGGAGACAGCTGGGGATGAATGGGGAAGAAGAGAGGCTCCCTCTCTAGCTCCCTGTCCAGCAGACAAATTGTGCACAGAGATATGGACAACAAGAAGGTGACCATTAGCACCAACGGCTTCGCTAAGCCCTGATTAAAAGATAACACACAAGGAACTCAGAATGAGGAACAAGTCCACAGGAGTCCAAGTGGGAGAGGGCTTCAGTCTGTTACTAGATTTTCCCCACCTCAACCAAAAGTTTTGATGAAAGAGAGGTCAGTATGGAATGACCAGAGAGGTCAAAATTTATTTTCCTCAGATGATCCAACATTTTAATATCCATATAGTTTTCTCCAGACAGCAAAAATAGTTCAAGATGGTTTTCATCCCTGAGTATCCCCGTAATTGAGAGAAAAATCATTCACATGCAGTGATGGGGGCCACTCAATTGAGAAAGGTTTTTTTTGTTTTGTTTTGTTTTTTGTTTTAGAGAGAGAGAGAGAGAAAGAGCGTGCGCGCACGCGCGCACACACACACACACACACACTCGGTGGGGGGTGGGGTGGGGAGGGGAGGGAGAGAGAAAATCCCAAGCAGGCTTCCATGCCCAGCACAGGTAGCCAGACATGGGATTCGATGTCACAATCCCAAGATCATGACCTGAGCCGGTATCAAGAGTCTGACGCTTACTCAGCTGAGCCACCCGGGTGCCCCTCAACTGAGAAAACTTTTAACCCCAAGAGTAAGAGACTGAATAATGCCTACTGAAGATTCTAGTGAAGATTCTAGTCCTATTATGCCCATCATCCAATATATTTACCACAGCTAGCACTTCCAGTATGCCTTTCAATCATTTTAAAACATTTATTTAGGACATTGCATCTTAAACCACATTTAAAACAAATAGTAAAATTTAATTACAGATTTTAATATTCAAATACCATGAGGCTTCACTTAATTTTGTGATTTTTTTCTCACTAATGAGATTTTTTGCCTTCAAGATTTTGTTTTGATGCTTTAAAAATTAAGTAAAATTTAAGATATACTCATGGAAAATGAATAAAATATACATACAGAAGATGAATAAAACATGTATGCATACATATAATAAATAAATAAATAAATACCCACCAGATTGTATTGTCTTATACCACAGCTGTAATGCAGCATGGGAAGCACCTAGGGTGGTCCCTCAGACACAGTCAGTGCTCATTGGTGTTCATCCTGATTGTGATTTAGGGATTTATTCAACAAACATCCACGAGTTTGTATCATGTCCTAGGACCAAGAGGGAGACATGTAAACAGATGAAACAGATTAATCACAGCCTCTGCTAATGGACAGCTCTGCCCACTGGTTCCAGGACACAGAGGAAGGAGTGATTCATCTGAAGAGGGAGACAGAGTTTGTCAATCAGTGTGGTGGGAGAGGAGGTGACTGTTCTACCACAGGGAACAACGTGAGTGGAGTGTGCAGGCGCTGGTGAGCAGGCTTGTTGCCGTACTCCTTGGCGAGGGCAAAATCTGGGAAGGACCTGGACTTTTTCCCTGGGGGACAGGAGAACCACCAGAGTCCTATAAGCTCAACAAATTTAGGGAGATGGTTGACTGAACCATCAATAAATATTTTCTAAAGTAATGAATCAAGAAAATTTAGGGGGATGATTGTTACAGTGGGGTAGAAGTTTTGGGTTTACATAGAAATATCTTTCATAACCACATGTGACAAATAATAATTTATAATATTTATAGCCTTCTGAACACTGTACATTCATTTATCATTTAATCACCACAAAAATCCCCTGAGATAGATACTGTGACTACTGAGTGGTAGTAGAATTTAATTATGATGAAGCCATGCTTTGAAGCTAAACTGTGTTAAAATCCTGACTCCACACTTATTAAATGTGTCCTTTTAGGCAAGTAACTTTCCATACCTCAGTTTTCTTCCTTTTATAATGGGGGTTATAAAAGTGCCAAGATGATGGGGTTGTGGAAAGGATTAAATGAGAGTCTGTCTGTACATTGTTTAGAACAGTGCCTGTCCAAAGCATGATGTTTAATGGGTTGACCCACTATTGACCCATTTCACCTAGGAGGAAACTGAGATTTGGGGAGAGAGAGTGTCATGTTTCCAAGGTCACATGGTCAGGAAGTTGCAGATCCTGGGTTCAATGGGAATGTTAATCTACTTGGTCATTGTTAACTTTCAAGACCCTGGTTAATTAATTAATGTAGTGATCAAACACTTATTCACTTATTAAACCCCTACTAAGGGTCAAGCATTGTGTTTTGTCATTTCACATGAACTACCTCAGGTGCTCTCCACCACACAATATGTACCACTATTCCAGTTTTATAAGTGAGAGTATCCATGCTCAGGGGAGTTGAGTCACTTGTCCAAGACCATAGAATTGCTGTTGACTTCCCAACGTCCAGTCCACACCATCTGCAGGGGCAGGGCTTGATTAGTCTCAGCTAATCATGGAAATCATATCCCAGTCTCCAGCAGGAGAACCCAGGCCTAAGCCAATTAGTGCAGAGCGTTCTGTTGGCCACAGGATTAGCTCAGAAATGAGTGTAAATTTGTATCAAAAAGGTACAAGGGAAAATTTTCTGCAGCTTCTGCAATTATTGCCTTCAGTCTTTAGAAAAATCCTCAGCAGGATACTGTCCTGTCCTCTGATGTGTGTGGGTCTGAGGTCTGGGGATGCTGTAGACTTCTTGCCATCGGCCTGAGGATGTCCATGGTGCAGCGGGTGGGCATTGCCAGGAGAATCAGAGAGACCACTGGATTAAGCTAACCCTGAAGCTTCCATCTATATGGGCTAATGGATGTCCTTATTGTTCTAAACAGTCCGACGAAGGATTTCTGCACAGCTAGCAAAACAGAGAGCTGGGGTCCAAGTCCAAGTCTGAACCAGGGCGACTCCCCAATCCATGCCTTCCTGCAGTGCTTGGCTGCAGACATGGCTCTTCTACCCAAGTTGTTTACCATCTGGCAGAAGGCTTTTGGCATTCTGCTATAGTGGCAGATTTGATCATCAGTCGCGATGCCAAAGAAATGGTGGTTTGAGTCATTGTTTATCTGTTGGTCTAATTCTTCCATAATAAATATGAATTGCTTAGATAATAAAAACAACAAAGGGGAAAATTCCATGTGAGTCAGAGATAAAAAAGCTCTGCTAAAAAAGAAGGCTTATGTAAAGATAAAGCTGTATGATGTGCGTCTGGCATGTTTTAAAAAATGCTAAACTGAATTGGGCCAAAGACAGAGCAAGGCGCCGAGCCTTTTATCACACACTAGGCACCAGTTCCCTTGGAGACCTGATTATTAATTAGGAGGAGCTGGTGGTAGCTATTATCAAACTTCCCTGATTTCTCCCTATCAATAGAGGACCTTACAGAGAAATGCCCTAATCAAAACAGCTTCTAAAGACAATGGGTCCAGCCAAGAGAGATTTTAGAACTTTAATGAGAAGTTCTACAAGTTCATGTAATTCTCAGACAGAGAAAGCCAAAAAGGATGCCTGCCATCCATTAGAAGTTTGGTTTAATGCTGTGTTTTTGTGTGGATTTGTCCACTTTCCTCGATCCACAGTGAGGTCTTCAGGGACAAAGAAGCTCTCCCTCTATGAGGAAGGGAGTCCCTAACACCCAGGGGTGGGCTCAGTGTTTGTGAGGTTGTACGGTATTAACAGACAGTGATAGAAGGGTGTTGAAGCCAAGAGAGGACAGCCTTCTGAGGAGGTAGAGGGCCCTGCCTTGTGCCAATCAGCACTAGCAGCAAAGTGGGGAGGAGTCATTTCTGGAAAGAAAAACCAAATGAATGAAAGTTTATCAGAAAGCAGATGGAGTTTGTCCATTGTGGGTTCCTGGTACGGTTGTTCTAAGGCCTTCTTTAACTTTAGGGCTTCTGACTTTGGTTCCTCACCTCAAACATATTAAGTTGCCCTCACATCCCCCATTAAATGGAATTTATATATGATAAATTATAAAATTACATTCTAAAAGTGTGAAAAATTATAAAAATTGATGTGATGCATTTTGTAGACACACTAACCAAAACATTTATTAATTTAAATTCTACCACTTTCATATTTCAGAGCCAATAATTTTGTATTTGAGATCTCAAGGATTTCCCTAGGCCCTTGAAAAGATTGTAGGCCCCAGCTCCTGTTACCGTGGAACAGGATGGTAATAGATGAAACAGCCCTAGCGGATGACAAGGACAATTGTCCATCTGCTAGGCCAGTAGGCAATGAGCGGTTACATGCATCTCTGTTTTTCTCAGTGCATGGCAAATAGTGCACTCAGTGGTTGCGAGCAGATTGACGCTGAGATAGGAGAGGAGGGGACTCAGATCAAGGTCGTTCAGGCAAGTTAGGTGCAGGTATAGGCCAAAAGCTCTAGGCATTCCATCCTACCCAGGAATCTCATACATTTTCTCAATTCCATTTCTCTAGGTGTAGGACAGTGGCAGCATAGAAGTAAGTTAAAGAAAAACCGAACACCTGTCCATGTGCCAGACACTGTTCTAGTCCCAGTCCCTCTTACATATAATGATTTCAAGGAAATCAGTAGTAGCACTTTTATTATATTTTACAAATGAAGAAACTGAAGTTGGATAGGACATGAGGAAGTCCCACAGCAGAGCAAGATTCAGAAGTTTTGTGAGACACTGAGGACCTATCCTTCCCTAGAGAGTTTTCAAATGAGGAGGTGAGTGCAGGGTTGGGAGGGGTGAGGGAGAGGTGGCAAGAACCCTCCGGAGCAAATTTCTAGAACTGTGGTTTCTCAGGATCGCTGCCTTCCTGGCAAATATCCTTTCTGCTCTCCTTGCCCTGTTGAGTCTCTGGCTTCCTAGAAATGACCTCAGCTACCCCTTCGTTGCTAAGGACAGATCATCTTGCTGGGCTTTGCCAAGGGCATTAATAAAACAGCTCCTGTCATTGTAGCCACACAAAGGTAGACAAGGAAATTACTCTCAGTCAAAAAGCAGAAACCCACTCTCCAGCTGGAGCTCAATTCCTGACCTTCCCACCCCCAGGGGCATTGGTTAAGATGCCTTTTCTCTCCATTTATTAGATTAGTTTCAGCCTCATAGACAATCCCTCCCTCCAGTTGTACCCATGTTTACCTGCTGTTGTTTCTAACCTTGACAAACGTCATGGCAACAAAGCTCAGAGGAAAGATCAGTGTCTGGAGGCAGACAGGCATGAGCCGGCACCTCTACCCTGCCTCTTGCTTGCTAGAACTCGGATTTTGAGCAGGTCGCTTGAGGTCAGCTTCCTCGTCTGTAGAGGATTGAGGATGAATTAAATGATGCAGTAGAAATCTGGCAAATGCATTAAATTACCTGGGAATTCCTGTGCTTTTGGAGGAAGTATGAAGCAGAGAAGCAAGAGAGATGCCTTTATTTTCTCCAAGGGATGAGGGTGGAAGGCAAGGGACACTTTTTGAGCTGAGGGCACAGACCATGCAAAGCCTAGAGACAAATGAAGTCTAATAGAGCTGGGTCATAGACTATGGGGAAAGGAGGAGGGGAAGTAAATTAAGGGTCGAGAGCTCAAGCTAATCCAGATAATTCAAAGCCATATAAAGATTTAGCATATTATCATAAGAAAAATGAGGAGCCACTGAAGGGCTTTAAACAAGGGAGCAACATGGCTTTGTTTATGTGGCCAGAGTAGAGAATAGATTGCAGTGGGTCAGGGCTGGAGACAGGCAGCCCAGTTAGGAGGCTGACGAACCAGTCAGGTGATGGAGTGGCAGGCTTGACCTGGGAGGTGGAGGCGGGTATAGAGGAAAGTGGGCGACTGTGTGTCGCTTGCTCATTCTTTTGTTTTCAACCATTTATGGAGGATAGTAATAGTACCCTCATCTCAGAGTTGTTAGGGTATTCAATGAGATCATGCATGCAGAGTACGCAGCACAGGGTCTGCCACATAGTGAGTGGAAGCCGTTGTTGTCATCGTTGATGGTGGCAGCCATGGTCGCAGGATGCACTCAGACAATGTAACGCATGCAACCAACGACTGAGTACAAGAAAAAGCCCTTTGGAAAATGAAATCCTGGTTCAAAGGTACAAATGGTCTGGTGAGAAGGAAGTGGAGAGGTGGGGAGAGCTGTTGTCTAAGAAGGTCAATGTGCCTGAGTGGTGAGCTCTCCTGAGAAGTAGGACATGGAGAGGAGGTGTCCAGAATGTGGCAGGTGGGGTGGGCAGGCTGGAGCCCCTTTGAAGAGGGTCTGGAAACAGAAATAGCCAGGTTGGTAGGAAGGCTATTTTTAGTTTGGTAAAACAAGTCTACAGAAGAAGTATAACCTGTGACCAGAGTCCTCCTTGCCTCTGCCCTCCCTGCCAGGAAAATTAATTGTTGAGTCAGTAGAGTGGGAGCTAACATTGGTTGGAGGAAATAAAAAATGTTGAGGAAGTGTCTTGTTCTGTTAATGCATTCAGGTCTTACTGTTTAGACGTTCATTTCAAACTGGGAATGTCTTTATTGTTTTTGTTGATTTTGAAGGAATGTATGTTCATTGTAAAACTCTCAAGCTATCAATAGGGACTATTTTGAGCATTAACTTTGTGGCGAGAAATTGGCATAGAGCCTTATTCGTATTTATGTCATTTAATTGTCATATTAATTATCACTCCTGGGTGGCAAGGTCGGTTGAGCGTCTGACTCTTGATTTCGGCTCAGGCCTTGATCTCGGAGTCATGAGATCAAGCCCCCACAGGCAGCCTGCTTAGGATTCCTTCTCTCCCTCCCCCACCTCACCAGTGTGCACTCACATACTCTCTCTCTAAAAAAAATTACATAAATAAATAAATAAATATATAAATATATAAAATTATCACCCCAAACTTATTGTGCAGTTAGTGTTTACCCATTTTACAGCTAATGAAGCTGAGGCCAGGAGAGGATAAACAACTTGTGCACAGTCGCCCAGCTATGTCCATGACTTGCTAGTTTAGGAAAGTTACTTAACCTCCTCCCTAAGCCTTGGTTGTTTTCACTTGTTTGGGAAGGGTAATAACCAGACTGTGCACTCAAACACTACACTGGAGCCCTGCTCTGGTTTGAAACCTGCTTCTCCAACTTAGTAACTTCATGTCTTTGGGACAGTCACATAACCATGTGCCTCAGTGCCTCCTCTGTAAAATGGGGATATGAATAGTACCCATGGTTGTCGTGAGGCTCCAATTCGCTAATACATGTTAAGGGCCATGACTGTATCAGTCATGTGACTGTCAACTGATACTAACATTATTGGTAGTAGTCGCATTCTTACGCTCTTTTGCTAAAAGAATGTCAGTTATCCGGGCAAGGTTCATTAGAGGGAAAGGAATGGGATTTTAAGGGCAGGCAGATCTAGTTTGAAGAATAAAGGAGCTAACAACACCTGTGAAACACTCAGCACAGTGTGTGGAAAATAGTAAGTGCGACCGTCCATTATTTATTATCTATAAATTCCAGAGCATGTGCTCTTAACTGCTATTTGCAGCTTCTTCACACTACATTATGGTGGGTAACATCTTATTATCCAGAGGCAGACACTGTTAATAGCTTCTCTCACATCCTTCCATACTTTTGAAACAACCACATACACTTGTTTCCATGTGATTTTCACTTTTAACTATGGGTTAAATGTAGTGGATATGAATTCTGGCTTTGGTCCGTAGTACTGCATGACCTTAGGGAGGCTACTTGCCTCAATCTTAGTTTCTTCATCTGCAAAACGGGGATAACAACATCCATCTCTTGAGTGATAGTAAGGACAAAATCAATAATATAAGACACTTATAACTAAACCTGGTCACATGGGTTTAAAGAAGACTTAGTGGCTTAAAACAGATATTCCACACAATAGCCAGATTAATCCTCATAAATCAGATTGTGTTGTTTTCCTGCTTAAACTCTGAAATGTTCCCATTGCATGAAATGTTCCCATTCTTATGTCCTGCCTTGGTCTATGTGAGGGTTTTTGGTGGTCTGGAAAATGTTATTTTCATTCTCCACCTGAGTTCCGAACTGAGGAAACCATAGATAAAAAAATTTCATACATTCGTTTGGAGTATATGGCATAAGCCTGTAGAGAAATAGGTTGAAAGGGGCACCTGGGTGGCTCAGTCGGTTAAGTGTCTGCCTTCAGCTCAGGTCATGGTCCCAGGGTCATGAGGATTCTGCTCAGTGGGGAGCCTGCTTCTCCCTCTCCTCCCAGCTTGTATGCTCTCTCACTATCTCTGTCTCTCTCTCAAATAAATAAAATCTCTCTCAAAAAAAAAAAAAAAGAAAGAAATAGGTTGAAATCTGAAGGAATTATAGACTGAGTTGTGTTCCTCCAAATTCTTATGTCGAAGCCTTGACTCTCAGTGTGACTGTATTTGGAAATAGCGTTGTTAAAGAGGTAAATAAGGTTAATTGAGTTCATAGGGGTAGGGCCCTAATCCGATAGGACTGATGTCCTTACAATGAAGAGAAGGGGACATGAGCATGCACAGAGGAAAGACTTTGTAAGCACACTCAAACAGAAGGCTATCGGCAAACCAAGGGTTCACTAGAACCCGACCATACTGATCTGGAATTTCCAGCTTCCAGAACTGTGAGAAAATAAATTTCTGTTATTTAAGCCACCCAGTCTGTGATATTGTTATGGTGACCCTAGCAAACTAATATAGGAGGTTTGCTAGGACAGCACCCAAGAAACAGTTTGATTCACAGGTTCATAGGCAGATAAGGACAACCTCAGGCTTCCTCCTGAAGGGCTTGACCATGTAAAATTTATGGTAAGGAGGAACAGAAAATATCTGCCTCCTTTAGGTACCTTGGATGCTAAAGAGGGGAGAGGATAGGCCAGGGTTTATTTTCTACAAGTCACACATTGGATAAATTGTTCCTCCTTCTAAGGAAGAGTGGGTGAAGGATGAGGACTCCAGAACTATTACTCCAATTGCATCCTATGGAGGCATGAGGAGTGGAGGATGGAATGTCCCTACTAAGAACCTACAAGATCTGGCATGATTGGCCTCTTGACTCTCTTATTTGGTCTTACCTTTTTCTTGCTGGCGATATTTCAGGCACACGATCTCCTTTCCATTCCTGAGTTCCCCCAAGCCCTTTGCCCGCTTTGGGGTTCTTTGCACTTGCTATTCCCTCTGCCTGAAACATCTCCCTCATTCTCATGCTTCATGTCTTAGTCCATATGTCACCTTCCCAATGAGTCTTTCCCTAACCATCTTACTGAAAGTGGCCACTGGAAGTTACTCGCTAATTGAAAGTCATGCTATTTATTTCCTTCCTGTATAGAACTTAACCAAATCTGTAATTACCTATTACATTTTGTACACATTATTATGTCTCTCTCTAGAATGTCAATATCTCGGAGTACCTGGAACATCGTTGATGTTTAATAAACATGAGTTGAGTGCATGTTGAGAAAAAGAAAAGCAATTCCTGACATCGAGGAGCTGGCCAGTGCTGGCAGAGAGGTCCTGGTGTTCTAGGAGCCAGCGTGGAACTCACAGTTAGGTCTGTTGAACTCAAACGATTTCATAGAACTGCCAATAGTAAGCGAAGTCACTCTATCATGGAATAAGATAAAAGCATGACCACAAAAATAAGCAAATATCCTGAGTAATATGAGTGATTTCTGCTTCTTTTCCAATTACTCCTTCAGCCTTGCTCCTGTCTTCCCTCTTTATAGGTAAGATTTATTAAGATATCCAAGGAGAAAATAACCCCTGCTTCTTGACAATCTCCAATCCAGAGCAAAGCCCACTTCCTTATATCCTTCCCCAAATCATACAACCAAAGCCAAATCCTTTAAATCTTTTCTAAAATCCTTTTACTGAAACGGTCCACTGTTCCCCTGCCCCTCCTTTCCCACCACAGTAATCAGTAACCCCAACTTGTTCAACTACAGGTGTGTCACTGGGGATCTTTGGCCAGAGGGCATTGACAATATAAACTGGCAGTCCCAGGACACATCTGACTTCAGAATCGTCTGGATTTAGGGGCTTCCACAACGTCGGGACACTTTCTTTCCATATTTTAGACCCACCTTTCTCTTGTGTTGGCTTCATCTTCTGGTAGGATCTTTCTTTGAAGCAGGTCAGATAGCCACTGGCACTCCCAGCCCTACATCCTTACCATCCATTATGCAGAGGAGGGGAAATCTGTTTTCCAGTGACCTAACAGCAAAACTTAAAATACTCTTTTGATTTTCTCTGCTTGGTTTAGAAACTTATCCCTGGATCAATCACTGTACTAGAGGATGGGGTACATTGGCCAGTCTGAGGCACATACCTGTTCTTGGGGTAGAAAAAAAAAAGATACTTTTATTGTCAATCCCATAAGGTTCACATAGAGTGGAGGTGGATTGCTTCCTTTATCACAATTTGGTTAGAACAGAAAACACTCCCTATTTTGTAAGCAGTAAGGGATTCTATATAGAAAATTAGATGCTTATAAAATTACAGTAAGAGCTGGAGGGGAAAAAGCCAAGGAAGGTGGCAGCTAGTTTTCAGTTATGCTGCTAGTTTTCAAGCAATCAGGAAGGCGAAGGACCTCAGCACTACAAACATCTTCAGTGCTGTGGTGGATAAGTCGCAAGAAAATGCCTGGAGGCTACTCAAAATCTCACATCTGCTGCAGCCCACAGATCTCCTGTTTCCAAAGAAGCAGTGACTATCTATGATCAATCGATCGATCCATCCATCCATCCATCCCGGTCTTCCAAAATCTGTGAAAATTCCTCACATCAGCAAACTAATTGTCAGGGACTCTGGGATATGTGTCCGGCCTTCACAGTTTTCTGGCTCCTGTGATATAGAGAGAGGAACACAGAGGGGACGTGGCAGGGAATGGCATTGAGTTGCCCGCAGATAGTCTGGTGCAGATTCTCAGAGTAGAGGATGTTGGACAAATGACACAAATGGTGCCTTCAGTTACCGTATTGTAAGTACTTTTCTTAGATTATAACCCTACCCTTTTTTTTAATTAACATGTAAGTGTTCAAAAGAAGCTTAATTTGTTTGAACAGCATTAGGGGTCCTAGAGGTATTGAGACTGGATTCCTGGAGATATAAGAAAATGTGTCCATTTTCAAATACAGGAGGAAAATGGAAGTCATGAGCTATAGGTGGTGAGCTTGATGGAAAATTCTAGGAGAGTTTCTAGGTAAGAATACCAAGAAGATAGTACATGAAGACTTGGAAAATAAAAGTGATTACAAAGAAACATCAGAGGTTTACTAAGAACAAATTATACCAAACTCACCTTGTTTGTTTGTTTGTTTGCTCATAAATGAATTACTGAGGGGATTCCTAGGGTCACAGGGCATGGGGGTTTTAGTGTGGCATTTACCAAAATCTCATTATGCCTGTCTGAACACATGACAAAATATTGATGGCATTACCACGGAGTGGAATGATAACTGACTGGCTGTGCCCTGAGAATGATCACTAATGGATCAATATCATCCTAGGAAAATGGTCTCTGTGAGGAGCTCCAGGTTTGTTTGGTCTTGTCCATTTCAGCAGTTTTATCAGGTTCATATGACAGGATGGATGGCCCACGAATCAAATCTCAGGATGCACTGAGGCTGAGGGAAAGAACAAATGGATTGTATAATAGAATCAGGATTCACAAAACTATCAGTAGCCTGGCATGAAGGGAAGAAAAGAGCAAGTTGAATCGCACTGGAAATAAATCTAAAACATTGCCTCTAGACCTCCAAACACTGTCGTGAGAGTAAGTGAGAGGGATGGCTTCATCAAGGACTCTTGGGAAAAAAAGACTCACGTCTTGTCTTTACTGGAAACAACCTAGACTACTGGTTCATCTTAAACAGTCAAAATAACGAAGTGACACGTTGGGTTGCATTTATAGAATTATTTTGAATTGAATAATGCCCCACACAGAATATAAGTTCGGCAGATTACCATTTGTAATAATTCATGATTTAACATTTTTTTTTCTGGAACACTATGTTGAGTTATTCACACATTCATTCAGCAGATATTTTTTGAGAACTAGAGCCAGGCTCTGGGTAGGTGCTGAGAACACATCAGTGAACAAAATAGACAAAATCTCTACCATGAGAGAACTGAAACATTTATCGAGCATCCAGTATGTTCCAGATACCGTGTGAAGGCTGTCAAGATGAATGTAGTCCCTGCCTTCAAATTCTTGCTGAAGAAACAGATGTGGAGCTAGAATTACAACCCAGAAATGCGACATGCCACTCTAGCTGTAGAAAGAGGAGTGGCTCTGAGAAGGGAAACGGCCTAGGAAACAGTTGCAGTGGATGGGACAGAGGTGAGTTAGTTTATGTGCGTGCAATGAATAGATATCTGCTCATTCTTGGTACCACCTTTATGAATGTGTCTGAATAAGGCAACTAGAATAATGGGTAAACCTCAAACCCATACCATTTAGGGCATTAGAGATGGAACTTGGATTTTGCTTATTAACCCGGAGATAAGAAATCCTAGAGGGGAGGGCCAGCTTAATGGGCATGCAACATGCGAAATATTGCTGCATAAAATGAAGAATGGTCTTATACTGTGTGGCTGCAAAGGATGACTTTAGGAGATAGCTGGACATTCTAGAGCAGCAGACTTGGGGTTGCACGAGGAAAATTTTTCTGACAGAGTAGCTCAAAAGTGGAAGGATATATTTGTGAAGTAGTGGATTCCTGCATTGGAGTCATTCAAGCAGAAGCTTGGGGAGGCCCCTTTCAATACATGATGAAGATGGACTCACTGATTTGTGTTTTGGACTGAATGGCCTCTGAGGTCAGGAAGCCCTGAGATTCTCCTGCTCTTAGATCTTCATATGCTGTATGTAAAATTTTGTATCATGCATTGCTATTTTGCATTATGTGTGTAAATCATTGCTTGCTTAACTCAATTATGGGACTTCTCGAGATCTTGAGAAAAGGGCTAGATGGTGTATTGGAGAAGCTGTAGATTTGAAATTTGTTCCAGTACCGAAGAGCTGTGTTCCTTTTGGGCAGGCTATTCGCCTTCTCTGCAACTGAATTTCCACATCACTAAAGTGAATGTAATAAAACTCATCCTGTCCTGGTGCTGTGAGAATAAGATATAGTGTGTGGGTAAAGCATCTTAAACAGAGTAACACACAAAATGGATGTACATTTAATGATAGTTATATTTATTCCATTCTTACATACTGCTATCCCTCTGGCGTCTGGCTCTGAAGAATGTACAGATAAGTTCTGTCTCCAAAGATACTTGTTGGGTGAAGGCCAAGTGCTCATTGAAATGCTGCAGACCAACAAACCAGAGAACCAATGGTCACTGATTCTTTCCCCAAAGGGAGGAGGATTTTGCTCTTTTTTTTTTTTTTTTTTTTTGAGCTCTCTTAGCTCCTTCTTTGTGTTATTCCTGCTCTGGCTCCTCGGTGTTCTTCACTTGTTTCTGAAGCTGCTGGTGTCTAGATCCATGGATTCCCAGCACCCTCTAGAGACAGAAGAGGAATTCGTCTCACTTGAGAGAAGATAGATTTTTCTTAGTATGCAGCGGCTGGCGCAAATGATATGTGCCGGGAGTGAGATGTAGAGAGAGGGAAACAAGCAAGAGAGGATCCAGCTTTTCTTAACCCACCCATCCCTATCAGTGCACTTTTCTGATTGCCTTCTCTTAGATGCCCAATCCCCAGATGGATCTGAAGATAGTGAGCCACACAGGATGCAGAAAAAGTTTCCCTTCTATTCTTAAGCACAGGTAGTCAGTTGAGAGTGTTCCATTGGGGCCATAACTGAATCTCTAGTGAATTCCGAACAGGCCAGTGACTCAGATCTAGGGTTAAATATGTGCCTGAATGACCTCCTCTGGCTGCCCTGGCAATATGTCCTGCTCGGTCACCAGAAGAAGGGAGGAAAGAACTCATTCAAACACAATGAAACACAGAAAGCAATTTTAATTATAAAATGTATCTCTAAGTATTTAATCTCCAGGTCTTTTTCATACCCAACTCTTAAATTTCCACATCACTCCTATCCCTCAATAAACTTAAAGAACAACAACTTTCCTGTCATGAATATAGAGGGGAGAGAGGTGAGGGGAGAGGGGGCCCGGGGTGGTCATAATGGGGAGGGCATGATAAGACCCACTTCAGGATTGTTATGCCTTGGATAATGAGCAAAAGTTATTGACTGACTAACTGAAAAATCAGAACACTTAAACAGGCATACCTCAGATATATTGCAGGTTCAGTTCCAGACAACCACAATAAAGCAAATATTGCAATAAAGTGAATGTCGCAGTAAAGCAAGTTGATGAATTTTATGTTTTCCCCATACATATGAAAGTTATGTTTACACTATACTGTAGTCTTTTAACTGTACAAAAGCATTATGTTTAAAAATACAATGTATGTACCTTAATTGAAACATGCTTTATTGCTAAAAATAATACTGACCATCATTTGAGTTTTCAGGAGTCGTAATCTTTTTGCTGGTGGGAGATCTTGCCCTGAAGTTGACCAATCAGGGTGGTGGTTGCTAAAGGTTGGGGTAGTTGTGGCAATTTCTTAAAATAAGACAACAATGAAGTTTCCTGCATTGGTTGACTCTTCCTTTCATGAACAATTTCTCCCGTAGCATGCAATGCTGTTTGATAGAATTGTAGAACTTCTTTCAAAACTTGAGTCAATCTTCTCAAACCCTGCTGCCATTTTATCAACTCAGTTTACGTAATATTTTAAATTCTTTGTTGTCATTTCAACAATCTTCACAACATCTTCACCAGGAATAGATTCCATCTCAAGAAAAGGCTTTCTTTGCTCATCCATAAGAAGCAACTCCCCATCCATTCAAGTTTTATTATGAGATTGCAGCAATGCAATCCATCCTCAGGCTATACTTCTAATTCTAGACCTCTTGTTGTTTCCACCACATCTCCAGGTACTTCCTCCACTCAAATCTTGAACCTCACAAAGTCATTCATGAGGGTTGGAACCAGCTTCTTCCAAACTCCTGTTTACATTGATATTTTGACCTCTTCCCGTGTTATCACAAGTGTTCTTAATGACATCAAGCCTGGTGAAATCTTTCCAGGAGGTTTTCAGTTTACTTTGCTTAGATTCATCAGAAGAATCACTATCTATGGCAGCTATAGCCTTTCAAAATGTATTTCTTAAATAATAAGACTTGAAAGTCAAAATTACTTCTTGAACCATGAGCTGCAGAACGGATGTTGTGGTAGCAGGCATGGAAATGACATTAATCTCATTGTATATCTCCATTAGGGCTCTTGAGTGACCAGGTCCAACGTCAATGAGTGGTAATAATTTGAAAGGAATCTTTTCTTTTTCTGAGCAGCAAATGTCAACAGTGGGCTTGAAATAGTCAATAAACCATGTTGTAAACAGATGTGCTGTCATCTAGACTATGTTGCTCCATTTCTAGAGCACAGGCAGAGCAGATTCAGCATAATCCTCAAGGCTGTAGGATTTTCAGGGGGCGCCTGGGTGGCTCAGTCGTTAAGCGTCTGCCTTCGGCTCAGGTCACGATCCCAGGGTCCTGGGATCCAGCCCCGCATCAGGCTCCCTGCTTGGTGGGAAGCCTGCTTCTCCCTCTCCCCCTCCCCCTGTTTGTGTTCCCTCTCTTGCTGTGTCTCTCTCTGTCAAATAAATAAATAAAATCTTAAAAAAAAAAAAGGGCTCTAGGATTTTCAGAATGGCAAATGAGCATTGGCTTCAACTTAAAGTTGCCAGATGCTTTAGCCCCTAGCAAGAGAGTCAGCCTATCCTTGAAGTTTCGAAGCCAAGCATTGACTTCTCCTCTCTAGCTCTGAAAGTCCTAGATGGCATCTTCTTCCAATATAAAGCTGTTTTGTCTACATTGAAATTTGTTGTTTAGGGCATCACCTTAATGATCTTAGCTCGATCTTCTGGATCACTTGTTGCAGCTTCTCCATCAGCACTTGCTGCTTCACCTTGCACTTGTATGTTACAGAGATGGCTTCTCTCCTTAAACTTCAGAAACCAGCCCCTTCTAGCTTCAAACTTTTCTAAATCTGCAGCTTCCTCCCCTCTCTCTGCCTTCACAGAATTGAAGAGAGTTAGGGCCTTGCTCTGGATTAGGCTTTGGCTTGAGGGAATGTGTGGCTGGTTTGATCTTCAATCCAGACCCCTCAAACGTTCTCCATATCAGCAATAAGGCTATTCCACTTTCTTATCACTCATGTGTTCACTAGAGTAGCATTTTTACTTTCCTTCAAAAACTTCCTGTGCATTCACAGCCTGGCTCCCTGTTTGGCTCAAGAGGCCTCGCTTTCAGCCCTGTCTCAGCGTTTGACATGCTTCCTCACTAAGCTTCATCATTTCTAGCTTTTGATTTAAAGTGAGAGAACGTGCAACTCAGCCTTTCACTTGAACACTTGGAGGTTATTAATTGGCCTAATTTCAACATTGTTGTGTCTCAGGGAATAAGGAGGCCCAGGGAGAGGGAGAGAGAAGGGGGAATAACCGGTTGGTGGATCAGTCAGAACACACACACATTTATGGATTAAGTTAACTCTTGTATATGGGCACAGCTCATGGCACCCCTAAACAATTGCAATAGTAACATCAAAGATTGTGGATCACAGATCACCATAACAAATATAGTAACAATAATAATAATAATAATAATAATAAGTTTGAGATGAAAGTTTGAAATACTGTGAGAATTACCAAAATGTGACACAGAGACACAAAGTGAGCAAATGCTGTTGGAAAAATGGTGCCGATAGACCTGCTTGATGGAGGGTTGTCACAAACCCTCAATTTGTAAAAAATGTAGTATCTGTGAAGCACAATAAAATGAGATATGCCTCATTGCTTGGTGGGTTACAAGAGAAAACTACCTTTTGCCCCTCAGTCTTCAAACAAGTGCTGTTGGCTCCTCCTTTCCTGCTCCTTTGTGGCATATTGGGCAGATCTCACAGCTTTCCAGACCCTTGCTGATGTTAAAATGTCCAGCCCCATTAGCCCAGTTTAAAATCTTATTCTTATATCCAATTCAAAGCATCTCCCATTCCCACCAGCCCAGACCTGCCTTGCACACTGGGGACTGGACCCTTTTTCTTTTGCTTCTCCTTCATGCATCTTTCCCCTTTCTTCTGATGCTTTGGACCTCTCCAAGATCAGGATCTGAAAGGAGGAATTAGAGGAACGTGGCAAAATCATTTTTTCTTAGCAGGTACAGTTGATGGTTCTTCCCTATGGTGGATTTCCATTGATTTGCATATTTCAGAGGTTCTGCAAGACCCTAGGGCTCCCCACTGCATGATTCCTGGATGTGGGAGAACCTTTTGACTTGACCTCCTCCAAACAGTCACCTCCCTCCTGCCCCGGGGGATACATTCCAGAGTCCCTTATTACTATGGTAGCCTCAACTGTTGGCCAGGATCCCTGCAGGTGGGAAGGAGGGGTTGCTTACAAGACAAGCTCAGCTCTGGCCAACTCTTGATTTCCAGGTGACCTACACCAGGAAGTGAGGATACAGACTGTGCTGCTACCAGCTCCTCTCTTCACCCTGCCACTGATCCACTTCTTTCTTTTTCCCTTACTCAAATATACACAGAGGAGGGAAATGGGCAGATGTTGGCCAAGGGTACAAAGTTTCATTTCTGTAGAATGCATAACTTTTGGAGATGTAATGTACAGTATGGTGAAGATAGTTAACAATACTGTATTATATACTTGAAATTTGCTAAGAGGGTAGATCTTAAGGGTTCTTACCACATGCACACACACATAAACAGAAGGAAGGGAGGGAGGAGAGAGGGAGGAAGGGAAGGAAATGGTAACTATGTACAGTGATGGATGTGCTAATTAGCTTGATTGTGGACATCATTTCACAATTGTATACATATATCCAAATATCAAGTTGTATACCTTAAATATGTACAATTCCTATTTGTCAGTTATACCTCAGTAAAGCTGGGGGAAAAAACAGACATGGAGGGAAGATGGCAAAGCCACTGCTCCAGCAGATGTCCACAGGGCAAAGGGATGCTGGGCTTCCACCTTGCAGGCACACGCAGGCTCTACAAGTGGTCCTTTCAGAGCACCCCCCACCCTGTTTGACTTAGGAGGGGAGAGAACACCATAAAGAGGAGAGGGGGGAGGGAAAAAAATACAGCTTCTCTCCCCTAAAAGCAATAACTCCATATTCTAACAAATTTCAATTAGTTGGGGCAATCATTGTCAAATTTCTAGTCTTTTCTTTCTATAGACAGGAGAGGGCATGGATGGGTGTTGGTCATCATACTGGAGGGGCCTCGTCATAATAAGCCTGGAGAGAAGTGCCACGCTCACAACGCAGGATGCTCAGTGCTCGTTGCGCTCAGTTTTAGGGCATTAGCTTGTGGTTTCTGTTATACCTGTTTAGATGCAGATGATGTAGAAAAAAAAAGAAATTAAGGGTGGGGATCTTAGAAATGGAAGGCCAAGAAAATGAGGTCCAAGGAAATGTGGCAAAGCATGTAGAACAGGCTGGAAGATCTTCCTCGATATTTCACTGCAGGAAAATAAGGATATGTCTGTCCCTTCCCCCTGCATGGGTGTTTGAGGTTTCAAGCAGTCCAGCAATTTGAAGCTGCATCGGCCCCTTAGTTAGCAGGAAACATGGTGACCACACCATTATTATTCTTCCTAGTTATTCTTTGTAGTGTCAGAAACATCGTTACTCTTTGTACTGCGTTCCAAGCTTTTCTAGTGTGGTGGCCCTTGGAAGTGTATGAGCATCCTTCTGGAAACCTAATGGCAAGAGAACATATGCCAAGAAGACCACTGTGTACCTAGTCACTCCTTTTCTTTACAGTTTCCATTTTGTAACTGCCTTTCTATGATTCTTTTTACAACCCCAGCTTTCCAGAGCTGATACCTACATACGTGGCAGAGGGAATCTATAGTAATTTGCCTCCCGCACTGGCAGTCTTCAGAGCCCTAGAGTGTTAATGTAACCCATACAGGATGTGACATAAAATGAGTGCCTAATAGATGTCTTTCAAGTTGAATTCAAACATAGGAAAATATGGTGGTGTGGGGGTCAGTTCCACTGACCTTCCTCTATTCTGTTTGGCTCATAAAAGCAAGTTCCCACAGTACATTTCACTAATGATTCATTTGATAAATATTTGCTTTACATGCAGTATCGGGATTCACATAATAGCCTGCAGCAGTGGTTCTCAGTCTTAACCTTGGCTCTACATTAAAAATACCTGGGGAGCTTTCACACCCAAACCCATTTACACAGAGGCTCTGGAGAGTGAGACCCAGGCTTCAGTTTTTTTGTTTTTTGTTTCTTAAGTTTTTTTCAGAAGTTTCTGGTATGCAGCCAAAATTGGGAAACACTATTGTAAAGTACTCCAGAACTGTGTGCTCCAAATTCAGAAGTCTGTCAGTTTCCCTTTCCCATTAACTCCTTCTCATCCTTGGTCCTTGACCCCTCCTCAAACCTCTGCAGGCCTCCACAGGACCAGCAGTGCCCTGATCCTCTTTTCCCCTCTGCATAACACAGCCCTAGTGAAGATGGAAGGCTGGGTGGCACAAGGGTGACATCTAGTGGTGAAAATAAATCTGTCAATTGTCCCTTTTCCTGGAAAATTCCAAGAGAAAGTCACCAGTGGAACCCGGTCATCGTGCATCCTTGCATTGGCTATGCCGTGGTTTTCTGTCCCTTGGATTTAATGACATTCCGGGAAGATCGCCAGGCTGAACTGCATTTTTGGAAACCGCAGAGGGGAGGTTTTGGTCTTTGATGAACTCAGTCTTCACCGTCACGGTGCTTTGCCTGCCCTGCCGACAGACCCGCTGTTCCCAGCCCTTAGATCACTCACAGCATTGCCTGATCGCCCCTTGCCTCAAGCCTGACACGTATACCACGCATGCTTTCCCTGTTTCACCCTCGTTCCCACTGAGCAACTCCAAGTGCTGGTGTGCACGTGGGCTCACCTGGCTAGGCCCCTCAGGTGGCAGGCAGACGGGAGGCGTGTTCTCTGATTTTCAAGTGCTCACAGGCCCTCCCTATGCTCTGATAGCTCTGCGGCCCCCGTCCCCAAATGTAAGGAAGTTGATGCCCATGGGCATTATATTAGGTTGCTAGGGCTGCCATAACGAAGGACCACAGACGGGGTGGCCTAAGCAACATAAATTTATTTTCTCACACTTTTGGAGGCTGGAAGTCTTGATCGAGGTGTTGGCTGGCTGTTTCTTCTGAGTCTTCTCTCCTTGGCTTATAGATGGCTGCCTTCTTCCTGTGTCTTTATATGGTCTTTGCTCTGTGTGTGTCTGTGTCCTACTCTCTTCTTATAAGGATACCAGTCGTACTGGATTAGGGCCTCATTTTAACATAATCACCTTTTAAAGGCCTTATCTCCAAATACAGTCATTTTGAGGTACTTGGGATTAGGGCTGCAACAGATGAATTTAAGCGGGGGTGGGGGGGGAACACAATTCAGCCAATAACAGGCATGTTTGGCTAATATGCGCGATGGAATCCAGTAGAGAAATTCTTTTCCCTTTTTTCCCATTGGAGACACAGTAGTTTTAGGAAGCTTCTCTGAGCATGACCTTGGAGACTAAGTAACCTCTTGGCCCCTTAAAAAGCTACGGCCAGCTCTGATCTTCTTCCTTGCCACACAACCCCATTTCCCTCATTCCCTTGAGTTAGTGCTCCCAAGTGAAGGGTTTGCAAGTACGATTTTCCTTCAGGTTCTATATTCTAGCGGTCTCCATCTTTCACATGAATTTCTCTGAGTTCACCAAGCTTAGGCACAATGAGAAGTTTCTAGGCATTGATGCTGTGATTTGTCTTCCTTCTGTCGTGTAAGATCAATTCCATGCAGCCAACCTTAAGTACTTAGTCCATACAAGATAGTATAGAAATTAAAAACAAGTGAGACATGGTACTTGTGATAGATAACACAGGGCTCTTAGAAGAGGCATAGGTTAAAAACGACTTTAACACAACGGGAAATTATTTTTAAATTCTTAAAGATAGATTCTTAAAAACTCAAAATCGAAGAGTTCTTAAGGGGGTAAATTCCAAGGTGCGCCTGTAACAGATGTAAGCTTAGGACCTCACTCAAGTCCTTCTGAATTAAAATCTCTAGTATTAGTGACAAGAAATCTGCATCATTAACAGTCTCCCCAAGAGAATTTGGTGTGTGTTAAACAATGAGAAATTTTTTTAAAGCGATGCTGTCCAAGTAGTTAGAATAGTGCTTTGCACAGAGTGGAGATCCAAAAGCATTGCTTAAGTCAGTGAACAAAAGTATGAGCCAATAGGGCATTTATTTGGAAAGGGACCCCACACCTTCTATAGTCTCTGGATTCCAAGTCCAGTGCTGTTTCCCTAAACCCCATTGCACAGCACCATTTTGGATTCCTTAAGTTAGGGAGGCAGTAAGCCATTGTCAGAAATGACCCTCTGCTGTTCTTGATTCTGGAGGCTTTTTCTTTTTCTTTCTTTTTTTTTTTTTTTTTAAAGATTTTATTTATTTGACAGAGCGAGAGACAGTGAGAGAGAGAACACAAGCAGGGGGAATGGGAGAGGGAGAAGCAGGCTTCCCGCAGAGCAGGGAGCCCGATGCAGGGCTCAATCCCAGGACCCTGGGATAATTACCTAAACCGAAGGCAGACACTTAACGACTGAGCCACCCAGGCGCCCTGGAGGCTTTTTCTTAAAGCTGCCAGAACTCAGACCCTATGCCTGCTGAAGTTAATGTTCAGCCTGTCCACCTAGCAGGTAGTTGGCCTGAAGCTTTGAGAGGCAGTTAAAATCAAACTCCCCACTGTCACCAGGGAGAGTTGTTCTCAATAACATCTTTCATAAAAGACCTGAAATCCTCCCACTCAAATAGACTTTGTCCTAAGAAGAGAAAAAAAACTTTATGATTACTTTCTAATAAAAGTCTGCGGCTAACTTGATTTCTGCGGAGCATTCTACAAGGGCTGATAACCGCTAGGATCATCCAACTGGTGGTGGATTGGGTTCAACCCTGAATTCCACTACCATGGGCTCTGGGGAGAACTGCTAACCTCTCTTAATGGAAAGGGACAAAGAAAGGCCATTTTTGGATCTGTGAGGTCACGCACAGCTTGGGCAGCATGGAATTTATTGAGTTTGCTGCCAGTTGAAGCTGTTTTCTCAAAATGACTGTCTCTCTAGGGAAAGATATTATGCTAATATTGTTGGAGGCTCCGAGGTTAGGTTATAAAACAATATTTATCTGCTCTTTTGTCGGCTTTATTTTTCGTTTTGTTTTCATGGTTGTTTAAAATGTGGAAAAATCGGGGCACCTGGGTGGCTCAGTCATTAAGCGTCTGCCTTCGGCTCAGGTCATGATCCCAGGGTCCTGGGATCGAGCCCCTCATCGGGCTCCCTGCTCGGCAGGAAGCCTGCTTCTCCCTCTCCCACTCCCCCTGCTTGTGTTCCCTCTCTTGCTGTGTCTCTCTCTGTTGAATAAATAAATAACATCTTTAAAAAAAAAATGTGGAAAAATCAAGGGAGAAGAAAAATCGCACCAAATAAAAAGATGAAAGAAAGAAAGGGAGGAGAGTGGAGAGTCAGCAAAGAGAAAGATAGCGGAGCAAATCGACAGGTGAAAACGTGGTTGAGTGAAAGAGGAAGAAAGTTTAGGTCCTGCCTCCCTCCTTTTTCATTTGAAGAGAGCATGGGCATAAACTTCTCACTGTCCCGGCGCCCACCCCCTAAAATTGTCAGTGACCCTGTTTCTTCTTTCCTCGGGGCCTGAAACAGGATTGAGGGATAATCTTAGAGAGTTTTAAATTGCCTGAGCACGGCACTGAGGCTGTCCAGAGACCACTGGAAGTCTAATGCTGTTTGGCAGAGGGTGCAACCACAGAAAAAGAATAAATCTCTGGATTGGCGCCTTTTCCCGGCCCATGCTGGCTGCCCTCCTCTGTGTCTCACCATGTCCCAGAAAAGCTTTCAGCTGAATCCTTCATGCTTGCTCTCTTAGAAATACAGCTGCATGTAATCCCTTGCTTTTTAGGGGCCAGAGCTATCCGGCCTTGCGTGGGGAGAGCAAGGATTCTGGATTCTGATCTGCCCCATCCTCCTCTCTCCCACTCCCATTTGAGGGAGACATTGAAAAACTGGAAGGTCAGGCAGGACCGCCCATGGGGCCTCTAGGTTTCTGCTCCCCACCACACACACCTAGAGAAGTATGGGACATCCTCCCACCATTAGGAAACGTATTACAAGTGCAAGGGGCATCTCTCATCTACTCAGTACTTTGCCCTTGATGAGAAGAGGGAAGAGCAAAAAGGAATTAATTGAAAAGGTTATTTCAACATACAATTCTGGTTGCACATATGATGTTGCTCACATGGCTAGCAGGGTCAATTGTAAACACCCAGGGGACATGGCTGTGTCTTCTCTTCTTCTCTTATATTCTCTTACTCTGTCTCCGCTGCCAGTCTTATATTCTCCTGCAAGGGGCTACCTGCTGAATGAAGGTCAGGACATAATTTTGAAGTAAAATTTTTGCTTCTTCTTTGTGTTAAAAATGAAAAAAAATTAGTTATAAAAGAGAATTTGATATAGTCCTGCTTGGTTCTTTTTGCTTTTGTTGCCCTTACTTTTGGTGTCAAGGTCAAAAAATTATATTGCCAAGACCAACATCAAGGAGCTGACCCCTAATGTTTTCTTCTAGGAGTTTTATGTTTCAGGTCTTACATTCAAGACTTAAATCCATTTTGAGCTGATTTTTGTGTATGGCATAACAGAGGGATCCTGTTTCATTTTTTTGCGTGTGGACATCCAGTTTCCCCAACACCATTTATTGAAGAGACTGTCCTTTCCCTGCTGTGCATTCTTGGTGCTTTTGTCATAAATTAATTCACCATATGTCTATGTATGGGTTTATTTCTGGGCTCTTGATTCTGTTCCACTGGTCTATGTGTCTATACTGTTTTGATTACTATGGCTTTGTAATATAGTTTGAAATCAGTCATCATCAGGGTGATGACTCCAGCTTTGTTCTTCTTCCTCAAGATGCTTTGGGTATTCAGGGCTTTTGGGGACTGTCTTTTCTATTTCTATGAAAAATGTAATCGGAATCTTGATAGGGATTACATGGAATCTGCACATCACTCTGTATAGTAGGGACTTACGGGTAACATTCCTGGCCTTTTTTCCCACAGAAGGCAAAATGACTTATTATGGAGTTTTCCACCCTCCCCATCTCTGCTCTTTGGGATCTGCCCACGTGTGTATTTTCATCTGCTTTCTGCTGCCCCTATCCAGGGATGCATGTGAGTGTGAAGACTTTGTGCCAGTGTCAGGATGAATAAGCGTGTCTCACTCAGGGTTAATTAGCAAGACCACTTTACACTAGGCCTGGTCCATATTACTCCAGCTTCATCGGTAATAAGGGTGATATTTTCATCTCTACCTACCTGACATTTTTGCCCATCTCTCAGGTGGAGAACGTAGACTGTCACTTAATCACTTCCTAAAACCTTGAAGCGATCAATGCCAAAAGGGCAAGGCAGAACCATGAGCAGAAAATGGGCCCAGAATTTTGCTGGTAGACAAAATCTACACCAAGAGGAACTAGATGCGCAGTGTGAGACTGCTTGGGCATTTGCAGAGGTGCCTCTTCCTTAAGACACTTTACTTCCATCTACTAGAAAATGGTCATAATATGCTGATTTGCATAGAATGAGACCGTTTACTATCATCTTCCGGAAACTGCCACAATCTGGGTGCAAATGGACAGTGCCTTAGATGAGACTGACGCCCTCCACAGTTGTACAGTCTGTCCTGCATTCAGAGACAGTAAATGCTGGTGTCCTATACCATGTTAGGGGGAAGGACACCCATACACCAAGTTCCTTCTTCCCTCACTCAGTGGAAGCAGCCCTCATATAAATCAGTCCAGTCCCTCAGAAGCTCTGTACTGGATTGGCCTTGCCCTGCCTGTGACTCACTCCAGGAACCCTACTTGTGATAGCTGTCTGGAGATGTCCGAGTTCTGCACAGATCAGCCTCTAACAGTATCTTGTTTTAGGTCTCGGATACCAGATCTTTCTCAGAACTACCAAGCACCTGACCCTACAGCTTGTTATCATAAATACCAGTCACCCAATCCCCAAACAGTTTGCTAATGCTTACGTGGCCCAGCCATAGGTCAGGATCCATGTACAACCACCACTCAATGCTCCCCATCTCTGCAACAGCCTAGCATAGCGGGTACTCAGAAAGCTGGTGAATGAATGGATCCATGGATTAATTCCCCACACGTGTACATAGTGCAGCGTCCTCACTGAGTCACATTTGTCTAAAATTTATTCATTCATATATCACCTTTGTGCCTTTTCCCACACCCATGTTGTTCCAGAACTATTATTATATTGTTACTACCCTTTAAATTGACTCACTTCTTTCCTTAAATGTTTTGAGTAAAATTCCTAACTGAATGGAAAATGATGTCTTGGTATCTTTGTACTACAGTAAAATGTTCGAACCTCACACACTGGAACACCATGTCATGTATTAACTATTGTGCAAATATCACACTTCGGGAAGCATTGCCCTAGGTCCTGGGGTCCACCATGAGCTGAATCAAGATCCAACAAACTCACTGGTGCCAGCTTAATAATGCCACCTGCAGGCCTTGTCAAAGGCAGTACAGATTGCAACACTTGTTAGCAATAGGAGAGGGAGACCTGGTGTCTGGAATGACTAGGAGAGGTAGGCCACAGGCTCACAGGCTCACAAGCTCACAAGCTGTCAACCCCATCAAAAGAAGACAGAGCCATGCCTGCCAGCCAGAGGAAATGAATCATAACAATTATTCTGAGTCATCTGTCTGGAAGGGGGAAGAGACTTTTTTCTTCTTTTGCAGGATATGCTTAGATAAGCGTGACCCCTGTTGGGTGGGCTAGCACCTGCCAAGTCATTGTCAGGAAACCCCGACAATTCCATGCTCTGCACTTCCTGATGAAGTCCCCTTGGCATCAGTTGTCAGGACCGTCCAAGGTTCAGTGGGAAAGCTTCTGCTCAGCATCCTGACAGAAGACACTGCTTTCCTACATCTGCAGGGTTGTCAGGGAACAGGTGTCCCTGGGTGGTATAGCCTTCGGTGTGATAAAGACCAGCCAGGAGAGGCAGCTGAGGCTGACTTGCTTGGCAAAACTGTGGAGGCCACTCTGGGCCTGGGAGCAGGGCTAGAGGAGCTGCCACCTCGCTGGTTCTAACTATGGAGTGCCCTGGGCATACCTTAGTCCACACACAAAAAAAATCAGAAAAACAAGAGGAAGGAGATGTGCTGGGCAGCCGGCTGCTTTAAGGATAGACATTGGATAGCCATCTTTTACAAAATTTCAGAGTAAGCCTTTATTTGTAAATAACCAAATAATAGAAGCACTCATCCTGAGCTTGCTGGCAGACCAGGGTATTTTCCAGGCTTTTCTGAGAGTTCCCAAAGACTGCTTTATGTTCCAAAAACCCATTTGCCTTCCTCTCTGGGCTGCTTTCTGAACTCAAGTTCGTTCACGTTGGCTGCCTCAAAATCACGTCTCTGTGGTCCAGCCTCTCAACCACTTTGTACATTGTCACACACACCTCACCTCCAGAGTAGATGCAGGATCCTCCTCGAAGCCCCAAAGCACAGCAGACACAAGATTGTTGTGTCAAATGTGTTTGACCAAAGTATAAGAATAACATGAGGACACTACACTGTAACTGGACATCTGTTGTCACTGCTTCTAGGACACATCAGCCCTGCCCTTTCGCAGGTGCCAATTCCTATCACTGTGACCCTTCGCTGCTGACCTCAGGCCATGATGTGGGGTCTCATTTATCTAGTCAGACAAAAATTCCCTTTTAAAAGTCCTGTATTTGCAGTTCCAGCCCCCTTCTCTTTTTCCTCATCCTCAGGGCCTCGCAAGAGGAAGCAGAAAAATTTTTGAAAGGTAAAAGCAACTCACTGGAGAGGTATCACCCATGATGAAGATAGCCCTGTAATTACTAAACAGAAAGTTTGACCATCCAGTCTAAAGTATATGCATTTGAAACTTGTCATTTGCTTTTACCTCTGAATAACTAAATTATGTGTGTAGTTATATATTTATGTATTTATTTAGCAGACCTGCATAACACCTACTGAGTGCCAGGCACTGTGCTGTGCAAATATTAGATCATTTAATGCTTATAACAACCATAAGAGGTAGCGTCTACTTTTACTCCCATTTGACAGATGAGGGCACTGAGGCACAGAGATTGGATGACTTGGCTGACATTACACAGCCAGCAAGTAGCAGAACAGGATTTAGCCCAGGTCAGTTGACTCTGTGGTCAGTGCTCTTACTACTCACCACACTTCGCTTCAGTGGTCCCCATCCACACAGAGGGAGACCTACTTCCAAAGACAAGCCCAAACTTACACAGTGGGCCATTAAGAGAAGAAATGCTAGGGGTGCCTGGGTGGCTCAGTTGGTTAAGCCACTGCCTTCGGCTCAGGTCATGATCCTGGAGTCCCGGGATCGAGTCCCGCATTGGACTCCCTGCTCAGCGGGGAGTCTGCTTCTCCCTCTGACCCTCCGCTTTCTCATGCTCTCTCTCTCTATCTCATTCTCTCTCTCTCAAATAAATAAATAAAATCTTTAACAAAAAAAAAAAAAAGAGAAGAAATGCTGTCCATTGTGTCTCCTCTTCCCACCATCAAGGGTTCAGAAATACTATCTTAAAGCCCTTCACCAGTTATATTATCCAAATGGGTCTTCATAACAACCCTGCTAGTTGTACGTTCTCTCAATTTTACAATTGGGAAAACTGAGGCACAGTAAGCAGTGGAGCTTGGATTTAACCCCCCTACCTGTCTGACTTTTAAAAAATATGTTCTCTCCACTATACAGAGCACTGTGTCTACTTGGTGTTACCTAAGATAGTTTTTTTAATTTGCTTCATTTTAAATTTTTATCTGCAATGCTAAGTAAGGCCTGAAAAGTTCAGGAGGAGAAAAACTAGATTTCAAAGAAAAGCTTATGCAATGATCAATTGCATAAATACTGTGTTTGAGCCATGTGTGAAGGGAAAAAGCAATTTACCGCAGTTAGAATGTAGGTCTTTGGGCCAGGCACATTCCTACACAGCTTCCTTATGCTTTCTGCCTCCATGTTCTCTTGCCCACCAATCTCCCATTCATTCACAGTCAGTGAGGCTCTCTCTCAAATGCATTCATCTTCTTCAAATATGGCAATTACAATAGTAATAATAATGCCTTTGACATAGTCCTGTTCATCCAATGGATATTTATTTAGGTGTTCACTGGAGGTGCTCATCTATCAGGATGTCTGGATTTGAATTGTGGACCCACCACTTATTAGTTATGTGACCATCAGCAAGTTATTTAACCTCATTGTGCCTCAGTTCTTTGTTGTAAAGGTAAAATGGAATGTGAAGTGTTAATAGCAGTGTCTGGCACATAGGTGGGAGCTCAATAAATGTTAGTTGTTGTTATTATCATTTGCCAACCATAACAGTAGGTACTTGTGATACAGATAAAAGGTAAATGTAATGTGGCTGCAACTCAAATTAATCATTATAACTGAGATGGAGTGAATCTTTACCACAACTGTACTTGGTTAAGCGAACATTACGTGGGAGTAAAAATTTACCCAACACAGTTGTTCTGTTTCTTGACCAGTGCCTCAAAATCAGCAGGATGCTATGAAAGCAATTCTGAAATTATCTGCATATTCTTTCAATCTTGGCTCTATGTGAAAATTAAGAATCTATGATGTTGGGAGAGGGCAACTTCTGACAATATGTCAGATTGAGCTCATGTTGCAGGACATCCCTAGTGCCACAAATACTAGATAAATCAAAACTAGAAAGAAATGAGTACATAGTCTTTTATTTATTTATTTTTTTATTATGTTATGTTAGTGTTTTAAATATATATACTTTCTCTCTCATACCAGCCTCGTGGTTGGCCTTATGTTTCACTCTAAAGGAATTAAAGGAAATACCTGGGTGCTAGAAACAAAACAAGAATTTGAAGCAAAAGTTAAGTAAAGGATAATGCTGTAATGGTCCATAGGATTACTGGTCTTATATATAGATCATATGAACTAGTGATTGAGATTTTACAACCACACAAGGGCAAGATATTTGACTTTGGAGAGAGAAAGAGAGATTGAGCTGTAACTGAACCCCATGTGTAAGGCTGAGAGCTTTGAATACTATTCTATAAAAAGGAACATAAAAAGAATCCATGAAAAGGAGATAAAACTTCAGTCCCAGCTCATAGAAGTTTCTGTATAACTGTGGGTTAGAAAACAAAGTCACCATAAGAAATAGAAATGTTGAGCCTGGGGGTACCTGGGTGGCTCAGTTGGTTAAATGTCCAGCTCTTGGTTTTGGCTCAGGTCATGATCTCATGGTTGTGGGGTCAAGCCCCACGTCAGGCTCCATGCTCAGTGGAGAGTCTGCTTGAGATGCTCTCCCTCTGCCCCTCCCTCTGGTTGCACACTCTCTCTTTCTAAAGGAAATAAATATTTTTTGAAAAAAGAAATGTTGACCCTGAAGCACACAGAGTAGATGATCTGAATTCACATTATTGTCATAATTCAGAAAGCCCCCAAATAGGAAATTGAGGCAAAATTTGTTTTGGAATTAGTGTGACTACAAGGATCTTAGCAGCTAAAAATTCAAAACAACTCTGCAAGGATAGTTCCAGGACACATGGACCTACCACAGGGGGAAAAATTTCTGAACATGAGTTCCCAATTATAAATTAAAAATCAAAGTTATCATAGGGAAGTTCATCAGGTAATAAAAAGAATAATTAACACTCACAACATGGAAAAAAGAAAACAAGCTGACAAAAAAAGGTAATATGCAAAATAGAGACAAAAATGATAAAACAGAAATCATATTAAAAATAAGAAGTATGAGGGGATGCCTGGGTGGCTCAGTCAGTTAAGCACCTGCCTTCAGCTCAGGTCATGATCCCAGGGTTCTGGGATCGAGTCCCGCATCAGATTCCTTGCTCAGCAGGGAGCCTGCTTCTCCCTCTGCCTGCTGTTCCCTCTGCTTGTGCTCTCTCTCTCTCTCTCTCTGACAAATAAATAAATAAAATCTTTAAAAAATAAAAATAAGGTGTATGAACAAAATAATATGCATATTGGAAAAATAAGCAAATAAGACCTTGAAGAATAAAAAGTGTAGTCATTAAAATTGAAAACAGTATGCTGGATTTAAAAGCTGCAAAGAGAATCAATAAACTGGAAGATAAACCTCAGGAAATAAAGTAGATTATGTCACAGAGAAATAAAATTATGAGCTATTTTTATTTTTATTTTATTTATTTTTTTTTTAAGATTTTATTTATTCATTCATGAGAGACAGAGAGAGAGAGAGAGGCAGAGGGAGAAGCAGGCTCCCGAGGAGCAGGGAGCCCGATGCGGGACTCGATCCCAGGACCCTGGGATCACGACCTGAGCCGAAGGCAGACGCTTAACCATCTGAGCCACCCAGGCGCCCCTGAGCTATTTTTAAATGAGGACATAAGAAGAAGGTTTAAGTGTACATGTAATAGACATTTCAGAAAGAGTGAATTTAAATATTTCAGAAGGAAAGAATAGAAAGGATGAGAGAGAAACAATGTATGAAGAGATAATGGTTGAGAATTTTCCTAAAATAAACAAAGATAGTTTGAAATACACGCTGAGTCCTGAGAAGAGAAAATAAAAACCATCCCATATCTTGACACATCACAGAAAAGCTTCTGAACCTTGAAAGCAATGAGAGAGAAAAAAAGATTCTCCTACAAAAGAATTACAATTAGATTGACTGCAGAGTTCCTGTAAATAGCAGTAGAGACCAAAGAACTGTAAAATGGCATCCTCAAAGTTCTTAGTAAAATAACTGCCATCCTGGAATTCATTGCCAGCCGTCATATTCAAGAGCAGTGATGAAATACTACATTGGTGAGCATTCTAGATTGATTAGGTCCAAGCATTGTTCCCATGGAGCAGCAGATTAAAAGGACACTGGAAATCACTGTAAACCAGTATTGATGGACTTAGAATTTCCCCAAAGGAAAAAAAAAAATCTTTTTCTTCCTAGAAAAAGAAGGGAAACCCCTGGCAGATATGTTAGGATTGATTTTAGGTTCTTAACCTACTCCAGCCTCTCAGAGGAAATCTCTTCTCGGAGACAGGCTGGGTTCATATTCTAGGCAGGTGATTAGACTGGCCCAAGAATCCCTGATGGAAGACACACAGAGTTGTCTGGGTTAGTCAGGAAAATTCTGCAACTGTCACAGCCTCAAAGAGCTTATGAGATACTGAATGAAATAGGTAAGTTTATAATCATTATAAAGAGTGGGTGTGCTCTAAAGGAGGGAAGTGGGGTGCCATGGCCACTCAAAGAGGAAATGTCCAGCTCCTCATTGTCTGTAAGTTCAGACTTAGCTTGATATTCTATGTCTTTCACCATCATGTCCCATCATAACTTCTCCAAGATAATCTTTCACTACTCCCCAAACTAACACTCTCTTCCAAATGGTTGGACTGTTCAGTAACTCTTGAAAACAAGTCCCATTTTAAGAACTACATATTAAATAAATATGGGTTGTTTGTTGGTTGATTAGTTGACTGGTTGAATAAACAAAAGCAATTCATATCTCCTTATGTCTTAACATCTCAGTTGTGCTAAATTGCTGTGGATAGATTATAAACCAGGTTGTACAGAAAGAGAAATCTCTATTATATAAGCCATGTGACATAACCTCCAGGTTGTGACAACTTTCATTAAAGCATATATGGTATAGTACAGAAGTTTAGATGCAAGCTTTGGAGGCAGGTTTCCTGAGATCTAATTCTGATTCTACCATTAGCTCTGTGACCTTGGGTAAGATACTTAATTTCTTTGTGTCTCAATACCAAACCATAGGAATAAAATTAAGGCATTACTCATGTAGTACTTGCAAGAATTTAATGAAGCAATATATGTAAAATTAAAATGTGCCTGATACATGGCACATTCTCAATATAAATTAGCATGCATTGCTATTATTTTTATTAACACTTAAACGACACAGAACGAGGAAGAAACATCTGCTATTCAATTTACATATTATTGCAGGTAAGAGAAGGGCATCTAAATGAAGATTTGGAGAGGACCATACAATCTTCCAATTTTCTATAATCCTACACCAACTCATAAAATATAGAGAAACTACCAAGACTAGATACCAGGTCTCTTGATTCTCAACCTCCCATTCATTCTGTCAGCTCTATCACTGGTATGATCCAAGTCTCCTGGCTCATAACCAAACCAGCACTTCCACACTTTATTATTATTATTACTACAACAGCCACTGATAATACTTATGCGACAACTACTGCTATTATTGCCTCTATTACCACAACCATAACTAATTCCACTGTTGTGTTATCCTCACTACCTCCGCACTAGAACCACTTATGATGTACCAGCTTTGTGCAAGACACTTTAAAAAAGTACTTTCTCAAAAAAGTATTCTCTCTAATCATTACAGCAACTCTGCAAGAATTGTACTTATCTCCCTATTTTACAGATGATAAAATTTTTTAAAAATATTTTATTTATTTATTTGACAGAGAGATAGCGAGAGCAGGAACACAAGCAGGGGGAGTGGGAGAGCGAGAAGCAGGCTTCCTGCCGAGCAGGGAACCCGATGTGGGCCTCGATCCCAGGATCCTGGGATCATGACCTGAGCCGAAGGCGTATGCTTAATGACCGAGCCACCCAGGTGCCCCATTTGAGAAAATTGTTAAGTAGCTTGCTCACCATTCACAGCCAGTGGGCCGAAGGGTCAGGGTTCATACCTAGATCCTGCTAGCTCTCAAGACCATACATTTTCTACTTCACCAATCTGCCTCTCTACCTAAAATGTATTTGAGTACAATAGAACAGATTTTTACCAGTTTTACAGCTGTTTCTCTCAGCCTGCAAAACAGATTGCTCCCAGTTGCTGAGCCTGATGATCGGTGCCAATTTGTCAAAGTGCCAGTGGCATTTTAATGATTTAGAAAAAGCACAGGCTGACGGCTTTTTCTATACCCAGCAGATGCCTGTGTTCCAAGAACTGTAACAGCATCAAAGTGGAGCGCTCCCACTGACTTGCAATGTTTCCTGCAAATGACAAGTCTGTGGACGTCATCTGGGGACCAAGGGCAAGATGAGTTCTGTCATGCTCATCTGCCGGGAAAAGGGGAACAACAACAACCAAAAAAAAAACCAAGATAAAACCACCATGGGTCTGGGAATCTGGCAGAAGATAGCCTGAAGATCAGTTTTAGATAAGTCCTGTCTTCCTCCTGGTATTTGGAAAGCCTTGAAACTTCAGCTTTCTCACTTTGGCTCCTCTGTTCCAACTCTTGGCATAATTATTTTGATGAAGTGCATCCCGAGATGATGGCCTCACTGAAGTCTATTTGACAAGAACACAAAGCAGTAATGGGGAGGAGAAAGCTGTGCAGCATGGAAGCCACAGATAAATGGGGCCTATTCTCAAGGCAGTGTGAAAAACAGGAGAGTGATGGCAGCCATTTTGCAAAGTGAGGGACTTATGGACTCATGTCTTTTAGAACTTGGTGATTGTGCTTCAAAATGATAGAGAAAAATGAGCAAGTGACTGCACGCCAAATATAATCCACCTTTCTGAGAGCAGGAAGCAGGAGCCCATGTTCATGCCTCATGTGGCATTTCTGTGCACCATTTGTCACCTGGGCTGGGGGATTCACATGCCTTGAAAACCTCTGCAGAGTTTCAAAGGTAGGATGTGCTTTGAATTCTGAGTTATTACAACTCATTCAAATTCTCATTTTCAAAAGGTTGCTAAATCTTATCAGGAGCTGATTTTCTAAACCAAGTCCAGCACCTGAGCATCCAAGGGAGCAAAGAGGAATTCTGAGAGGCTCTAGGAAAAGAGAGCATAATGAAGGTGTAGGAGTGGTAAACTTCCAGGTAGAGGGAGTTGCCTCTATCAGGTTGTTAGCGGCCTATGTGGTGGTGGTGCTCCTGCTGATGACAACCATGATACCATAACAGCCCCTCCCACTTGCAAAGCATTTAGTCTATGTCAGATTTACACTAATAACTTCCATATATTACAGGTGTCATATGTCTACAGGGGTCATAAGTTTTCCCTTCCCTCTGGCATCCCACATACTTTGTTTTTTAGTTCCCTACCTCTTTTTTTTTTTTAATTTTAGGCCTCAGGATTGAGAAGTCTGGGTTGTGGGAGGCTCAGACCATGGAGAACACGTTATCAGGTTTTCTGAGATAGAGGTATGGTTGCAGATGAGAAAAGAGTTCCCAAACTAGGGTGAAAGGAGAGTATTGAAGGGGACAAAAAGCTTTGGTATTGATGAGGGTCTCTAAGAAAAGAGTCTCCTAGCTGGACACCCTGAGAGCTCGTTTTTTGACTAAGTTTTTTGATTGTTATAACAAAATAACACAGAGGTGCTTAAACAATAGAAATTTATTTTTTCATGATTCTAGAGTCTAGAAGTCCAAGATCAAGGTGTCTGCAGGGTTGGTTTCTTCTGAGGCCTCTGTTCTTGGCTTCCAGATGGCTGTCTTCTCCCTCTGTGTGTGTCTGTTGTCCTAATTTCCTCTTCTAATAAGGATACGAGTCACTTGGGATTAGCTTCTACCCTAATGACCTCACTTGAACTTAAGTATCTCTTTAAGAACTCTATCTCCAAATACAGTCACCTTCCAATGTACTGAGGGTTAGTGCTTTTACATATGAACTTTGGTGTTTAGCCCATAACAATTTATTGTTATTATCACATTATTTAGCCCATAACAATGGCCAAAGGGACAAAGAGCACAATAAAACCATAGGTAGTTTAAGGAAAGAGGGGAAAGTAGAGGATTTGCTGAATCCTCTTTCCCAAATAATATAGCAAAGCAACAAGACCCCAATGGCTATGTGTTGTATCTATGCAGGAAAGTATGAGCTCACCTCACAAAATTTGTCAAATTCAGAGTGGCCAAGCCCTTTGTACCTAAGAGCAGGTCAGACATAGCACAAATAGGTGGAGGCTTTAAAAAACTGTGTCATCAGGAAAAAGAGAAAATGAAACAATGGCATCCTACCTAAGATATGAACAAGGACATCTCAGAGAATGTTAGCATGTATAGATGTTGAAAACCAATCTTGCCATTTATGTAACCCTTACTATTTGCCAGGTGCTGTTATAGGTTATAGTTTCATTTGAATCAGATCATTTAATTCTATCATCAACCCTACAAAATAGCTATTATTACCCTCATTTCACAGATGAGAAAATTGAGTCACAGAGAGAACTTACCTTAGGTTGCAGGCAAGGAAGTGGCAGAACCAGATTTCAAGGCATAGGCCAAACTCTTAACTGGAGCTAATATTAATCACTACCCAACAGTATGTCCACACGGTGATAAAAATATCAAATGCTTCTATATCTGTTGGCATACAACTGGTAGTCCAAGACTCCTTAATACCCTCTTGCTGCCCTGTCCACCAAGGCCCCTCCCCTAGGAGCCTTAGCTCAGAATCCACACACTGAGGGTTAATTCCAGGGTCTGCCAGGCTCCTATTCCAGCTCTGCAGGTCCCACCATTCAGACTGGGGAGATCCTGTGCCATAGTGGTTGTTAAATATCTTGGACATTATTCCTGCCTTATACTCCTGTATCATGTTGCCTCTCGTGGACCAGAATGTCCCCACCATGCCTTGGCACTAAGAAACACATTACATCATTCAGAATCCGCTGTAGCCACAGCCCCCATAGCCAGTGTGTTCATCTAAAAACTCTTGCTCATGCTACATGTCCAACATGTGTCAGCAAAAGTCTCTGATCATCATAGTCGCTCAGGGGCCCAGTTGATGAAGCCTCCATCCTAAGGTGTGTGTACACAATTACCAAGGGAGAACAAGGCTGTGGCATATCAAATGCTGACTCTTAATTCCACTACCAGGGAGTGACATATGCCATGTCCACATACATTTTATTGGACAATGTGAATCACAGGGTCATGCCTGTCTTCAAAGGGGCCAATCCTACCACATGTCTAAAAGACAGAAAGTAGAAATGTTTGGTAAGGAGCACTGGTGAATTTCTCACAGCATGATGGTGGGGTTCCAACAGGGGATGTCCAAGACCAAACACTCCAAGAGGCAGAAAACAGAAACTAGCTTAAAGTTAACACAGAATCACATCCACATTATTCTGATAGTTGAAGCAATGACAAGGCCTGGCCAGACTCAAGAGGGTTGAACTGGGTTCAATAGTGTTTCCCCAAATTCATGTCCATGCAGAATATCAGGAATGTAACCTTATCTTGTAGGGTCTTTGCTGATGTACTAATTTAAAATGAGGTCATACTGGGTTAACGTGGGCCCTAAATCCAATGACTGGCATCCCTGTGTAAGAGGAGAGATCTCTGTAGACAGAGATGCAGGGAAGAAACTCATGTGGTAACAGAGGCAGAGATGGGAGGGATGTACGGGCAAGCCAAGAAACACCAAGGATTGCCAGCAACCACCAGAAGCTGGGAGATGTGGGGAACATACTCCCTGAGTCCCCAGAAGGAAATGACCCTGCAGACACATTGACTTAGGACTTCTGGTCTCCAGAATTGTAAGAAAATAAATTTCTATTATTTTAAGCCTTTCAATTAGTGGTAATTTGTTACAGCAGCCTTAGAAAACTAATAAACAGGTGGAGCAATAAACTCCACCTCTTGATGAGTGTGAAGGTCACATTGCAGAAGAGAAAAACCATGATGACAGATACTGTCAGGGCCACCTTTGGAAAAACACAACCTGCTACTAGTGTTTATACCCCACACAGTAATAGCCTCAGGAGCTATAGTTTGTTTTCCTCTTACTTTAATAATTCATATGTTCTATTTTTATTTATGAGCCAGTGTGTGTGTGTGTGTGTGTGTGTGTGTTCCTTGCTGTAAAGCTCCCAGTATCTTCTTTGGAAAGTTCTGGGGTGTGAACAAACCAACAACATTTTTTTTCCCTGGGTTAGGGCTATAGCTTACACCTCACCCTGCAAGTTTCACTGTCCTTTCTGCCAGACTGAATTTCAAACTTTTTCTCAGCAGGATGTAAAGATTGAGCTACAGTTGTGACAATTTCTGAGCTCCTGCTGTGGCTAAGATCAAGGAACCATAATTAGGTTCCCACCACCACCAAGGGGTTGGTGGACACTCCTGCCACTTCTCTGCACAAAGCACCAGGGCCATTCCAGCCCAAAACTAGAAGACCACAGGAAACGGGCATATGCAACAGCTACCCATGGGTCTGAAATGATGGAGTGCGTTCCAAGCACTGAAGAGGCTTCTATAAGTCTCCTGTGCCTTCTGAGCATGCTTCAGGAAGATGTGCTCTGCTGTTTACCAGGAATCTGAGATTTAAGGCTTGAAGCTTAAAGACCATGGAATTACTGGCATCTCATGTCAACTGAGACAGTGGATGTGGATAAGCTTTGAAAGATATAACAAATAAAAGCAGAGATTATCATGGATGCTTAGCGTTGAACCATGATGGACTCCAGCTCCTAACAAATCCTTCCACCATATCCCTGCACTAACAGGGAACTCACTTCCATATAAATGTGTTATGGACCCAGCTGTCAGTGGTGAGGAAGTTTGCTGTCTGTCCAGATAATTTAGTGGCAGGCAGAGGAGGTACAGAGAAAGTCATCCATGAGATGACAAAAGTCCATACCTTTGCCATGCATGGATGTAAGAATTAAACCTGCATGATGAGAAGCCCTAGTTGAAAATCCAAAAATAAGGGGTGCCTGGGTGGCTCAGTTGTTAAGCGTCTGCCTTCGGCTCAGGTCATGATCCCAGTGTCCTGGGATCGAGCCCCGCATCGGGCTCCCTGCTCGGCGGGAAGCCTGTTTCTCCCTCTCCCTCTGCCCCTGCTTGTGTTCCCTCTCTCACTGTGTTTCTCTCTCTGTCAAATAAATAAATAAAATCTTTAAAAAAAAAAAAGAAAATCCAAAAATAAAATTAGCCCAAGATGCTTGAAACCACAGGATAGGTTTCAAACAGGATTAAATGTAAAACTATCCTGAAGGAACATTTTCACAATTAAATGGTCATGGCTCCCTCTTCCCATTTCCAAATAGAAATGAAATATGAAAAAATTCTGCCAATGTTGAGTTTACTAGGGAAAAAATTACAAAATACATGGGCAAGTGAACCTTCATGAGAACGTGTGATGATAGGAAAATTATCTGCCCCCTCTGTTAAAGGGGAACTAATATAGTAAATCTAAAAGAGCTGTAAGTATATTTAAAATGAACATAGTAATATGAAATAAAAATACTGATAGATGGGAGACTGGGGGAAAAAAGCTATTTAGAGTTTTTAAAAACAGCAACAAATAGAACTTCAAGAAGTGGAAATAGAACCATTGAAATGAAAAACCCAGTCGTTAGGTTAAAATTAAATTAGATACAGCTAAAGAGAGAACAGGTAAACTGGGAAAATTACCCAGAAGGCAACAAAAGGATATAGAGAAAAAAAATGTGAAATAGAAGTTATACACTGAGGGTAGAATAAGGGTCCAAAATAGATCTTCAAACTGTTAGTGGCTAAACCAAAGGACTTCAAAATATGTTAAGCAAAAATTGACATAATTACAAAGAAAAAGTGACAAATCTACAATCACAAAAAGATATTCTAAGATATCTGTCTTAGAAACAGATTGAGGAGACCAAATATTAGTAGTATTTAGAACATTTAAAAAATCTAATAAGCAAACTTGAGCTAATGGACAAATAGAGAAATTCACCACCACAGAGAATACATTTGTTTTCTGGCTCATGGGAAACCAGTGCAAAAACTGACCACAAAATAGCCCTTAAGTAAAATCTTGGCAGATACCAAAGAATAAATATTTTGCAGTGCCATAAAATTAGAAATCAGTAACAAAAATACCATCTGCTAAAGCCACACTTGATAACTGAAGATACACACCTTTATAAATAATGGTTAGAAGAAGAAATGGGTAAAATGTAAATGTAAAATGGGAATTAGAAAATATTTAGAATTGTTTAACAATGAAACCAGTATATACAGAAGACTTTATGACATTGCTAATGTAGTACTTTGTGGGAAATTTATAACATTAAATATGTATATTGAAAAGCAAGGAATTCTGAAAATAATTTAGGAAGCTGTTACAATAAAGAAGATAAAGAGAAACATCAGAATAATCCCCAAAGGAAATAGAATGAAAGAAATAGTAAGACTGAGAGTCAAAATTAATGAAATGGAAAACAAGGGAACAGTAAGACCAACCGAATCAAAGTTATCTTCAAAAGACCAATAAATTAAACAAAAGATCAATTTTAAAAAAAGAGAGGACAAAAATTAACCTGATTAGGAATGAAAAGAGAGGCAAAGGACAGATCTGCAGATTTTTTAAACCATAAAACACCAACTAATGAATTGTTGAAAACTACATCAAAAACTAATGATGTACTATATGTTGGCTAACTGAACATAAGATAAATAAATAAATAAATAAATAAATAAAATTAAAAAGAAAAAATAATCCATAAAACACCATGCTGTACTGAACATTGTTGGTAGTTTATTCATGCCAGGATTTGGGGGGAAGGGGTAGATACCTAGTAAAATTGCTGGGTCAAAGGGTACCTTCTACTTAAATAAATATTACCAACCAGCTTTAAAAAAAGAGTAATTTACACTCCCACCAGCAGTGATTTATAGCACTCACTTATCTATAGGCTTGCCAGCATTTAGTATCAACAGGTTGTTATTTATTATTATTATTTGCAGCTGGATAAGTGTAAAGTGATATATCATAGTGGTTTCAATTTGAATTTTCTTGGTTATTAGTAAGTTGACAATATTTCCATATAGTCTCTTCTGTGAATTTCCCTCTCATATTTTTTGCACATTTTACTATTATATTGTTTACATTTTTTAGATTTGTAGAAGCTCATTATAAACTCTAGACACTAATCTTATGGCAGTTAAATGCATAGCAGATTTCTCCTGATATAGGAGAAAACATATTTGCAAGCCATTTTGTGAACATATGTTTTCATTTCTAGAAAATAGATGCCTAGGAGTGGAAAGCCTGGATCATAATGTAGAAATGCATTCAATGTTATGAGAAACTGCCAAACCATTCTCCAAAATAGTAGTATCATTTTACACTCCCATCAGCAATGTATGAGAGTTCCTATTGCTCTACATCCTCATCAACATTTGATTTTGTCTGTCCTTTTTACTTTAGTCTTTTTTTTTTTTTTAAAGATTTTATTTATTTATTTGACAGAGACAGAGACAGCGAGAGCAGGAACACAAGCAGGGGGAGTGGGAGAGGGAGAAGCAGGCCTCCTGCTGAGCCGGGAGCCTGATGTGGGACTCGATCCCAGGACCCTGGGATCATGACCTGAGCCGAAGGCAGTCGCTTAACCAACTGAGCCACCCAGGCGCCCTTTACTTTAGTCTTTATCAAGGGTATAAAATATCTCTTGTGGTTTTAATTTAAAATTTCCTGAAGATGTGGTCCATATATACAGTGGAATATTACTCAGCCATTAGAAAGGATGAATACCCAACTTTTACATCAACATGGATGGGACTGGAAGAGATTATGCTAAGTGAAATAAGTCAAGCAGAGAAAGTCAAATTATCATATGGTTTCACTTATTTGTGGAACATAAGGAATAGCATGGAGGACGTTAGGAGAAGGAAGGGGAAAATGAAGGGGGGGGTAATTGGAGGGAGAGATGAACCATGAGAGACTATGGACTCTGAGAAACAAACAGCGTTTTAGAGGGGAGGAGGGAGGGGGGATTGGTTAGCCCGGTGATGGGTATTAAGGAGGGCACGTCCTGCATGGAGCACTGGGTGTTATACGAAAACAATGGATCGTGGATCACCATATCAAAAACTAATGATGTATTGTATGGTGACTAACATAACATAATTAAATAAATAAATAAATAAATAAATAAATAAATAAATAAAATTTCCTGAAGATTAATATTTGCATACTGCCATTCATAAATCATTTTTTAAGTGTCACTTCAAGTTTTTGCCCGTTTTTATTGGGTGTTTGCCTTTTTATCATTGATTTGAAGGATTTCTTTATGTTCTTATATTTTGGGTATGGATCTTTTGCCATTTTTTTCCAAAATAATATTCAGTTGTTCTTGCACCATTTGTTGAAAAGACCTCCCATCCTTGTTTGATTGACTTTGTGCCTTGGCCAAAAGTCAATTGACCTTATATGAGTGGGTATATCTCTGGACCATTTTCTTCTATTGATCTGTTTGTCTCTCCTCATGTCAATAACATTCTGTCTCGATCTTGTAAGTCTTGAAATCAGGTTGTGTAAGTCCCCCAACTTTTTCCTTAGTTTTCAGTATTGATTTGGCTCTTCAAAATTCCTTGTATTTCCATATAAATTTTAGAATAAGCTTGTCAGTGGGTTTTTGGTTGGTATTGCATTGAACTTATGGATCAATTTGGGAAGAACCGATGTTCTTATATATTGATCGACTTTGATGAACTCTTTCTTGTCCGTTGTTAACTCTAGGTCTAGGCACTACTTACTTTCTTTTTCTGTGTTTGAGCCCTCTCTACTCTTCACTTTGCCATCCAGTTAAGCTCAGTTTCTACCAGTACTATCTCTTCCTTTGCTGTCTCTCTTCTCCTCTAATTACCAATCCATAACTTATCCAAGTTCATGGCTTGTCTCCTTCCTGGGTGAGTGCTGCTCAGATTATGTACTCAGTATTATGGCCTCTCTGTCTTGGCAACAAGGCATTTTCATTTCCAGCTTCCATGGGATGCCTTGTACCCCTGGGAGTTCAGCTTCATGTGGCCTTCACGTGGTCAAACTCCTTCATATCTCTCTAGCCTCATCACTTAAATTCACTATCTTGTGCTCTTCCTTCAGTCATAATAAGCCACTAGTGGTTCCTCAAATACACATGCTCTCTCACATCTGGACCTTTGCATATCCTATAACTATCTCCTGAAACAGTATGTTCCCCTCCCCAGACATACCCACTCCCATCCCATTAGCTTAGAAACCTTCCCTGATTCTTCCAGGTGGGTTTAGATGCCCTTCTCTGAGCTCTCATAACAACAGTGGGCCATTCCTCATAGCAGCCCTATTACACTGTGCCCCTTGAAGGCAGGGACTGGGCCTTTCTCACCGTTGAATTTCCAACATTTGGCACATTGCCTGGCACATACAAAGCTCTCTGTCACTATTTGTTACATGTATGGATAAATTAAAGAATTAATAAGTAGACACTGTCAGCATATTATATACTCCTAGGGAACCCTGACTTACTAAAGACATCATGGCATTTGTGTACCTGTGGTGGAGACAGATGACTCATTCTGCTCCCAGCACTTGTTAAAAATATCCCTTATCCATATTCAATTTATATGCACCAATCAGTCTTCCAATCTTAATGCACTTCCCAAGTAGATTTCTTAAACTGTGACGGAAATGTGTTGGCTGGTGGATACATTCTTAACCTATTGGCAGATAGATTGCACATTGTAAATGAGTATTTTGGCTCTCTGTTTTTTAAAGCAATCATATTATTTTGGTTGACATGGATACAATCTTAGAACTCCTGCTGGGAACTGAAAGAACTGTTTTTCTTTCCCTTTTTTTCATATATACGTTCCCCATAGAGGGCAGTTCTTATTTCCCGTGTTTTCTCACAGGGTCTAAGATAGTGTAGAATACCTTGATGTCATTCAATAAACATAAGTTGGATTTAACAATTAGCAAGGTTGAAAACTAAACTCTAGGGGCATGTATTAGTTTGCTAGGGCTTTCCTAGCAAAGTACCAGAAACTGGGTGGCATATCAACAAAAATATATTGTTTCACATTTCTGAAGGCTAGAAGTCTGAGATATTGGCAGAGTTGGTTTGTTCTGAGGGCTGTGAGGAAGAATCTGCTCCATGCCTTTCTTTTAGCCTCTGGTGGTTTGCTGGCAATCTTTGGCATTCCTTGGTTTATACAAGCATCATGCTGATCTCTCTGCTTTCATCTTCACGTGGTGTTCTCCTTGTGTGTCCAAATCCCCCCCCCTTTTGTTTATTTATTTGAGAACGAGAGAGATCATGAGCAGGGGGAGGGGCAGAGGGAGTGGGAGAAGCAGACTCCCCACCCATGCAGGGGCTTGATCCCAGGACCCCAAGATCATGACCTGAGCTGAAGGCAGACGCTTCACCGACAGAGCCACGCAGGTGCCCCAACACATCACATTCTCAAGGCCATGTCCTCAGAGCAGTCTGGGAGCAGTAAAGGCAAGTGGATCTCACATTCAAAGGATAAGGGAAGGGGTGAAAAGCCTCCAAATGCCAGGGTCCACTGGTCACAGATCAACTGGTGGTGACATCTTTTCAGTGATCTTCCCCAACCTTTTATTTGTGAGTAGTATCTAATTCTGTGAACATATCAAAATTTCTTTATCCATTCATTCCTTGATGGACAATGGGTTGTTTCCAGTTTTAGGCTTTCCTGAATAAAACTGCTATGAGCATTCATACACTAGTCTTTTTTGTAGACACATGTTTTCATTTATCTTAGTTGAATACTTAAGAATGGAAGGGTTGGGTCATTCAAAACCAGTTTTGAGGTCACCTTTCTTGATTCTGTAAGTTGCAAAGTCAGCCAAATACTTCCCTGGTGGTGGCAGATACCTGTGGAGCCCCTTCATTTGCCCACTCTAGATAAGAGTCCCAACAAACATCCCAGGTGAAAATTTAGGTATCATCATTGCAATATTATAATCTGTATGGTGGTCTTTAGTTTTCAAACCCTCCAAACTCATGAACAAATTCCATTCTTGTCACAAACTCTGAGACTCTAAAGCAAAGGTGACCATCTCCATTTTACAGATGAGGAAATTGAGTCTCAAAGAGGCAAAGTGACTCTCCAGAAGAGAACTGGAGCATGAACCCAAGCCTTCTAACTCATCATGCTGTTCTCCCTCAGCTCCATCTTCTAGTGCCTTTTATCCAAAATTCCACTTTGTTTGAGTCAAAGTGGAAGGGAGTTACTGGAGGAGACACTTTTCAGGACAACCTCAGCCCCTCAGAACATGAGCACTAGGTCTGTTTTGAGGATTTCAGTGAATAGATACATAGTAGTGTCTTTAGGCAGAGGGAAATAAAATAATCAAAGAGTCCCCTCCTTGACCTGCCGTAGTTAAGGATCTTTCACTGATAGCCTGGACCATTGTGTCTTACATGATGATGCATTAGTTAAATAATCAGAGAAATGATATAGAAATAGTAGAGCTATTGTGACCACCTGAATGCTTTCCATCATGGAGTGTGTGGGGGAAAGAGGAAGTGGATAACAACTACCACCACAACAACAAAGGCAAAAACAACTTCCCTCAAAAAATTCCACCAAATCCTCAATTTCCTATCTTGCAAGTCGATGAAATCTGCGAAATGGCATCATTTGACCAGGTCTTTCAGTAGACTTGTGAGGCTCTGTTGTGTACAGAAGATTGAGTTCTCTCCAAGCAGCTGATCATAGTAAGGAAGGTGGTAGGGCACCCAGGCTTTGACATTGACCAGAACTCCATCTCTCAGAGCTGTGGTATCTTGTGAATTTCCTTAACCTCCCAAAGCTTTAGTTTACCCGTATCTAAAATAGATAATAATGCTGTATTAGTTTCCTATTGCCACCAATTTTGTGACTTACAACTAGACAAATTTATTACTGTTGAAGGAGGTCATGAAGAGGATGTGATCCTCAGTTGATCTGCAAGCTCAACCCTAATGATCAGAGTCTTCTCACTCCTTCTTCTGTCCTTGGAATGTATTTTCTGCCCATCATTCCCGTAACAGGGCTGTTTTCAAGGATGTAGTCTGGAGAGAATAAGGTGTTACTGAGATCATCTGGACTGAATACAGTCCTGAACCCAAGTAAGGCCTCTATGGAAACTAAGATTCTGGCAGGTGGTTGCAGAGATTACTCCTCTTGTGGCTGCCCAGGACAAGCCTTGTATGTAAGTTTTCTTGCTTCTTAGAACTGCCACCTAGCAACCTGGAGTGGTCTGCCTCTTTATTCAGTCACTTCTTGCCCTCTGTGTATGGAGGCCAATTTTCAAACCAAAAATTACCTTTCAGTTTTGGAGGTCAGAAGTCCAAAATGGGTCTCAATGGACTAATCAGCAAAGCGGCCTTCTTCTCTGGAAGCTCTAGGAGATAAACCATTTTCTCGCCTTGCTCAGCATTTAGAGGCCTCCTGCATTTCTTGACTTGCAGCTCCTCCATCTTCAAAGCCAGTAATGGCTCATCCAGCCTTTCTCACATCATATCACTCTGATACTCTCTGTTCTACCTCCCTCTTTCACTTACATGGACCTTTGTGATTATATTTAGCCCACTCAGATAATCCATCTCAAAGTTAGCTGATTAGCAATCTTCATTCCTCCTGCAGCTTCAATCCTCCTTTGCCATGTAACATAACATAATCACAGGTCCCAGGGATTGGGATGTGGATGTCTTTACCGTTATTCTGCCTGCCACAAATATCTTGCCTGTCAACCAGATTCTAAGGATTAAAGTACCTAGCCTATGGTAAACTCTGATCTGTTGGTTTATCTCAAGGAAATTCTTGATTGACATGAACTAGTCAGAAACTATATCTTATTCATCTTTGTTTTCCTAGGACTTTCTTATGATCTTCATTAGAGGGTCAATACATTTTTTGGTGCATAAGTGAAGAAATGAATGAAGGAATAAATGAAAACTCCCTATTCTTGACAGTGATTTACAAATTCAACACTCATTTCCTATTATGTTGATGCACTGGAACTTCAATTAGAAAAAGCTTGGGTAGTCCTCACATAACACATGGCCATCAAAGAATCCACTATCATAGACTCAGAATTGGGAAGGACAATTAAAGTAACTGGATCACCCCTCAACTTCAGTAATCATTAAGGAAATGCAAATCAAACTATGATGAACTATCACCCCATACCCATAACAATAACTGTTATCAAAGAAACAGAAACTAAAGTGTTGATGTGGTTGTGGAAAAATTGGAACTCTTGGGCACTGTTGGTGGGAAGGTAAAATGGTAAAGCTGCCATGGAAAAAATTAAAAATAGAATTATCATATGATCCAGCAATTCTACTTCTGGGTATATACTCAAAAGAATTGAAAGCAGGGCCTCAAAGTACATATCTTATATATATCATATATATATAAAGATTTTATTTATTTATTTTAGAGAGCAAGAGCTCGAGTAGGGGGAGGAGCAGAGGGAGAGAATCTCAAGCGGACTCCATGCTGGGCATGGAGCCTGATGCAGGGCTTGATCTCATGACCCTGAGATCACAACCTGAGCCAAAATCAAGAGCCAGATGCTCAACTGACTGAGCCACCCAGGCACCCCTATCCACCCATGTTCATAACAACATTGTTCACAAAAGCCAAAAGGTAGAAGCAACCCAAATATCCATCGATGGATGAGTGGATGTATAGAAAGTGGTATATACACACAATGGAATATCATTCAGTCTTAAAAAGGAAGGGAATGCTGACACATGCTACAACATGGATGAACCTTGAGGACAGTATGCTACATGAAATAAACCAGTCACAAAAAGACAAATACTGTGTGATTCCACTTATATGAGATACCTAGAGTAGTCAAACTCATAAAAACAAGAAGTGGAATGGTGGTTGCCAGGGTCTGGGTGGGAGGACCTGGGAAGTTGTTGTTTAATGAATATAGAGTTTCTTTTCTGCAAGATGACAAAGTTCTGGAGATCTGTTGGACAGTGATGTGAGCATACTTAACATTACTGAATTGTACACTTAAAGTGGTTAAGATGGTAAATTTTATGTTATATGTATTTTACCACAATTAAAAATTTTTAAAAGTGATTGGATCCCTACTCCCACCAACTTCAGGAATTCTTTTTCAGCATCTCTGATAGGTGATTATTCTCTTTTGTTCTGAAACATCCAGGGACAAGAAACCCCAGCGTTACTAAATGCCATGATGGGGCAGTTCTACTTGATTTAAAAAATGTTTTCCTATTTGGAGCTGAAATGACTTGTGCTGTAGGTTATTAGATACAGATTAGTTCACTGAAGTAAGTTGACTCCTTGTATATGACACACTTAAGGATTTGAAGAAATTTAGATCTTTCCTAAAGTAAATATTCAGGACATAGTTTCCAAACCATTTGAGGAAGATGATTTGGGTGTAGATACAGGTACTTACTGCTTTTGAACTATGAGATTTTTAGCATCTCAAACACTCTGCACCTCAATTTCATTCATTCATTCACTTAACCAATCTTTATTAAGCTCTATTTTTTTAACCAAACCCTGTCCAAGGTACTAGGAATATAACATTGAACAAAACAGACATAGTCACTACCTTCATAAAGCAGGTAATCCAGGGGTGCCTGGGTGGCTCAGTTGTTAAGCATCTGCCTTCAGCTCAGGTCATGATCCCAGGGTCCTGGGATCGAGCCCCGCATCGGGCTCCCCGCTCCGCGGAAGCCTGCTTCTCCCTCTCCCACTCCCCCTGCTTGTGTTCCCTCTCTCGCTGTATCTCTCTCTGTCAAATAAATAAAATCTTTGAAAAAAATAATAAATAAATAAAGCAGGTAATCCAGTGAGGAGTAAAGATCATTAAACAAGGAGTTGAGGCTCGAGCTGCTGTGCACCCAAAAGAGGAATCGGGGCTTGGCGTCCCCTCCTCGCCTCGGGCCAGGCCCTGCCCCACCTTATTCTTCCTGGTTGAGATGGGCTCAGCCAAGAGCGCCCCAGTCACTCCGGCGCAGTCTCCGCCGCACAACAAGCTTCTGGCCCGAGTGGCGGACCCCCGTTCACCTAGTGCTGGCATCCTGCGCACTCCCATCCAGGTGGAGAGCTCTCCGCAGCCAAACCTACCAGCAGGGGAGCAGCTGGAGGGTCCCAATCAGTCCCAAGACTCAGATCCCCGCTCTCCTACCCTTGGCATTGCACGGATACCTATGAAGACCAGCAGCGGAGAACCCCCAAGCCCACTGGTGAAACAGCTGAGTGAAGTATTTGAGACTGAAGCCCCCAAATTGAATCTGCCCCCAGAGCCTGTTCTGCCCTTAGAGGCAACTTCATCTTCTGAATTGGACTTGCCTCTGGGCACCCAGTTTTCCCTTGAGGACCAGATGCCACCCTGGAGCCAGACTGAGCTCCCCTCCAAGCAGGTGTTCTCCAAGGAGGAAGCAGGACAAACCTCAGAAACCCCCATGGCCAGCCAGGGCTCGGACAAGCCCTTGAGAGACCCTGAGACTCCCCGATCTTCAGGTTCTAAGCACAATAGACGGGAAGCAAATGGCAAGGTACTAGGGAGATCTCCCCTCACAATCCTACAGAATGACAACTCCCCCGGAACTCTGACACCATGACAGGGTAAGCGGCCTTCTCCCCTGAGTGACAATGCTAGGGAGCTAAAGGAAGGGGCCATTCTGGGAACTGGACGACTTCTGAAAACTGGAGGCCGAGTGTGGGAGCAGGGCCAGGACCAGGACAAGGAAAATCAGCACTTTCCAAACTTGGTGGAGAACTAGGCCAACTATGGCCCCAGCACTGGCTTCACTGAGGGTCTAGTGATGTTGCGTCCCCTCAACCCCATCTTTCCCTGGGAGACTGGAAAGGCTTGTTGTCTTCAGCTACCCCCCCCCCAAACTCCTAGCTTGGGGACTGCGCGCTTTCTTGGGCTCTCTTTGTGTCTCCTGTGTTTCTTGTATATTAAAGAAAGTGGTTTAAAAAAAAAAAAAAGATCATTAAACAAGTGTTAGCAAGAAATTGAGACAAGCACCAGGAGATGGAAATTACAGGATTAAATGGGAGCATGGAACAGAATCATCGAACCTTGTTTTGGGACTGGGGTTAGATTTCCCCTGAGAAGTAACGTTTAATGTAAGCCATTAAGAATATACAGCAGTTTGCCAGGTGAGGAGCATCTAGAACCAAGCTTATGTGGTTACCAGGAAGATTAAACTGGATAAAATAATTTAGAAAAATGTTATCCTCATGCTCTCATGTACCCCTATGGATTCAACTCTTTTAGACTCTACTCTCATTTATGGAGCTGCTCTGTGCTCTGTGCTGGCTTCCCATATCTTATCTAATTTATTTATGACAACCTCATGAAGATGACTCAAAGTGCTGTCATCTTTTAAATAAAGTGACAAGAACTATCCCATTTTGGACGACATTATGCAGAGTGCAATGGGAAAACACAAAGAGAATGAAATACCTTTGCTAATAGTATATTATGAAATGATAAGTCATTATGATTACCATTACTTTCTTACATATTTGTGTCTGGACACAATGACTAATGTAGCTTGCAGTTTCATTAATATTCTAGATGCTGAACTGTTGCTCTTGAATTTGTGGTCCTGCAAGTATTTTCTTTTTCGTTCTTACAAGAATTCTGTCCATTTAGGTCTCCTTCCCATATGCACTTATGCAACTGATTTTTGGAAATTAAATGGACACATTTCATGTTACCCTACAAATTTTTACTTAGTTGACTTGGACACTTTATTCTAGTCTGTCAGGATAATCTTGAGTTCTGCTTTTGTCATTCACGTTAGCTCTTTTTCATTAGATTTGATCTTTTCCCTTCTGAGGTGTGAGATTCATCAACTAAAGTAATAGCCCTACTTTATTTCCTTTGCTTCTGCTGACTCCAGGTTGAGCAAACTGGAGTCACTGCTAGCTCTCCTCTGTCTCAAGCTCCTATGAAGATATAGGCTGAAGCAAGATTCAATAAGCTTCTCCCATCCCTTCTCATTGGTGAGGTTGATTATTAAATCTTACTCTCACACTCTGGGATTTGATGGCCCATTCATACCTTTTGGGTACTTCCTTTTGCTCCTGATTATGTGGGCATCCTTAAGATGACGTGCAGACATGCCCCTTTCATAGGACATCACATTCCATATCCTGACCTCCCTACCCCCTCACCCTATCACTTCCCTATCTGTGTGCTAAGAGTATACTCCCCACCCCAAATACTTAATGCTTTGCAAGTGGTTTGGCAGAGGGGGACATAAAAGCAAGGAAATAATTTTGTTCACATATTTGACATGAATTATAATTACTTATGCTTTTTATAGAAATCTCATTGTTTCTTAAAATCATTGCATTCATTAAAAATTTTATGCATGCCACACATGGGCATAGTATAATACTTTGCATCATTTACATCATCAGTGTGCTTGTTTCCACTTATTAAAGCTTCATTTTTCAATATTACTCTACTGTGTTACCTTATGTTCCAAAATGTTCTTTAAAAAATGTATCATTGCCTCCAAGTAGTTCTTTGAAACACAAAAGTCATGAAAATAATAATGATATTATAAATGTAAACTGTGGAAAGATCTCCATACAATGCAGAGTGAAGAGAAATTTAAAATAATATTACAAATTATGGAAAGGTCTTCATATAACATAGAATGCTGAGTAAATCTCCAGCCCAAAACATGGAAACATAAAATGTAATAATACATATCTGAAAATGTATTTTATTGGACTTGCAATCCCATTTGCTTCTGCTGCCCCAGGAACTGTCAGTTTTAAATCCTTGCAAATACTGACGGATAGCCAAAGAAATGCACCATTTTCAAATAAAATAGGAACCTCTTTGGTAATCCAGTCACTTTTTCCCCTGTCCTTGCACCAAATAGCACTTGCTAGTATGATTTAAGTGAATTGTATATCCAAATGTAGAAGAGAGTCCAAAACTCCAGAGGCATTATTCAAAATATATACAGATCACACCATTGCTGAAAAACCTGTTAAGCTAGTCAAAAAGGTAATGAAAACTGCAAATTCCTTAATCCAATAACTTTTGGATACTACATACTATCAATGGTAAAAAAAAAAATGTGAAGAGAAACTATGAGGTGTGAATTTCTAGCACAGAGTTTGCTTTACATGTAGATCAAACCACTGGTTTGCAGAGTATAAATCAACTCCTTGAATACGTGCAGGCGTATCTGACAGAGCCGTGTTCAACAGCTCATTATCACTGAAAGCCTGTGCCATAAGCAGACTTTTTTCATTTAAGAGAAAATTATTTGGGGGTGCCTGGGTAGCTCAGTCGTTAAGCGTCTGCCTTCGGCTCAGGTCATGGTCTCAGGGTCCTGAGATCGAGCCCCGCGTCAGGCTCCCTGCTCCATGGGAAGCCTGCTTCTCCCTCTCCCACTCCCCCCTGCTAGTGTTCCCTCTCTCACTGTGTCTCTCTCTGTCAAATAAATAGATGGAATCTTAAAAAAAAAAAAGAGAAAATGATTTTGTGAGCCAAGAGGAGGACAGTACAAATACACTGGGACCCTTACCAACAGTGCACATATATTTTCTTGAATATTTTATTCAAAGAGACTAATCAGTAGCCAACAGTATGCCTCTCAATTTTGATCCAAGGTTGAAAATACCAGCGAAATTTTTACTGTGACTGAATCATAGCCAGTATATGTACATCTTTTCACTGCGACGTGTTGAGAAATGGTTAGTGAATACAAAACTCTATTTTTTTTTATACTGACACATAGTGGTTGATAAAAAACAAAAATTGATTTTTTAAAGTTAGGAATAAAAGAACATTTCTTTGTGACTTGATCGTTTCAATTACTTAGAATGAACTAATATACTTCAAAATTGGAGTCAGTATCTTGAATAAAATGAATCTATCATTTCAGAGCTAAAGGATTATAATTTCAAATGTTTAGGACACAATATTAGAATTTCTTAAGAAGAACAAACTGTGGGGCGCCTGGGTGGCTCAGTTGGTTAGGCGACTGCCTTCAGCTCAGGTCATGATCCCAGGGTCCTGGGATCGAGTCCCGCATCGGGCTCCCTGCTCTGCGGGGAGCCTGCTTCTCCCTCTCCCACTCCCCCTGCTTGTGTTCCCTCTCTCGCTGTGTCTCTCTCTGTCAAATAAATAAATAAAATCTTTAAAAAAAAAAAAAAAGAAGAACAAACTGTGAGGAAATCTTTCAATCATGATGGCTAATAATTTTCTTCTACTGTCAGAGAAAGAAACTGATGATTTATTATTGATAATGTTTGAAAAATCACATCCTGATGCTGCCACAAACCATTTAGAAATATATTCCAGAGACACATTCAACCAAAGAATGAATTGGTATTCATCTTTCAAGTTGAAAGATAAAACTTTGCTTATGATGTATTTATGTCTAATGGAACATGCAAAGCAATCTTTAGTGATAAATCTATTCTTTCTGAGTCAATGTTTTATTTGAATATCCAGAATTATCTAAATATCCTTATAATTGTGAATTGGAATCTTCCAATTTAGAAGGAATAAAGAGTAGGAAATATGGTTGTGGGATCTGGGACGTGTCTCAAGCTACTAATTATCAAGCTGGATATGAGATAAAAATTGGTGTTCTGTTTGCAACAAATGAAGTGCTCTGCAAATGCTGAGAAATTGCGGCTCGTGCTAGCAATTCTGATCAAGTTCAGAAAGCCTCCCACCCCCAAATCAGGGAATTACCCTGAATCACAGACTGTTGACTAAGTGAGTATCAGTCCTCAGTTTTGCCATTTCTTTTTCCCCAAGATTGGAACCTCATCATTGATTTTTGACCCATGACTCAATCTACTGTTGCTCACTACCTGGAACCTTGATAACCCTACTTCCCTTACCGTGTTGAATATCCTAGAGCCAACTGCTTGAATTTTGGCAGTAAGAGGGACTACTGTGTTCCTTTGAATATGAATGTCTTGTGTGCTCCTTCTGGAGCTCATTAAAAAAGACATTCTTCTTTTCTCTTTCACTGCTGATGGTCCTTCCATGTGGAGGTAGCTCAGCTAGTAAAATACACCTGGCCTTAACTACCCTCCCTTATCAGATCTGTGAGTTCTGAAGGAGCAAGTGGGCATGAGTGAGCCAGTGCCTTCCTCCTGTTTCCCCTTGGGATAATGCCAAACATGAAGTAGGAGCTGCTGTCACTTGGCAACCTGGCCAATGTCCATCACCACCTGTTGACAAGGTGGATGGACCTGTCTATCCTAGGACCCAGTATCAGGGATCAGCTGGCCTGCAGATGTGTCATATTTACAAGCATCAACTTTTCTTGGTAGTGAAAGTGGCATTTTGGCTCTCTTTGCCTTTATTTTCACATCTCTCACCCAACTCGAAGGGTTAGAAAAGGAGGCGCTATTATTCAGCTTTGTTCAAATTCTAATACCAGCCCCTATTGCAGGATCAGTTTCCCCACTGTTGTCCCACCCTGGGGACAGAAGGAACCTGAACACTCTTTCGGCTCATTTCTTCTCCCCACCTGCTGGGAAACAGAATGTCTGGGTCTCAAAGAAGCTCCAACTCTGGAAAGGCTGACAGGTAGAAAATAGCCTCTGCCTATGGTGATTTAGCCAGTTATGGAAACATTTAGCCAGTACCAACCAGTCCAAATGTCCCCATCTTGTCTGTAAGCTCTTGGAGTCCATTTCAAAGGGCTTGCTGAAATCTGAATGCATCCCTATGTTCCACCAGCCTGGTAGGTAAAGTATCAAGAAAGAAAGTGAAGCTAGTTTGCTCCGAAATTTTGTTAGTAAATGCTACTAACATTTAGGTAAAGCTAAATCCCCTATATTTTTATGACCTCTGTGTCTGGCATGTCTTGCATACTCAGCAAATGTTTTGACTAATGAATAAATTAATCAATCATATAAACCATTGCTAACTCCTAATAACTATCTTCTTAAGTTATAAGTGTTCACAAGCCATCTTTTTAACAATAATTCTTTCAGTTGTTTCTTGTTCTAATTTCAAACTCCAATTGTAAGAGGAGGGATCTTCTTTTTATCTTTTTGGTGAAACAGAACAATATTTACCTTTCCCCAGCCTTCCAGCCTAGCTGACTTTCCCAATTATTTTTTAGCAGAAATGTCGATCCATCAGCATAGACACATCTGATCAATACATCCTGTGCCCTGAGACAGAATTATTCCAGTCGTGAGAATTTGAATGCATTTAAAGCATATTAAATGCTCTCTTATTATCACCTTTTATCTTCTGGGAAGTATCTGGTTAAAGATAGCTTTTCTACCATTTATTGTTAGAATTATTCCCATTGGCAGTGAAGGCAAGTAGGAACTGAGTCATTTGCTTTTCTCCCTTTCATGTGTTAACATTCCAATGTCTGCCCTAAGAACTGAGTCTCTACCTTTGTCTCCTTTGTAGTATTATTTACAACTTGCCTAGCCTCTGCTCTTCCTGGCAATATGCTTTCGGGTTCCATAATTTGTTGTTGTTCGGCTATGGTTCCTTTCTTCTATATTTTGTACATACGCTTCTATCCAAATGACAGCCTAGGGGACACTTGGTGAGGTCACCGCCTTTCTCTGAGAGCCCACTGCCAGATTTAAGTTTTGTGTGAGGCCATCATCTTCCTTGACTGAAGTTGATTGGAGAAAGAATGGACACCTGGGAAACTAAACTCTCTCTCTCAAGAATTCAGAGCTGAGTTGGGATTGCTATTTGAATCTAGGTTGGTCACTTGAGTGGAGAGATTAGGACCTCGGAAGTTATGAAATGGAGCCTAGTTGGATGGTACACCATCACTTGGTGAGAGAAGAATGGACAGATGTACAGAATGAAGCAGAGAGTGCCCCAAGGAGATGAGTTCCTGATGGAGTCCTAGCAAATCATGGCAGGATAATTTCCGGAAATTTCAATGTGTATTCTTGCTCTTCCCTGCTCCCATTATGAGGCAGGGGCTAGACTCTTGCTACTCCCTTGACTGTCCATGTGACAAGGCAGAAAGCAAATACAGCTTGACGGGAACACAGAGAAGTAGTGTAGGGCTGCGGGTAAGAGCAAGAGTCTCGAGACAGGCCATCTGGTTTAGAAGAATCTGTCACCTCCTGGCTGTGAGAACCTAGGCAAGTGACTTAATCACTCTTGCTGACCCATCTGTAAAATAAAGATAATGCTGCCTACCTTGTAGGATTATCATGACAATTAACCAAAAAATGTAACATCCTTATAACAATTACCATCATGTCACAAAAGAACTAATATGTGCAAGGTATTTTTATGATCTTTGTTTGTTTGTTTTCCAAAGCCTGAAACTAATTCAAGGGCAGTGCTATGTGTCCCTGAGGGTGAAACAGAGCAAGGAGCATCTCTGAGGAAGCCGACCAGGTAGAGTGAAGATTAGAATGGCCTGGAAGAGCAGTGGTTCCTACAGCACCCTGGCACAGTGTCTGACGATGGGGCTGGACCTCAGACAGGAGGGCTGCCTTGTGAGTCTGAGAAAGCAGGACCCCACTCCCAGGTCTCACCAGAGGTCCCCATGTCCAGAGGCTGGCATGGAGGACAGGAGGCTAGCTGCTTCCCAATTTCTATTCTTTCCTTCTTCCTGCTAAATTTTAGCTGGCCACCCATGTCAAAGTGGCTGGATCATGTTTGTACCAGAGGGAAAGAGACTTCTATCTTAATCAAGTCTTTGCTATTTTGTTTTTAATTTTTGTATACAGCCAGATTCAATCCTGTCTGGTTCAGCACGAAAGCGACAGATGCTTCCAGACGTGAACTACCGATTGAGATTGGGAAACATGGAACAATGGGTGGAAACTCACGACTGCTGACCAAAACCTGGAGAGGCCTCTTCTGTTCCTTGGTGCCCCCTTGGACAAAGGTGGGCAAGGATGTCCCCCAGATAACCAAGATTTTCTATCCCTCCAACCTGGCAAGATGGGAGAAGCAAAACCAGATGTAAGTTGATGTAATATTTCTTATCTGAGTTTATTGTTTGAGATTAAAGAGGCTTAGCTGCCCTTGGATTTTGTGATTTATCCTAGAGCCCTTTAAATAGATTCCTCTTTTATTTGATTTTTTAAATTTAATTCCAAGTGATTTTTTTTATTCGCACTCAAAAGGACCCTACTTAAGACACAGACCCTACCTGTGCAGACGCATTAATTTCTCAAGGTGTCTCTTCCATCTCTGGCTAGAAATACTTTATATTGTCAGATTTCATTTTTAGGCTTCTTCTAAAGTGTTTTGCTTTTGTGAAGAGTCAGTTCCTGGGATCATGTTCATTTTTTGCCTCACATTTGACATCTGCATTATCAAAGTTCCAGGCCTGGCGGGGGGCGGGGGTCTCCCTGCCTTCACCCCCTGCTGACCTGTTTCTCTTACCTCATTATCATTTCCAGACAAGCAGTCAGTTGCTCCTTATTGATCTAAAACAAGTCCAGAATGGCAGTTCTTGCTGCTTCCCTCCCCCAGCTGGGCAGGGAACTGTCAGCAAGGCGAGCCAAGAATTTATCAGCAGTAATTCTTCCAGCTGAATTAATCTACCTAAAGACAAGCCACAGCTCCTTGAATCTTTCCAATGTGGTTTTTACATATGTGGAGGACTATAGAAGAGATTCTTAGGCATAGTGTGGGCAATACCTATGGGAAATGCCTTTGTGACTTAAACCATCCACAGATGCCCCACTTTCTTTGAAATTGGTTGACCTTGGAAACACACTGAAGCCGAACACTGGGGAGAAGGAGCTGGAAAGAACACAGAGGGAAATGGGCAAAAGCAAAACTCCTGGGTGAAATGCAAACCCCCTGCTTTGCCAGTGATTCACTCTGTGATTCTGTTCAAGCCACTCGAACTTACTGGGGTTTACTCTTTCCATCTATAAAATGGGGATAATAATCTGTCTTCTGGAGAGCTCTCAAAATTGTCTGGTACAGTGTTTGGAAACATAATTAAGTTCTGTTTAAATGTATATACTATTGTGGGGCACCTGGGTGACGCAGTTGGTTGAGCGCCTGGCTGTTGTTTTTGGCTCAGGTTTTGACCTCAGGGTTGTGATCTCAGGGTCCTGGGATTGAGCCCTGAATTGGCTCTGTGCTCAGCAGGGTATCTGCTTAAAGACTCTCCCTCTGCCCCTTCCTCAACCTCCCCTCTCCCCATTCTTGAGCACAAGTGCTCTCTCTCTCTCAAATAAATAACTCTTAAAAAAAAAAACCACACATACAGTATTCTTATGATCTTAATGTGCCCCAAATCCCAGCCTCCCACCCCATATTAATTACTGTTCCAGCCAGGCAAAAGGAAAGAGAGGAAAGGAGACCAGCATGCGCTGGGCACCAAGAAAACACTGAATGCTACAAAGGATATTACAGGTGTGCTTTCTTTTAACTTTCGCGCCAGCCCAGTGCGGTGCATATTAACACATACTCCTGCGTTCACTTTGCAGACAAGGTTCTGGGAATTGAAGTGATTACTTGCTCAGAGTCTCATAATGATAACTTTAAGAGACAAAATTCAAGTTCTAGGTTTACTCCGAAGCTGGTGTACGTTTGTGTATACTGTTCACACGGAGGCCCCTGGAAGGGCAGTAGGGAAGGAGAGGGTGGAATTCCTAGGCTGTCTTGTTCTAAGGTATGTATTTGTGTTTATTTGTTTTCTTCAGTAAGGACAATATCTTTATGGCATGACACGGATTTGTGGAAATGGAACTCCAGGGAATTTACACCTGTAGGGAGTATAAGCTCCATTTATAATTGATCTGTTCACTGTCATCCAGGAACCCAGTTAGGTCCTAAATTCACATCACTGCTCTGCTCAAAGCCCCCCAATGGTTTGTCATCTCACTGAGTAAAAGTCAGAGTCTTACAATGGCCCACCAGACCCTGTGTGTTCTGTCTCCTCCTGTCCTTACTTCTGGGTCCTCCCTGCTTCTCCATTCTTCCCCGGCTCACTCTGCTCCAGCCATCGCATTCTTGCTCATCATCTATCCCACCAGGGATTCTCCTGCCTTAGGGCCTTTGCATCAGCTGTTTTGTTCTACCTGACTACTCTTTCCCAGATACCCACATGTCTCACTCTTACTGTCTTTAAGTCTCTGATCTTATCAGTGAGATTTTCCTTGGCCACGTGTTAACATTGCAAATCCCCCCTCCCCGCATCTTAAAGAAGTCCTTTTCTCCTTGCCATGAGGAAGAAACAGACCTCGCTAGGAAATAACACATTTTCCCCACAGGACACAGAAAGCCTTTGAACAGCCCTGAACAGCATAGAAACAGGAGAGGCTTTAGAAATCCTTGCAACCAGTTCTTCCATTTAGCAGATGAAGAAAGGAAGGCTCGGAGAGGGAAAGTGCCTTGCTCGGTAATGCGAAGCTATGTAGAGATGGGCCTGGGAAGAGAATCCAAGTTCATTTATTTATTCATTCACATAGCAAACATCTATTTAGGACTCTCTACATGTTAGGGTCTTGAGCTCCCCTGGTGAATAAAACCAGTTTCAGTTCTTCCTACCTCTAGCGCCTCCAGCCTTCTCAGAGAGGGGGTCACTGGACAAATCACTACATAAACAACTGCGAGATTCAGCTGCAGCAGGTGTTATGAAGGAGGTCCTGGTGCTATGACAGCGTAGTTTGAGGTGTTGACTTGGACGGAGAGATCATCACACGCTCTTCAGCTAGAGCTGATGGTGAGAGAATGACAGCCGCTGGATGAAGGAGCAAAGGGCATTTCAGGCAGCGGGGTAGACGGGGTATGAGATGGGTTAGAAATGGAGGTAGAGGTTAGAGTCTGTGGCTCCCTATAAGCCATGAGAAGAAATTGTATCCTTATCCTGAGAAATGCTGAAAGGTTTATCTGATTCCTATTTCCATTCCTTACCTTTAAGTACACTGACAAATAATGTTAAGGATAAGTAATAGAGGAGGCAGATTCAATTTCTATTTATATCCATCTAAAGGGCGAAAAAATAACTTGGAAAAACATTCCTTCAGGTCCTTGTCACATCATACTTTCCTAGCCACCTGGGCAGTCGAATGCCTTCTATTTCTCTGCAAGACTGATTTGTGTGTGCACTGCACAAACACACACACACACTTTACATGTACTTCTTCATTTTAGCAAGCAATGTTCTTGACATTCCTGATACAGGAATAACAGAGCTTATTCTGATTAATCTCATTTAATTCCAATTAGTTTATCCACTTGGGTCATTTGGTCTGTGATTACTTGCTGTCAGGGTGCTGAAAATAATGCCCATCCTGATTTCTCCGAATGGTGGTAATTCAATGGAGAGGTCTCTCCTGGTGTGAGAGTTCACTCTCTGGTTCCAGAACATAGAGAAGACCCCATTATTAGCCACCATGGAAGGTTTGTGATGTCTCTTTGCCTGGTTGAGTGTTGTTTTCTGCCAGCAGCGTGTGTTTCTGACATCTGGGGCCTTGCCAACCATGGAGAGACTGCCCCTCCCATGGCTGGCCTTCCATATGCACATCGACCAACACCCCTACCACCTCCTTCATCTGGCTCTTATACTTTGGGCCACTCCCCGGCTCTAGTCACCAGAGGGCTGGGTACCAGACACCTCCAGACAGCCCTAACCCCAGAGCCCACTGAAGTTATTCAAACTAGCCAATCCTAAGCCCGCTTCCCCTGCCTCACCAGTTCCCGCCCTGGAAACCACAATAACGGCTCTTACCAACGTTTTTCTCCACCACCTCTGCCTCTCACTGATCCTGGTGTCTCCCCATGAGGCCCTGCATGATGTGGCGTGCCCCCTCCTCTTGGGAACTGTGAGTAATCAACTACCTTGTCAGTAATAGTCACCTCCTGATCTGTTGGCCTCATCATATCTGAATAAAAATAAAGCCTACCTTTTCAGACTCTTCCTTAGACCCTCTTCTTTCATTCCCTTCTGAGGAGTCCCATGTGAAATCCCTCTGTGACCCCCTCCCCCTGCCCTACGTGCTAGCAGAAAGGCATGGATTTCAGAGCCTGGCAGATCTGAGCCTTTAGTCCTGCTGACCCGGGTACCAGCTGCAAGACTGTGGGCCTTTTGCTTCACCTCCTTGACCCTCACTCCCCCGCGCACAGAACTGAGGACCACAGCTGCCTGAGGCTTAAATGAGATCATGCAGGCAGGCATCTAGCACCTAGGACACCGGGGCTGCTGAGCGCATGCTGGCTCCCCCCTCCCTCTTTTGCTGTCTGTTTTCTGCCTGCCAGTTTTACTGTTCAGTCAACCGGTAGTCTTGAAGAAAATCCCTGGATGATTTATTGTAAGCTTTCCAACCTTTGCTTCCTTTATCTGTTAACCTCCAGCCAACCAGAGCCTTTTATTTTCCCCTCCATGAGCCCCCAGCAGACCCTGACAGGTTCTGAGAAGGGGGTTTTGGATGAGCCGCGTGGACCCCGCGCTCTCTCCCGCCACTCTCTCACCGAGCCTGTCAACAGAGGGCTCCCGCGAGCACAGAACTGGGAGTCCGGCCTGAGCTGACAGGGCTTCTCCTGCGTGCCTGGGGGCGCATCGCTTAACTGCTCCAAGCTTTCACGTCCTCATTTGTAAAATCAGAATAAAAATGCACATGTTGCCTCTATTTTAGGACTGTTTTGTAAAGCAGACGGAACACCTTGGACGAGGAGGGTAACGTGAGAAGTGATCTAACACTAGCGAGAACTATTGTGAAAAACACGAGAGGCAGTCGGGATGACCCTCCGATTTGCCTCTTCTGTGTATCTTGACCTCCCCTCTCACCTTCCTGGTATAGGAAGTATATCCTCTGCCCCCACCATCCAGGCCTCCCACCGCCCATCACCAACCCCCTGGGGGCTGGGAGTCCGGCTTGAAAGACCTTCCTTTCTCCCTTATCCCAAGGATCCTACAGGGAACGTCTATGAAGGGGGCAGGAAAAACCACAGGAAGATAAAGGATCCACTTTGTGTGTGTGCGTCCCAGGTGCTGTCCCGTGTAAACCGCTTAGCCCTGGAAAGTGGGGATCCTCAGTGTCATCACCTTACAAATGAAGAAATGGAGACACAGAGACCTGCAGTGACTAGCTGGGAAGCGGCCCCTCCTGAATTCAAAATGAGGATTTTTTTGAGTCTGGGCTCTTGACTACTAGGATATCTTGCTCCCCAGGCACAACACGAGGTGCCAGGGACATCGTTTCTTTCTAAAGGACCACATTATAAAGATGATACCCCCAGCCAATCACAGGAAAGAAGCACTTCTCCTGGAGTCAGGGCTGTTCCTAGTGTTCACTTCTGTTGCCCTGCCTGACTCTGGTGGGTTTTGTGTGTTCATCTTCTGCACTAAACAGTGAGCCTCTTCTCTGAGTCCTTTCCGTGCCCGCGGGGCTGAAGATTCTCTACTCTAGGGAGTAGACAAACATAAAAACTCTAGAGAGTAGAACACACACAAAAGTTCTCACTGAATGCTTGCTGCGTTTAATCAAAGAAAAAGGAACCTCCCCGTCCCGCCCTCGGAAGAGAGTGAACGCAAAGAGAACGAGAGAAAAATGATAACGAAGGAGCTGCCGGGGAGTAAAGCTCTCTGTCACGGAATGGAGGGATTGCTCCTTTTGGATGTCCGTGTTTTCAAAATGAAGTGTTCGTGTCCCATGCGTGTTGGTGCCACACCGTGCATGGCCCAGAGTAAGAGCGGTGCGTTCTCTATGGCATCTGGCAGTTCACACTGAGCAAGGACCGAGCGCCCCTTTGAGGACAAAGTGCCGGTCACGGGACGCAGCTGCAGCCCTTCCTTGCAAGGAGCCCACCGTCTGGGCCGGACAGCGGAGAGTGATGCGATCGCTGGGTTGTGCCAACTAGAGGGTTCTCCACACGATGTTGTAATTGATGCTCAGAGTTTTCCTTTGGATTTATCTTCTCTCGCAAGTTTCGCAATGTTTAAACATCCAGAGAACAATGGCAAGGGGTATTTTGAGGGTTCTGTCCCAGGCTCTCGGCTCTTCTTTACCTATGCTCGCTTCTGAGATGACCTGAGATGCAACCGTTGACTGAAGGCATTGGGGCCGTTTTCTTGTGTCCCCAGTTCAAATTGTGATTCAAAAGTGGCTCTCTGAAGGAGAATGTGTGAAAAGGTGGTTTCTTTTACCAGAAGTAGGAAAAAGAAAAAAATGAACCAAGGCCAGGATGTAATACAAAACAAAAGAAGAAGAAAAGCCCCAACAAACCCAGAGCCAAAGGCAGACCCAGACAAACGCTCACACCTGTAGTTGATTCTAGAACACCCGTAAGGTGCTTCTACCTCCGACGTCCTGTCAGTGTGTTGAAGAGGGAAGGAAATGAGTCTGAAATCAGAAGACTGCGTCTGTCCTGCCATGAGTTTGGGAATCAATTCATTTTGTTTTAGCCTCGGGTTCCTCATCCCTAAAATGATTTATTCTCTCCCTAGGGTAGAGAATCAAACTGTGTGGCAACCAGAGGCCACATTGGCTGTGGCCTTTCCTCCCAGCGCTTCAAACAAACGCCCCCAAAGAGTCTCTGTTTCAGGGATGTTCATGATAACTCCCCTCTGGGCTCCCTTTTCCCACTCAAAGAAGCTGGACAGGGAAAGAAATGCATGAAGAGTTTTCGAACAAACAGTACTTTGTATGGATGGGGTACTTTAAGTGTAGAACATATCCACTCACGTTAACACCTTCAATCTTCTCAAAAATCTTAAGAGATAGGCAGGATTTTTCCGTTTTTTCTTCACAGTTGAGTGAACCTGGGGCAGAGATGCTAGCTGGTTTCACTGTCACCTGGCTGTTAAGTGGTCTGGGCGAGACAGGAGCTCATGTGGGTCTGACCTCAAGTACAGAGCTCCCATGACCAGGCCACAACTGCCACCAGACCAGGCCATTCTAAAAAAACTTCTGGAAATTCTCCCTCCACCTTGGCTTTTGGTCAAACCCTTTCTGGGGCACAGGGAGTGGCCGGAAGAGTCACATTGTTTTCTGTTTAAGGCCTGTAGTCCCTCATTGCTCGTGTCACCTCTGGTTCTTCTGCAATGAGGAGACACAGGCCATCCTGCCTCCCCACAGCCTGGTTCCTCTGCAGGAAGGCCTTTGGTCCTACCCATCTCTCAATGTTAAGCTCAGGTGTAACCTCCTTAGGAAGCCTAAGTGATGCCCAGCCTGGGGTGGGCGCCCCTCCGTGCTCCCACAGAACTCTGCCTTTCAGTTAGGGTGATAACCAATGACTTCCTTTTCCCTGAAGGGCAGTGGGTTTCCTCTGCAGAAATCCTTTTGGCCACAAACTCATAACAGAGTCCACTCCCCACCCCCACCATGGCAGGCAGAATTCTAAGGAGGTCCTGATGATTTTCATCTCCTGGTGTTCATGCCTATAGAATTCCATCCTGTCCCAAGTGTGGGCAAGACCTGGGGATGTGATGGGGTATCACTCCCATGATTCCATTACCTTATAATAGGCTGTCTTAGCAGGCTGGAGGGAGAGCTTCTCCTGCTGGCTTTGAAGAAGGAAACCGGCAGATCATGGAGAGGACCACTTGGCAGGGAATGATGGGTGTCCTCTAAGTGCTGAGAGTGGTCATGGCCAACAGCCAGCAAGAAAGCAGGGCTCTTGCAGCATGATTTATAATGGTCAAGATACGGAAGCAGCCCAAGCGTCCATTGATGGATGAATAGATAAAGAAGATGTGGTATATATACACAATTGAATATTTCTCAGCCATAAGAAAGAACGAGATCTTGCCATTTGCAACGACACGGATGGACCTAGAGGGTATTATGCCAAATGAAATCCATGAGAGAAAGACAAATACCATATGATTTCACTCATATGTAGAACTTAAAAAAACAAAACAAACCAACCAAAAAACAGACTCTTAAATACAGAGAAGTGGTAGTCGCCAGAGGGCGGGTGGGTGGGGGATGGGTGAAATAGATACAGGGGATTAAGAGCACAGTTACCATGCCGAGCACTGGGTAATGTACAGAAATGTTGAATGATTATATTGTACACCTGAAACTAATATAACACTGTATGTTAGTTATACTTTGATTAAAAAAATAAAAAACAGGGGCGCCTGGGTGGCTTAGTTGTTAAGCGTCTGCCTTCGGCTCAGGTCATAATCCCAGGGTCCTGGGATCGAGCCCTACATCGGGCTCTCTGCTCTGTGGGAAGCCTGCTTCTCCCTCTCCCACTCCCCCTGCTTGTGTTCCCTCTCTCACTGTGTCTCTCTCTGTCAAATAAATAAATAAAATTTAAAAAATAAATAAATAAAAAATAAAAAACAATACATAAAAGAAAATGGGGCTCTCAGTCTTACAAACAGAAGAAACCAAATTCTTCCAACAAACACTGAACTTGGAGGAGGAGCCTGAGCTCCAGATGAGAACCATACCATGGCTGACATCTGTGTCACAGCCTGGTGAGACCCTGATCAGAGGATCCAGCCAGCCCATAGCTGGACTCCTGAACCTTGGGAACAATGAAATAATAAAGGTGTGTTGTTTTAAGTCACCTAGTCTGTGGTGCTTTTTTACACAGCAATAGAAAAATGATACACCCCACAAAGATATACAGAGCACAATGAGGGTCTGTTATAATTGCATGCTACTTCTTCCCCCATCAGGGAGGTGGTAGGACATAGTGGTTAAGAATGTCAACTCTAGGGCCAACCTGCCTTGGTTCAAATCCCAGCTCTGTTACTTAGTGTGTGACTTTGGGCAAACCACTTACCCTCTCTGTGCCTCAATTTGCCCCTTTGCAAGATAGGTCTAGTAATAGTACCTACCTTAGGTTAGTACTTAAACTAATTTCCTATTGAATTTTCTAAATGTAAGATGCTTAGATCTGGGACTGATACATAGTAAGTACTACCCCAGCGTTTCCTAAAATCATTAGCAAATCGAAAACAAAACGAAGAACGGAATTTGTGTTCAAACACACACATGCCCAATGGCCTCATCTTATAGACATAACTGAGCTCCAGAGATGTCTTGTTCAAGGTCAGAGGGATGATTTAAAATTCACAAACTACATTTAATCCTGAAGGTAAGGCTCTTGGAGTCCACAGGATAACATCATATTGTAATCCGTTCACGGGGAAATCAGGCCTCAGTCAGGGTGAAGAAAAACAAGGCAGTTTCCAGTCTCTCCCTGCTGGGCAGGCCACTTAAATCAGGTTGGCCTCCTTGTTCTTCAGGCCCATGACTGTCTTCTGTCAGGTGTGACAAAGACTCTCTCCTTGGCCAAACTCTGTACAATCTCCTCTGAGCCCTCTTTGGGACATGATCCCCTCCTGGTGTTCGGTGAGCCCAGCCCATTATAGCAAACAATCCTGCTAAGTCAGTTTAGTAAGAATCCCCCACCTTTGATAGCTGATCACTCTTGACATCTGCTCAAGTTCTTCACCCCCACCTTTGACGCATAAGTCTTTGACCTGCCTTCAGCAAGAATCCTGTTAACTCGGTTTAGCAAGAATCCCGCTACCTTTGAGGTCTCCTCTTCGTGATCTCGCATCCACCAATCCCCCGAGTCGGCTCGTCTATAAATCTCCCCTGTATTCAGAGCCGAGTCCAATTTCTCTCCCCTACTGCAATAGTCTTGACACCTGAATAAAGCCATCCTTACCATTTTAACGAGTGTCAATCAGTCATTTTTCTTTAATAAGCATCATCTGTCTTGAGAGGCTTCCAGGAGCCCAGCCTGGAGTGAGCCCCATTCTGCCAAGCTCCTACAGCACCCTCGGCCCCTCTCCCGCTACTTCCCCATATGTCACTCTTCATACACCTGTCTGTCTTCTTACGGGGTTGAGGGGGGCGGGTTCCATGAGCTCCAGGACTGTGTCTAATTCATCTTTGGATTATCACCACCTGGCACTGTTGCTGAACCCTAGTAACTGTTTTTTAAAAAATGAACCAATCAATCTCCTGAACAACGATTTTCTAAGGTGCGTAGTGATGCCTGCTAGACATGCTGTCAGAGCTCCACAAAGATTTGGAAAGAAGCTGAGAGTCTTAAGGGTACGAAGAGACCATCTTACGTGTGTGGACCAGCAGCCTCCGCAGCACATGGGAGTTTGTTAGAAATGCAGCATCTCGGGCTGCATGCACTGAATCAGCTTTTAATGAGATCCCACAAAGGATTCCCAAGCACATTAAAGTTGGAGAAGCACTAGTTGTAGGCCAAAGAAGAGACATACCCTGCTGATGACTAGGCTTATTCTCACTACTAAGGTCCTTTGAAAAAACAAAGATTCTATAACCTTGCGTTGGCTGAATCCCTGGGAAACAGTGCAGACGATTGGAAACATCATGAGCTTTGGAGCACATAGATCGGGGTTCCATTGTCATGGCTCTTATTTAACCTCTCTGAGCTTCTGTTTCCTTACCTTTAAAAGGGAGATAGTATACTACATTATACCTTCTATTGCTGGTTAAATAAGATAATGCAAATTGTGTTATTAGTCAGCAAATGTCTGTTCCATTCCCCTCCTTCCCTGCTGTGACTGATCCTTGTTTGCATCGTTCAGAATGGTTCATGACACCCAAGCAACGGTATAAGAGGACTTAGACTCTCAGGGAGGGAGACCATGAGGTCTAGCTTTTTCTACAGTGGGTTGGGAATGCCGCAGGAGACCAGTAGACAGACTCCTGTCCACTGATTAGCCCCATGCTCATTGTCCCTGTACCCCGTACTCATTTCACTTCCTTCCCCAGCAAGGATTTCATCCCACTGAGGCTCGGTTTCCCCAACTATGAAAATAATAATCCCTCCTCCCATGGGATTCCTGTAGACAACAGGAGCAAGGAATTAGCATACCAGCACATTAAATGCTGCATACAGGTAGCTGGGATTGGTTACAGGTAGCTCTGAGCAATATTAGAATGTTCAAAGTGGACCTGTTGGAAGTCATGATTAACTAGGGGTCTTCCGTTAGTCTTTTCTGCTGGATCCGACATAGGTTTTTATATTACAATAACTCAGAGTTGATGAAAAGCCCAAGCTCAGAGTTGCCATTGTTGAGGCATATACACCAGCCCTGCTGGATGGCAGGGTGCGTCACTCATGGAGATGAGTGGGACTTTGGAATCTGAGCATGACTAGCTTGGTGCAACATGGTGACCATGGATCACCAGGAAAACAGGCATTTCTGAGTGGGGATTTTTGTTTTGAGGCCAGATTACCAAGCCAGTGTACACAAAGAAGGCTCATTGTCTTTCCCTCATTTCCATTGTTGATATCAACGGGTGAGACAGTTTTCTCTCACCTACTTAGAAGACATTTCTGATCTTTTAAAGGTCTGAATATTAGATGTTGATCTTAATATTCATGTGGAAGGAAACCAAGTTGCTCAGTTCTACCTAAGTATGAAATAATCTTTGGGAAGGTTGGAAATATTAATGAACTGGTTAATGTGGGTCTATACATACTAAAGTTGGGGGGAAGGTTAGAATTCTTGCATTGTTGTTTCACCTTTGTTCCTTTAGCTCTGAGAAACTGAATTAAAATTGTCCACGTTTCTATCCACATGTAATATAAGTTGCTATTAAACTTTCAGGTAAGTAGAAAATGATCACTTTCATTGTCTGGTGATAAGAAAACTAAGTGGGGTTAGCGATGTGTCCCCATGAAAGTATGTGCTGCCTGCCATAGGGGCCCACCTATTGGACCATCCCACCAATGCACACGCATCCACATTGATGGTGACCCTTCTGAGGACTGGTTTCTTTAACACTATCTGCCATACGATTTTATGTTACATAATATGCTATATAATAATAATGAATTTAGAAAGTCACACATACATACTTATTTTATGAATTGCCTTGTGTGTGTACACCTATTTCTCATTCAAAACACTAAACTAGCAAAATGACTATCTGTGCTTTTCAAAAATGTCATTGTCATAAAGTGCAAAGCACCAAGGAATTGTTCCTCATTAGAGACTGTTGGCAACTGTGCAATGTGTCTCAGACTGGATTGGACCCTGGAGTTGGGGGTGGGATGGCCGTGGTTCTTGTTACACAGAAATTATTAGAGCAACTGGCAAAGTTTGAAGGTAGATTGTGTATTAGAGGATCGTATTGTAGCAAAAATTTCTTGAATTTCACCACTGCATCGTGGTTATATGAGAATGTCCTTTTTTTTTTTTTAAAGATTTTTTATTTATTTGACAGTGAGAGAGGGAACACAAGCAGGGGGAGTGGGAGGGGGAGAAGCAGGCTCCCTGCAGCAGGGAGCCCGATGCAGGGCTTGATGCAGCACCCTGGGATTATAACCTGAGCCGAAGGCAGACGCGTAATGACTGAGCCACCCAGGCACCCCAAGAGAATGTCCTTTTTTTTTGAAAAAAAAAAAAAAATACATGCTAACGTATTCATACTTAAAGGGGCATGATATCTATAATCCACTCTTAAAGGTTCCAGAAAAAAAAAAAAAAGATATAAAGCATAGGTGGCCAAGTGTTAACGATCAGTGAATCTAAATGGAGGGTTTACAGAACTTCATTGTATTACTCTTACAATTCTTCTGTACGCGAGTTTAAAAATAAAAATAAACTAGGGGCGTCTGGGTGGCGCCATTGGTTGAGCGTCTGACTGTTGGTTTTGGCTCAGGTTGAAGAGATTGAGCCCCACATCAGGCTCTCTGTTCAGCGTGGAGTCTGCTTGAGATTCTCTCTCTCCCTCTGCCCCTCCCGCTCATGCTCTCGCTCTGTCTCTCAAATAAATGAATAAATCTTGAAAAAAAGGTAAAATAAACTAAAATTGTTTACATGAGTGTAATAAAATGAACTTTTCAGCTCTCCAGGTAACTGTACATGAAAGCTGCCTGTGCCTGGTTTGCTGCTGTGTTCATAGTACCCATCACATGAATGTTAGTGGAATGCAGAAAGAAGTAACAGGGAGCACAATGACATTATTCTGCCCCCACGACAGCCCTTACTTTCTTCCTTTAGAATCTCAGCAGCATGACCTACCCAGGAATCTGTTGAACAGTTTTGCTCTAGGCAAGCCCTGTCAATCATTCCGTGACATCATCCCAGCCTCACTGGTTCCAAATCTTGGAAACACTTTCCCCAAACTGACTCCCCTTCTTTCATTCCAGAAAATACTGTCAAGATGATCTGAAGGTGTTGGAATGAACCAAAGACCAACTCTGTCAAATAGTCACAATCAGAAACCCTACACGTTTGTGATGCCCCCATTATCTTCCAGATATCACAAATCATTCCTTGACATTGGAGGGTACTGACTAAGAACAGTTTTGTTAAATGAATGAAAACAGAAACCATGGTATCTCTGACGTTAGATTCTATGGGTCTGAAACTTCTTAGAATGCACGTAGCAGATAACTGACATTTCATTATCTTTAGTGGCATTAAACTGGAAAGTAAACAGGATTGAAAAAGCAAAGGGGGAAAAAAACGTGTATCCCCACGAACTGCATGACCACGTGGCCACGTAAGCCTTCAGCCAAGCTGACTTCAGTGTCTTATGGGGAGATAGCAGCACAGAGTGGAAAGACATGGGTTTTTGAAGTGAGCCAGATTTTGGCTCAAATCCCAGCACCTCCATGAACAACCTGCGTGATTTTGGGCAACTCACATAATTTCTCTGAGGGCTGGTTCCATTAGCTAAAGAACAGGGATAGTAATACCTTCCTTATATTATTAGGCCGCCGTGAAGACTCATAATTGCCAACTACCATAGAAGTCTTGGTTCAGTGAATGGGCGGCTCTTATTGTCTTCCCTAAGAGGGTGCAGGAACCGTGTCTGAGGGGATTTTAATCACATTTCTTCCACTAAACACAGAGCTCCCTAAAGGCTTGGTAACCACAAATGAAGCCTTAACTCAAGGACAGTAGAGTCTTTGAAGGGAATAGAATTAAAGTAGGGTCTGTGCTTTCATGATGGGGTACAAAGAAGCTATTAGTCAACTCAGCAAATATGTGCTCTGTAAATCAGCTCAGCACATTCGAAGAGACCACTCGGAAGCAGCAAGCAGTTGAGTTCAGGTCTGAGGGGGAGCTTAAAACATAGAATGTCTACCTGTGCCATGCAAGCCAGGAGAAGCCTTCAGGGAATCAATGACTGCCCCCTAGAGGTGTTCCCAGCCACCTAACTAGGATTATCGACTGCCAGGTCTACTTCACATGAATTTTCAGAAAGTCCATGGGCATAGCAAGATTTGGAGCATCTAGGAGAGGTTGCTGTGTGGGCTGTGTTACTGGATGGGTGTGGAAGGAGGAAGACTAGAAATCTAATACTCTTCCTATGTAGGTTCAAATCCTCTGCCCGTATTTCATACATTTCTTTTTTTTTTAAGTCATTAACTCTTCCTACTTTTATTAGCTGTGATTCTTTCATAAAGAAGAACTTTCATCAATTATTTGGTTACCCTGAGAAACAGTCTAACTAGGAAAGAAAGGATAAATGCTTCATTCTTTTCTTCTATGTATTAATTTCAGAACGAGTTGGCATTCTAATCTTCAAAGACATTAATGATGGCATAAAATTATCATTATATTCTTTCTTATCGGGGAAGGGAGCAGCATTGCAGGTTATGTGGTTTGGGATCCATCCAAGTAGGCATGGGTTTAAATTCTGGGTCTGCCATATAGTGACGATGTGAATTTTGGGAAGTTAATTTCCCAGCGCTCACTCGGTTTCCTCATCTATAAACAGTAAGTTTCATTTTGCAGTTTTGCTGCAAGGATTCAATGAGCTAATGCACGCAACAGGCCCTTTACATAGTGGTTACTCAATGAATCTTAGCTCTCCCAGACACTGACTACTATGGGGATTAAGTGAGAGAAACCTTTCTTTCCTCCCAGCTGAAACCCAAGATCGTCTTGGCTTATTGAAGCATGAAAACACCAGGGTGACCCATTTATAAGCTTGGTTTGCCCTGGGGCACTAAGACTAAGGAATCACCATGCATGGTACCTGCCTCTGCCCGGAGGGCTGCAGCCCCGCCTGCCCATGAACTGGGGCTGGCAGTAAGCGGATGCTCTCCCAGTGTAAGTTCTGGGAATTCATGCCGTGGGCTCCGCAGACCTCTGCCTCCCCTGGGTTGGCAGCCTCTGAGTTGAACTTGGGCATTAGCCAGCATCTGAGCTCTAACCTTCAGTGAGACCAGCTTCTTTGTGTCAGGCACCTGTCTTTGGGGGAAGTAAGATTTTCTCCTGTTGGTATGGAGAGCCAGTTTCTGGCTTTAATAAATTCAGTGTAGGGGCACCTGGGTGGCTCAGTTGGTGAAGCGTCTGCCTTCAGCTCAGGTCATGATCCCAGGGTTCTGGGATTGAGTCCCACACCAAGCTCCCTGCTCAGTGGGGAGTCTGCTTCTCTCCCTCTCCCTGCTTGTGCTCTTGCTCTCTCTCTGGCAAATAAATAAAAAAAATCTAAAAAAATTAAAATACAATAAATTCAGGGTACATGAAGCTACATTGTCCTCCAATGTATACCTGTTGTCTCAAAGTACTTAGCACCTACTCTTACTCTCAGATGTGACCCAGTCTGTATGGTAAGTTATATGGTCAAGACTCTACCCATAGAAGGGCAAGTGAAAGCAAGGTGGCTGGGCAGGATTCAGGGGCTGTAAAACATGTAAAAAATAAAAGGCTTAAGGGATTAAAAATTGATATTTAACATCAAGGAACCAGTACTACCAGTACATTTCCACTTGGCTCAAGTAGCTGGTAGTGACTGATTAAAAGTTACATCTATTAACAATGGTCTTCTCTAGAAAAGATGATTTTTGAGAGAGTGTGTGTGTGTGTGTGTATGTGTGTGTGTGTACACAGGGAAGAGAAAAAGGCATCGGCATGCTGGTAAATGTTTAACAACAGCTCTTGGAGTGGTGAGGGTGCCCTGATTTGTGGTTTTCTGATTGCCATGGCGTAAATACTTCCATCATGGCCAATTTCAGCGTACAAATGTGAAGCTCAGAACACAAGAGTAGGAAAGAGATGCACACGGTAAGTAAGTCCTGTGCGTTGGCAGGAGCCGGCTCTCACACACCCATGGAGAAAGGGACTTTAACACATACTCTGAATACTTTTGTGATGTTTTACTTTTTACAGTATTCGTGTATTAATTTTGTGATGTACATGCCACATATATGCTATATATATATGTATATATATATATACACGCATACATGTACACACACAGAAATTTATCTGCATCTGTGTGAGGATTAGTCCAAATAATTGTTTTCCTAAGTTTTTTTAAAAAATACATCTAAGTGAAATCTCCACTAGACCACATAACACGTGGGAGGGGCTCAGAAGTCAGAGCGCTGTGGGGTGTCAGGTGACCACCAGGACAGGGGCTGCAGGCTCGCTTTGCTAGTGATTACCACGATTTAGCTTGCTAGCATCTGGGATAGAGAACGTCTAGCTTCCGTGCTGAGACCAAAGCTGGACAGAGACTCTGAAGATGCTTTGAGGGTGAGAGCGTAAAGCGAGATCTAACCTCAGAAGAGGAGGAAAGAAGGGTAAGGATCAAAGGATGAGAAAAACAAAACGGGAGAACAGAAAAGTGTAAGGTTGCCGTTTATGGATCTTGCTCTCTACACTGGCGTGTGTCTCGGCAGCTTCTTACAGGAGTGGGAGGGAGCGGGGAAGAAATAGTCCGTACTTTCGTTTATTGAATGCAGCGTTCGCTGGTCACATTGCAACTCAATACAAACAGCCCCACCGAGAGTAGGGCGTGGACTCTTGTTCTCATCAATGTAAACACAACATTAATATTGAAGACTCAAGAAAATGGGTAAAAAGTCCAGTGTCTCCTCAATCCATGTAATGGTAAAGGTGCTTGCCTACCCTCTGCACAGGTCCCAGAGGGAGCCTGAGGCCGTGACCTCGTCCCAGCCACAGGGAAGCGGCACGGACACAGAGGAACCCAACACGTTCTTCCTGATGGTCTCCAGACAGACACGTGGATCTTCAGAATCTGTGTGAACTACAAGCTTGTGTGAACTACTGCAGTTCTTCTAAAGGCCTGAGAGGTCTGTACCTTCCGTGTGCACCACAACAGTCCCTTCTGAGCCCTTTCCCCATGAACCAGTCACAGCCAATAGCAAATGTGACGGTCTTCGTATTTCTACCGTCTCCGTCTTAGCCCCTGGATTCTGGAGAGTAGGGGAGTCAAGGTCATGGGGGCCTCAGGGATAATCCTGAAGAAGGCTGCCCATGTTTAAATATTGGCTGAAGACTCTCGTACTCCTTGCTGGGCCACTGATGGCGGGGGCATGCTGGATGGGGCAGCGGATTCTCCTTCAGAGCCTTAAATGATCAGGTTTTCTATTTTGGATTCCCAGACCAAAAACAAACAAACAAACAAAATCCCCCTAAACAAAAACAAATCAAAGCAAAACAAGAGTGTCCTTGAGGATAAGGAACCAACCGGCCCCCACCTCCAGGTCCCACCTGGTATAATATCCTCATTGGGTTTTTCCAAATGGTTGGTTCAGATCATTGGTTTGCCTCCCACCTTGGATACACAGCTAGATTGCAGGACAAAAAAAGAAAGTTTCCTCTGAATGAAGAGACAGTTTTGCTTTTATTTCCTGGGATGGCTAACCCCCAGCACCCTGACTTCCCTTTCTTAAAAAGCAATGAGAACGTCCTAAAGACCTGCTTGGTTTTGCGGCTTTGTGGTCGGATAACCCCTTTGCTCCCTCTGACTCCTCTGTGTCCCATCCTTGAAGAGACTGTGTCGACGAGCTGTTCTTCCACATTCTGGGAGAGCCAAATTGTGGAGCAGAGAGGCGCTGGCCGGATCCTTGTCCCAGATCTCTGTAGTGTGGGCGGCTTTGTTGGGCCAAAGAGCCAAGTAAAAACAAACCAAAAAAGCATTGCTCAATTTTGAGTTTGAAGGCTGGACCCCAAACGGCAAGTGGCATTCCCCCTGCAGAATAGGTCTCTCTCCCTAGTGGTGGGCTTCCTGGTGTTAGCTGTTGTTCTCAGCCGTGAGATACTTGAGGGCGGCAAAGCCGTAGCGGCGGGACATGTCCTGCTGAAATTCCTCCTTCAGGGTTTTGAGACAGATGCGGTATTGCTTGTTGGACCGGAACTTGGTGATGTCGAAGCTGGGGGCATGAGGCATGTGGATCATGTAGGCATTGGGCAGCACGATGAATTCATATTCCTGGAAGACAAGAGCAGCGTGAGCACTTGCAAGGACCCCCAGGAATGTATGACCGATGCCCAAGCGCATGACCAAATGACCAAGTGAATGAATGAAGAGGGGAACGACATTAGCAAGGAGGGGGGCAGTGGAAAGAGAGCCATGTTGGAGAGGGACGGTGCAGGGCTGTTTCCATGACTCCGGACAAATTACTGGGATTCTCTATGCCTTAGTTTTCTCATCTATAGAGTAAACATAGTAACACCTACCTTGAAAGATGACCAATCAGGGATGGATAGTGCTGGGCAGAGCTCATGGTCTGTGAAAGGTTCTTGGTAAATGTGAGCACGTGCCCATATGGTTGCTCTAGAATGACACAAGCCATCAGAGATGCTCTTGCTCAATGAAATGATGTCTGTTTCTGTGATTTCTCATAGGGCTTGATGAGATTTAACAGCCTCAACAGATTAGTACACAAGAGGGGATAAAAAAAGAATGAAAAAAAAAAATAGATCCCACTGGATGGAAGCTCATTAAGAACAAACCCTAAGAGACTTAATCATAGGAAACAAACTACGGGCTGCTGGAGGGAAGGGGGGGGGGGGGATGGGATAACTGGGTGATGGACATTAAGGAGAGCATGTGATGTAATGAACACTGGGTGTTATATAAGACTGATGAATCCCTGGCCTCTACCTCTGAAACCAATAATACATTATATGTTAATTAATTGAATTTAAATTTTAAAAATATTTTAAAAAAGAATTACTAATGGGTGTTCTTGAACAAAATAAAAACTAATGCAAAAAAAAAAGAACAAAGCTCTTGTCTACTGTCTACTCATCCTTATTATAAGTCACACCGCCATACAGTAGCCTCCACTTGGCAGAATACAGATAGGAACTCAGACCAAAAATAAAATGCCTCCAAATAGCCAAAATAGGTGACACAAATTTAGGGCACGGAACTCCAAGGAGAACCCAGCACACCTTCACTCGGACCCCGTGTTCTCTGATTTTGGACATAATGTCTGATGAGCTTTGGTTATCTAGTTCCCCAGCCCAGAGCAGATCACAAGAAACTCTGAAAGGGAAAATCAGAATGGGGAAAGGTAGCTGTTACAGATGGAGGAACTCTGACGCAGCAAGAAAGGACAGTTGATGGTGAGGAGGAATACAAATAATCCGGAGAAGAAAATGCAAGAGCCCCCAGAGCTTAGCTGTTTGGGACTTTCCTGTGAGGACAAAGAACCTGACCAATCCCACTGGTCCTCTGGGTGTGGCCATTACCTGTCAGGTATGTACTCATTATGTCCGAAAATCACCAGGAAGGGTAGAGTTATATCTGGTTGTGTTACCGGCAAAGAAAGAAAAATAACCAAGAAATTTGCAAGAGTTCTGTCAAAATTGCCTAAAATATACAAAGCCCGCATCTCAGGGCTGGAAAAATTAACTTTATTTGAACCAGTTCACCTCACCACACTGCTGGACACATATGACATTTCTTTTCCTTCAAGCAGAAGCTGGGGCAGGCTGAACACTTCGCTCTGTGAGCAGCAGTGTACTATCTCCAGGTATTATTAAAAAAAATGGACATTAAAGGTCATGCTTCTATTGTTAAATATGGACACTATTCTACAACCTTCCAACTACACCAGTGGTTTGCAACCCTAGATGCTTACTAAAATCATGTGGGACTGGGTTCCTGGGTGGCTCAGTCAGTTAAGCATCTGCCTTTGGCTCAGATCATGATCCTGGGGTCCTGGGATCGAGTCCTGCATAGGGCTCCTTGCTCAGCAGGGAGTCTGCTTCTCTCTCTGCCCTTCACTCCCGCTCGTGCTCTCTCTCTCAAAAATAAATAAATAAAATCTTAAAAAAAAAAAAAATCACTCGGGACCGCTCTCAAACACACTGGAACTGTTGGAAAGTTCTCCAGGTGATTCTCAGGGCAGCCAGCACTGAGCATCCTACCTTCCTTTTTTTTTTTGAATTTGAAGTGCTCCTGTTGAGAAATATTTATGCTGTGCTCCATGAGAAGCCTTGGAGAATAGCACACAAACGGAAAAAAGGTGGGGCTGAGAGACCCAGGCATCCTCCTAACTTACCCAGAGTAGCTTAGCTTTGCTTTTGTTTATTTAACGCTGGGGTTGATGAACTCAGCATGTCTGGCTCGCTGCATTGTTTTTATAAATAAAGTTTTATTGGAACACAGCCACACCCACGTTTAGATACTGTCTATAGGTGAACTACAACAGCAGAGTTGAGTAGTTGAAAAGGAGACCTGTCAGCCCCACGGAGCCCCCAAATCTACTATCCAGTCCTTGGCAGAAAAAGCTTGCAGACGCCTGTTGTAACCTGTTAGAATTCTGCTGATTTCTTTTGAAGTAGGTGTTTAGTAAATATTAGTTGAATGACTGAAAGTGTTTCACAATGAAATACAGCCTGAAAATCATCACTTTTAGTTACAGGGTAGGATAAGGAGCTGCATCTCAGCCATATGCCTTCTTGCGTCCCTTATATGGAACTTGGAGAATGCTGTGTGCCAGTTATACGGCTCAAAGGCCAAGTGATGATGTTTTGTCCTCATCATTAAATTGGGTGAGGGTGGGGAGTGAAATGTTTTGTCATAGGACACTCACACTTGCCTGGGTCCTGGCTGGGAATCCAACTCTCACCCAAAGGTGTAGAGAAGGAGGAATGGTTTGGGAATCAGTGGCCATGAGAATTAGCATTGCCAAGTTCTCACTTCTGGTCCCTGATCACGTCTCATTCCCTCTCAGGGCTCTGTTTTCTGACCTCCAAGGTCCCCTTTCAGCCCTGAAGCCGACGCTTTCTCCCCCCATGGTGCCAACTACACAACACCTCACCATCTCACCTGTGCATCCAATTCCATGATATGAGCCACCTTGTTCCAGCCAAAGCCCACAAACCTCCGGTCGTACTCAGGGCAGTCCCTTCTCACGACAACATACGGCTCGAAATCGGCCTCCCACTCAACACGGTAAGGCGTGGTGGCAGTCCGCCACTTGGCAAAGTTTGTGGGAGCGTGGCCTTTTGTCCAGACGTGGTACCTAGGTCACATGGAGAAAAGCCGTTGGGTGAAAGGAAGCTGAGCTTCCCCAACACTTCTGGTTCAGAGGAAGAAAAGGTGTACGTGGATACAGTCCTTGTTGTGGGTTGCACCATGTCCCCCCAAAAGATAGGTTCAAGTCCTAATCCCCAGTATGTGTGGATGTGACCGATTTGGAAAGAGGGTCTTTGCAGATGTATCAAGATGAGGTCATGGTGGATTAGGGTGGGCTCTAATCCAACCACTGGTGTCTTTCTAAGAAGGAAATGTGGATACTGAGACACACACTGGGAGGATGCCATGGGAAGGTGGAGGCAGAGATTGAAGTGATGTACCCACGAGCCAAGGAACGCCAAGGATGGTCAGCCTCCACCAGAAGCTGGAGAGAGGCAAGGAAGGATTCTTCCCTAGAGCCTTCAGAGGAAGAATGAACCTGCCAACACCTTGATTTTGGATTTCTGGCTTCCGCAACTATGAGAGAATAAAGTTCCATTGTGTTGAGCTACCCAGTTTGTAGTATTTTGTTACGGCAGTCCTAGGAAACTAATCCAGTCCGTTATCTACATCCTTCATTAACGAGGAGACTCTCACAATGAAAGGGTAAGTGAACTCCTGGAGGGCTCTGTATCGTTTACATGGACCTAACTGTAGGTCAGTCTGTGCTGGTTATTCCGACCAGCGAACCCGGTGACCTAGCCCTTGTACCATGTCCTCCCCCTTGAGGCAGGACCCGTGGCTGCACCACTCCCATGATTATGTCACATCATCTGGCAAAAGGGATCCCTGTAGATGTAACTAAGGTTACTAATCAGTTGACTTTGGGTTAGATAAAGGGGAATTACTGGGGGTGGGGGGAGGGTGGGCCTGGCCGAATCATGAGAACTTTTAGATCTGGGTTTAGAAGAGAGCCACGTGTGAGCTACCTGTGGGAGCCTCGTGGCAAGGAGCCAGCAGGGAAATGGTGACCATAGTCCTCCATGAGCAAGGAAGGGAAGTCAGGGAGCCTAGAGGAGTGCGGCACACTCTGGAGGGGAACTGGAGCCTTGCCCCCACCTTGATTTCAGCCCAGGGAGGCCCTGAGTGAGAATCCAGCCATCCCATGCCTAGATCTCTGACCCTCGGGGACCGTGAGATAATAAATTTGTCTTGTTTAAAGCTTCTAAATTTGTGGCAATTCGTTATATAGCAATAGAAAATGAATACAACCATACAACAATAATCATAATAAGCTAACATTTATTAAGCACTTACTATATACTGGGTATATTGTAAATATCATATCTATAGCTTTAAATTCTTATAACTTATTCAATATCAAGTTACAAATAATGAGGATGGAGCTGGGATTCAAACCCAGACAGCCTGACTCAAAAGCCAGGATCCTGGACCACTATGCTGGGTGATCTCTCTTCTGTGTCCCCGTCACCCACACTCTCTGGCCTCTACAGAGCAGAGAGTCAGTGATCGGGCACTAAGTTGAATAGATTAATGAACAAGTAATCTCAAAACCTGACGGGTACCTACGAGAGAGGGCAGGTAGTGGGGCAGGAATCTGCCTCTGGAAGCTACAAAGGGGTGGCAGGAGCCTGGGAGCCTTGTGAAACAGCAGACTTGGCCCAAGAGCAAGAATCCCACCTTGCTCTTAGGGAAAAAGAACATTGTAGAAAAAGATAATATGAAAGGTGAGACCCCAACAACTTAGGGAGCTTCAGGGAGAAAGGAGCTCACGGTCCGGGGTCCCACCTCCACTCAGGGAGGCCCTGAAGCACGTGAGGGTTGAGTGAGAGCCGGCGGTCAGTGTGGCAGGTGGCGCTCTTCTCGTAGGGGACGCGGCCACTTGCTCACTCTGCGCCCTCACCCGCACCCCCCCCTCCCCGAGGCTGGACCTCCCTGGGACCCTCGTGAACCGCCCAGTGAGGCTGAATGGGCACTGGCCAATGGCCAGGCTGGCCGAGGCCAGGGACCTGAATCCCCAGCTCCACGGATTCAGCAAGTGCCACCAAAACCACGGTCACACGATCCGAAGGAACACAAGAGGCTGAGTAACACGGAGGGCATGGAGTGTGAGAAGGAGGGATACTGCAAGATGTCAGGATCAAGCCAAGAAGCAGGCCGGGGAGTTGATTTTCCACTCGTGAACTAGCTCGACAGGTGGTCCCGACACCTCCTGCTTGCACAGAGCGGCCCAGCACCACCGGTGGCCGGGCACACACACTGGCTCAAGCTCGGCACAGCGGGGCCGCCGAACCGGGGTTCGAAACCCGCCTCCGTTGCTTAGGAGCGGAGGCCCTCAGTCAGCAGAGCATTTAAACTAGCCTTTACTTCCGTCTTGTGTCCCCTGGGGAAAAGAGCACCTATCTTGTCGAATGGCTGGGGAACTTAAATGAGGAAATGTTTATAACGCGCTTGGCACAGTGCTGGCATACAGTAGGCGCTCAATAATGCTCCTTCCCTAAGAGGCAGTTTAATAAAGCGGCTAAAAACAATGGCTCCAGAGCCAGCCTGTCTGGGTTGGAATTCTGTCACTCAGCAGGTGTAGAAAATGTACCTAATTCCTCTGTTCCTTCGTTTCCTTCTCGAATAATTATTATTATTCGTTTCTTTCTCTTGGTAAAACAGAGAGAATCATGCCCACATCACGGATTTATGACAGCGAAGTGAATTCACATAAAGCACCCAGGGCAGCGTCTGATACATAGTAACGTTTCCTAAAGTGAAGATATGCTCATTACTCCCTCGTTTGCCCTAGATATGGTGTCAATTCACAGGGCTCTTACTCTCCGTGATGTCAATGTATCACAGCCGTCTTACTTAGAATACAAACCCTTGGCCTACTATGTGGGAAAGAGGAAGAGCGGGGAGGGCAGCTGGGTCAGTCCTGTCCCCCTGGGTGGGGGGCAGCTTCCGTGAGCTCAGCCGGAAGACGGACAAGCGGTGTCGCGCGGCTGGTCAGCACAGAACACGGTGACATGACAGTTCACCTGCCACAAGAGCACGCGAGCGCCTGACTCTGCCCCCCGGAACCCACCGTCCGTCCAGGGGACACTTGTTCTGACATTATCAACACCAGGCAGCCTCCAAAACAACAGAGACGAGAGAGGTTTCCTGGATATGGCATGTGGGATGCCACTCCGGAGAGATCTGGGGGCACCCTGCTTTGAGCAGTGGTTCTCAGACATGAGCTGCGGATCAGAATCACCTAGGAGACTACAGTTTGACCAATCACTGGGTTCCACCCCCAGAGTTTCTGATCCAGTACATCTGGAACGGGGCTTGAGACCTGACACGTCTACGTTCCCAGGGGATGCTGATGCTACTTGTCCAGGGACCCCGCTCTGAGAACCTAGAGCACCAGTAGGGGTGGGGAAGATTTCCCATTCCAGCTGCAGTGGGAGGGGGATCTCAGCTGCGAGGAGACCTGAGAGCTCATCGTTTGGAGGGGAAGGAAGGTGACAAAAGCAATTTCTCGGGGGGAAGGTCTGTAATTTAGCCCTTGGCCTCATGGCTTGTGAGCTGTGGGCCAGAGCAGGAATCCTGGCAACGGCAGGCCAAACCCGGGCTCCCTTGCCCACAGACGTGGCCTTGAAATGTGTTCTCAAATCACTTGGGGATGGAGATGGAAGGAAAGAGGCCCTGGAAATCTGCCAGGCGTGGAGCCATCAGGCTATGGCGTCTGTGGGAGGCTCGGATGAAGATCTGTTCTCAGAGTCTCAATTTTTACCTGCACCTAACACAATTTGTAAGAACATTCAGGACTCAGTCCAATGGTATCTGAGTTAAACGCAAAGGCTCTGCAGCTCCTCGGACCTGGACTGAATCCAGGCTCTGCTGTGTACTGGTGGTGTGTCCTTGGGTAAGTTATTTGGCTTCTCAGAGCCTCAGTTTCTTTATCTGTAAAAGGGGGATGATAGTATCTGCTTCACAGATTTGTTGTGAGGATTATAAGAGCTGACAACAGTGCCTGGCACAAGTTACGTATTCAACAAATGGCAGTTGTTATTTCTTTCCAAGAAGAAAGAAGTCTGAGTTTGGGGGGGGGGGGGGGGGCGGTTATTAAACCACTTCAGGTCACTTTCCAGAATTCTGGATAGAGGAAGAAGGCTGGGGTTTGAGTCCTGGCTCCAGCAGGACCCTCCACTCCTCAATTTATCTGCTTAAAATGTGAAAAAGGATCATCTCTGAATTGTTGAACGAATAACCGATCTCATAGTTATTTTCCCAAAATAAAGTTTGAGAAAACCTTCTAGAAACTTCTAGTCACTTAACGGTAGTACAGAAACCAAAGTTATTATTACAAGCTTTTCAATAAAATCCAGATTGCCTGGAAATGTATGATTTTTTTACTCAAACGCAGTGTTGGCCATTCTTCCATGGTTCAAAGTGGAGGCTTCTCTTTAAAATAGGAGCAGATGGGAGCAGGGGCTCCCTCTTCAGACTGCTCAGTCAAGAGATCGGGGAGGACCCCTACGTCCCCCAAGGGCACTAAATGCCACAGCCTGTTCCTGGGAGTCGGAACCCATTTGCACCTGCACTGTCGTACACACTCCCTGGGCATGTCGGACAGGTGGTGGGGTAGCTCCCCTGCGAGGCTCCCACAGGACTGGGGGGCATGGAACATCGGGCAAGTGCGGGGCTTATTTAAAACTCTCACTCGGGTGATGGGAAAGTCAGCTGCCCCATCTGCCCTGTCCAACCCTGGAATCACCTAGATGCCATTAGCTGATGAAGCTACAGACACCCATCCTAGGCCTGAGGACCACGGAGTATGGACCACTCCCCAAAAAAGGAAAAGGGGAACAGCAACCATGGTGCTGAACAGGATGGACCCACTTCCCAGATGAATGAAGGAGCAAGCAAACCAAAGAGAGAATTCCGACAGGAGATAGGATCAGGAACCCACACAGAAAGAGTAAGCTGACTTCCTACCTGACATCGTGGTCCTTCCATCTGGACACATGACGCCCACCACCCACGTACAAAGCAAAGCACACAGCATATGGGAAGAGAGAATATTCCAAAGACGTAGTTGGGGGCCAATGGTGCTTCTTCTGGCCTTAAGATGGTCTAAGGTAGCAGCGAACTTCTGGGCCAATAGCTCTGGTGTCTGGTTTCCGGGGACAGGAAGGCCTCGCACACCCCCAGGGGACGGCACTGAGACTCCTCACCTGAATGTGAAGAGAGTCCCCATGTCCAGCATTGACAGCAACTCCGCTTTCGACTTGGGGAAAGACAGCCGGTAGCGCAGTGTCTCGAATGCAGGGACGATCATCGCCTTCTTGGTGTTGGCAAGGTCGAGCTGGATGACAGACTTCCTGAAAGGAGAGGGCAGGCAGAGACAGGGTCCCCGTGAGGCCAGGCAGAGGCCTTTCCCACCTGAGGGGAGGGAGGGGGCACAGGAGGAGGAGGACAGAAAGCCCAAGTCAAAATCTCAGTTTAAAGATGGGGAAACTGAGTCCCGGGGAGGCCAAGCAGCTTGTCCAATACCACTCAGGAGTCCAGAGAAGAAAGGCTGCCTCTGAGTCAAAAAATGGAGTCTCCCTGGAGAGTGAACCGAGGGCAGGCCGGACAGGAGGGGCTGGGAGACCCTCCCTCACTTTCACAGTGAGTGTCCCTGTCAGAGCCAAGCGCAGAAGGCGGGTCTCCAGGGACTCACAGGGGTTGGAGTCCAGCCTGCAGGGTCCACTGGGCTGGCTATCCACTCCTTCTGCACCACTGGCCACATGGCAGCGTCGGACAGCAAGTTGATGAGATGAGCCCCAACCTGGGCATTTCTGGGTCCCATCTCTTGGACTTCTCAACCTCTCGAATCCCCCAGACACTGAGCCTTGACAGTCACCAGACCGGCCCCATGCCGCCAGCACCCAACATAACAGAGCTCGTATCCCACGTGAGGGTGGGACATTCTCCACGCGCTTCCTCACTCCCACCTTTGAGGCTGCCCTTCTGCTCTACTCCTCTGAGGCCCAGCTCCTGCCCTTCTACATTTGTCGGCCACTGCCCAGCTCCGCGGCCATCATTCTGCAAGGGAGAAAGGCTTAGAGAGGGACACAGAGCAGGAGGCTTGTAGCGAACACAGACGGGGTTTGAATCCTGGCTCCGTCACTTGGTGAGTCTTGCCGTATCGGGCAAGTAATTTAGCTTCTTACTACCTCAGGTTCCTCCTTCCTAAAATGGGGCAATGCTATCTCCCTCCTGGAGCTGTCGCGGAGGCTGAACGAGGTAACATAAATACAAATACCATTTGGCACACTTGGTACGTGGCTGACCTGTATCAACATATGGTCACTGTTCTACCACAACACGGTCCTTATTCCCCAGCTTGATCTCCCAATGATCCCTTTTGGTCATGACTTTGGTACTTCATTCTGGCTTCCTGCTCAGACCACTGGCTCTTGGGACTCAGTGCCAGAGAAGGCTATTTGCTTATCATCTCTGAAGTAGAGAAAGCAGTCTTCCTTGGGGTAATCAAGGCATTGGGAGGCATTTTGCAAAATACTGGAAGAAGTAGCCTTCCATAGCAATGCAACTTACCGCTGTATTACTAAAGTCACTTCACTTTGAACTTGTGCATAAGCAGGGATGGGTCTGCAAAGGGGAGTCATGCTACCACGAAGGAAAACTGTGTTAGCCGAGGCCAGTATGGGGCAAGAACAGAGCGGCCGTTTGAGAAGGACGAGGCAGGGTTTGGTATCCATGAGTGATGAGGTCAGAGGAAGGACTGGTGTCAGAAGCCAGCCCTGGGGAAGGGGTGCAGGGGTGAAGCGGTTGCATCAGCGCCCCCTAGAGAGGGCGTGGCTGAGATGGACCAGGTCATTTTAGAATCCTCTGAATAGCAGTTGTAATTCATTCTTTATAATTAGGCTTAACTATATACCAAATGCTATATGACCCTGATGTCACTATTTCTGGGGAGACTCATAAAGAATGACACCAAGATAGAATCTGGGTGAGCTATATATAGCCAGTTGGAGGACGAGTAGCCTGAGTCAGCCTGCTTTGGTCTGCATTCCTCTCCTGCTTTGTCTCTCTGAACAATGACTTCCCAGTTTCCAAACATCCGAGATTCCCTCACCCATGGCCAAGTATTCCCTTCTCGATCAATCCTATATTAGACATAGGCAGAATGGGGGCTCACCGCCTTTCCTCCAGGAAAACTAGATACCTTATCTACCGGTTCTGGGAATTGGGGATGGGACACATGGGTCTAGAAGATATCCTTGGACTCACCAGATGGCAAAGCCCCTGCAGCCACCAGGAAGGAGGGAGAGGAGAGGCACCCAGCACGGATGGGTGGTTGCTACTCATTCAACAATCCTTGAGCATACCTACTATGTGCCAGGCCCCATGCTAGGCACTTGCAGACACAGAGTGAACAGAACGGCCCAAGTCCTTCCTGCCTGGTATTTACATTCTTGTCGCAAACATCTCAGGATGCTAAAAGCCCAAGATTGCATTTGCAGCTACTTATGTTAAGATAATTGGGAAAAGCGTGGGAGCTAGGAGCACTGAACCACAAAGGGATGGGCAAAGCGTGTACACACATCCACAACAGAGGTCTGTGGATGTACACACATCCACAACAGAGGTCTGTGGATGCACGTGTCTGCCTCTGTTACTATTATAATCACGGTTACAGTAGCCACTTCTTGGACTGCCCTGCTCAAAGATGATTCTCTTTCTCATGGTCCCTGCATGTAGGAGCAGCTCTGGGAACACAGGGCCAGGGCTGTGTTCATGGGTAGATGCTTGACTCAAGCTGAGCAAATCAGTTTCTCACTCCTGGAAATCTGAACAGAGATGCCGAGATTGGAAACCAAAGAGCCGACATGCGCTAACGTCAGGCAGTTCTCTAGAGGCTTTTGAACTTCGGCTGCAGAGAAGCCCAGAGCTGCCCGAGTTAATTATGGTCTCAAGTGTCGGTTTTCCAAATACTACTTTGGTGCGATAAGAAATACCACTCAAATGTTTTTTTTTTCCTTTTGTTTTGTTTTCCTTTGATTTCTTTTCATTTCAATGAAGCTGCCTACCCTTGGTTTCTGTTGCTTGCAACCAAAGCACGCTGATACATTGCAAGTTCCAGAGTATGCAGACCCAGCAAGCAGCATGCCTTACAAAATGCAGCCCGAGAAAGTCTTATTTCTGTCTGCATAGAGAGCATCAGATCCTGGAGTGCCTTCTAAAACTCCCTTTAAGCTCACTGAAACACAAACTGCCACAAAGATGGATTTGTAACTAGATAGGTCCATTTCAGATTCAGTCCAAAGAGGTTTGGATATTGATGTCCTGAATGGGTCTCATTATGAAGTTGTTTCAGCAATAAAGTGGTTTCAGGATACCGACTCTGAGCACATCTGCTCACTGAGCTGGGAATGATATAGCTTGGGCCCTTCCGCAAGGTTTCCTGTCGGTATATCCTTCCCTTGCTGGGGGTTTGCTGACCCCCTGGGGATGCACAATGTGCCTCCACCATTTATCTGGAAAGGGATTCCTGCAGGAGATAGAGTGTTTCAAATGAGCAGAATCTTCCGGGGAGATTGGCTAGACTGGGAGCCAAGAGATGTGAGTGCTGCAGCCAGCCCGGACGAGCTGAGTGACTTTGGGTCATGTCTTGCATCTTTTAGAATGTTAAATCTAGATTGACACTGAAGATTCTGGAAGGTAGCAATCAGACACACTTGGCTTCTAACTTGGACTCTACTGCTCCTCCTAGAAAGTCACTTGAACCATTCTGAGTCTCAGAGTTCATGCTCTTGTTAAATATTTTGGTGAGGAAAAGCACACGTGCACATGGGAGTCCTTGGTGCAATGCCCAGCGCATATTAAGCACCGTGTGCATGGTGGTTAAGCCTGTGATGGTTGCTTTTATGTGTCAGCTTGGCTCGCCTAGGGTGCCGGCTGTTTGATCAAATGCTCATCGAAATGTCGCTGTGAAGATATTCTGTGGACATAATTAATGTTTACAAGCAGTGGACTTTAAAGAAAGGCCCTTGCCCTCAACAATGTGGGTGGGCCTCATCTAATCAGTCGAAGGATGTCAGCGCCAACACTGAGCTTCCCTAGGAAAGAAGAGATTCTGCCTCTGGACTGTCACTTCAAAATCCTGCCTGAGTTTCCAGCCTGCTGGCCTGTCTTATGGATTTCAGATTTGCCAGCCCTCACAGTGCCTTAAAAGAACTCTCCATCTTGCTGGTTCTACTTCTCCGAAGAATCCTGGTTGATGCACTGTCCTTGTTTCTTGCCCAAGACCCTTTCAAAAATATACCCAAACCTACTACTAGATTTGTGGACTGAAGAACTCTTAAAAGAAGATTTCTACTTAAGTAGTTCAGAACCCTGCTGGTACAACAGAGAGCAAAGCAAATACACGTGACTTGGAGCCAGCTGGCCCCGGGTTCAAATTCTGCCTGCCACTCTCTTATGACCTTGGGCACGATATTCAACTTCTCATGGTCACAGGTTCCCCGGCTATAAAATGGAGATGATAACCCTTATCAATAAGGGTCGCTGAAAGGATGAAGCAAAACAGTCCCCCTAGGGCCTGACCCATGCCTGACTTAAAGTAACTGATAACAAAGGAGCCCACTTCCCCTTTCTGGCTCGGGTGGGCCTCCTGCCAGAGATGGGTGAGTGTGGAGGAGTCAGGAAAGGCAACAGACTCTTGCAACCAGGGCAGGATTTTGTTGCCAACCTGCTTATCTATGGAAACAGAATATATTAGATCTCAGTCTCCAGCCAGCTCTCTGTATCCTTCTGTCAGAAACTATTCAGGTGTTCCTGGCAGAGTAAGTTTGGCCCCTCTGATCTGGTGGAGCTGGAGGTGACTGGGGGCTGGCTGGGGGCGGGGGGGACTGAACACTGGGCAGCGTCTGTCTTCAAGCCCCCCAGGCCTCATGCACATCTTCCCTCAGCGTCTCCCCTCCACTTACTCAAGTGTGCAAATAGCTCACAGCCTGTTTGGCTCCCACCTGGGAAAAGTGGCGAGCAGGGGGGAGAACGTGAGTGGGTAGTGAGGATTCCTATACGGACCGAGGGGGTGGCCGGGGGCCGCCTGGAGGCTCGTATGGCTTAGCATTATGTCAGACACAGCACAAAGGGGACGCTGTGAGGAAGATGGGCTTCCTGGGGTTTAGAATGACCAAACCCTGCGACTGATCCTGGCAGTGGGTTGTGAGTGTGCACACCCATACACACACATGCGCGCGCGCGCACACACACACACTCATACCCCTCCCTCCATCTCTCTCCTTCTCATCCCATCCTCGAGACGGGTCTCTGTCACCAGGGAAACAGCCCAGGAGCCCAGCATGAAGAGATTTCGGGAAAGCATCTCAGAGAAGTAAGGAACAATGGTGTGTGTGGCAGAGTTCTTCCGACTTCAGTGGCGGGGACGTGGCCTCGGGCTGCCCAGGTCCGCCTTCTGGCCGGTTACTTGTCCTCCCTCTTCCACTTTCTGAGTCAGTGATGATGGGGGGTGGTGACAACAGCTCTCACTGGGGGTCTGTGAGGGCCAAGCAGTCCCCACGCCCTGCAGATGAGAAGCGCCCCGTGCACCCTGGCCGTGACCATGACCGCTGCCCATCCTCGGGCACCGGCCTGACCGCGGTCACAAAGCCTGGCGCCAACGCTGGCCGAGGCTCCGCTGGTTTGTTTCCTCACTCGCTCTGCCACGTGCCAGGCACTGCGCACTCGGGAGACATCAGTCAACACAGCAGGCAGAAAATTCCTGTCCTCGTGGGGCTGACATTTCCGGGACGGAGCCAGAACTGTGAATGAATTACGGAGCATGTCGGAAAGCCAGAATTTCCGTGCGGGAGAACGGAGCTGGGTCGGGGGTGTGAGGAATGTCAGGGCTGGGGGGCGGGTTGCAGTTTGAGATGGGGGGGTGCAGGCAGGCCTCGTGGAGAAGGGTAGGCAGTAGGGGAGGGGGCAGTCATGCGGCGATCTGGGGCTGGAGCTTTCTAGGCTAAGGGAACAGCCAGTGCAAAGGCCCTGTGACAAGAGCACAAAGAGGGACAGGGAGAGTCCCTAAACGTGAGGCAGGAGAGGCAGTGGGGGCAGGAGAGCTGCAGGTCATAGACGGTCTCATAGATCACTGAAGGCTGGGGGGGGGGGGGCGGAAGAACGCCACCCCTCTCTCCTCCAAAGGTGTCCATGTCCTAATCCCAGAAACCTGGTGATCTGGAACCTTCCATGGCAAGTAGGGCTTTGCAGATGTGATTAAGGATGTTGAGATGCGGGAAGAGGACCCTGTGTTATCTGAGTGATCACTAGGCTCCTGATACAAGAGAGGCAGGAGGGTCCGAGTCAGCAAGGAGATGGGATGATGGAAGCAGAGGTGGGGATGACATGGCCACTAGTCATAGAATGTAGTTCCCCCTAGAAGGCAAGAAACATTCTCCCCTAGAGCCTCCAGCAAGAACGCAGCCCGTGGAGACCTTGATTTCAGCCCCGTGACACCGGGTTCTGATCCTGACCTCCAGAACTGCAAGATAAAACTTTCGTGTTGTTTTCAACAGCCACGTTTGTGGTGATTTGTTACCGCAGCTATAGGAGACTGATACTGAGGGCTTGGGATTTTACTTAGTGAGTTGGGGCGCCACTGGGGAACTCTGAGATAAGGAGTGAGATGAGCTGCTTTCTAGATTAAGGAATCCCTCCGGCTTCTGTGGTGGTAACAGACTGCAGGGTTGCATGGTGGAAGCAGAGAGATCAAGTAGGGGGCTCCTGAGCTGATACGGCTGAGCTAGCTTGGACTTCAAGAGTCACAATGAAGGTGAAAAGAACTGGCCTGGTTCTAGAACCAGCAGGATTTCCTTGCCCACTGCGCATGGGGTGTGAAAGCGGAGGACCGGAGATGACCCAAGGCTCTTGGCTTGCATCATGGGAAGACCGAAGTGGCCATCAAATGAGACGCTGGCATGAGCTTTTTGGGGAGGATGAGACTTAGGTTTTGAACAGTTTGTCTGAGATGCTTGAGAGAACTAGGCAGAGATGATGAGGAGGCCGTTGGACACACGAGTTTTGAGGTCAAGAGACAGGGCTGGGTGGGGATATTCTGGGGATCAGTGGCAGGCTCATTTAAAGCCACGAGACTGAACATCACCGAGGGAGGGTAGGAGAAGAGAGGTAGCCATCGATGAGAACTATAGGGAGGGACTCAGAAGGTCAAAGAACCACCTGGAGACAGGGACGCACTTCAGTAAGCCAAGAGGAAAGAAACGGAGGAGCCATCAGCAGTCGGAGGCTGCTGAGAAGTCAAGACGAGAAGTGGAGGCTGACCACTGGATTTTGGCAACGTGGCTTCTTCCTTGATCGCTGGCAACTGGAACAGGACCTGAAGCAGAAGCCGAGACCAGCTAGTCGGTGGGCGTGAGGCTATGGCCATTTGGAAAGGCATTCCCCTAGTTCTGCAGAAACGAATCAAATCAACGTAAGAGCAGGGTCGAATCGTTGGTCAGGAACGGGATCATGTCACCGTGCTGGCCCCGCGTCCCCCATCCGGAATGCACACGGGTGGTCAGAGGGGGGGCTGGCTACAGTGGAAGCAAAATGCTCACAGAGGCCGGGGTAACCGACCAAGAAACGGGACCTTCTACTTGGAAAAAACATACAACCTTGTCACGAGTATCTTGGCTGTAAAAAATGTTTAGTTTCACCTTACGTGATTAGAGGTTGGAAAGCATTGGTGTACATGGTGCAGAGGAGAGGAAATACGTCAAACTTCCTAATACCCAACACTTTAGCAATGAGCTGGGAATGAGGAGAGGAGGACCCCCTCTGGGGGTCCCCCAAACGGTCACGCTTGCCTGAAAATGGGACCTGAGTTACATGCCCATTTCCCTTAAAGGCTCAGCGGACTCCTTCCTCTCTACTTGTATGCATTCGACTCTATTCAGAATTCCCTGAAACAAATGCTCCCTCACTCACGGGTGTGGGCTTGGATACTGGCAACCCTATTTGGTGTCACCATCAGGAAAACAAAATGAGAGAAGTAATCTACCTCTGACATAAATAAAAAGGAGAAAGCACAGTCAAGGTTAAAACAGAAAGAAATGGTTTTGCAATTATCTCCTGTTTCAGTCTGTCGGTATTGGGTGTTGGGGGGAGAAGGGGGCAGACCCAGACAGCCGCAGGGCCGGGGCAGGCAGGCTGGTCGAGAACGGTGGACGCCAGTCTTCAGTGCCGGGCAGACACAAGGGAGAAGGATGGGGGCGGGGGGGTGGGATGAACCAGGATCCACGCCTGTCGCCGCGATGCTCTTCAACTCTGGCCCGTGGCAGCCCCGTGGGATCGCGCCATCCGCCGTATGGCCAGACCGTCTGATGATTCAAGAGGCGCCAACTAAAATTATTTCAACACACTGGAGGGCCGAGTCTCTCTCAGGGGAACGCCCGTGTCAAGGGAGGCCGAACAGTAAGAAACAGAGCGCGATCTTTTAGACGACAAGAGACCCTATCTTCATGCCACTGCTGCATTATTGTGTGATCATGGGCAATTTGCTTAACTCTCTGGGCTTTTGTCTCCTTATCTTGGTAATAAATACTTCATAGACTTGGTTATTAAGAGAACTAAGATAATATACTCATTAATTAATGGATATTTATGAGGCCAGACATAGACACGGAGTGCCAAGCTCACAGTGCAGGGAGGGAGGAAGACAGCAGTGCCGGGCTCTGTGGTGCAGGGTCGTAGAGAGCTTCCCACCACTGTCTTCTAAGAAGCAGGAGTTAGTGCGTCCGTGGAGGGGGTTCTAAATATTTGCAAAGCTCTGGAAATGAGAAAGCATACAGGATTTGGGGGGAACTGCATGTCTTAGAAATGCCCGGTACACCGTAGGTAGTCGATACATGGTAATAAAGAGTGCTTATGTGTATCTAGTACCAAGCACCTTAAGCACGTTAGATGCTTTACTTCTTTAATCTTCTTCACTTCTTTAGTCATTGCCGCGTGTGACAGAGACACTAGTATTTCCGGTTTACTGATAAAGTCATGAAAACTCCAAGAGGTCAGCAATTTGCCTTATAACCTAGCTGGCAGGTGCACCCACCACCATCATCTCGTCATCCTCAAGGGAAGAAGGCAATCGCTGTATCCGTTAAGGCTGCACCAGCTTGGAAATAACCGGGAAAGATCATCACTCACAGGCTCTGTCTGAGTCAAGTCTTGTTAACGCGGTGACTTTGCAACCGGAGCAATGAGCCTCTTGGAGTCCACGGGTCAAGGCAGCTGATGGAATAGCGGTTTGGGACCGGAAGGGAGGGACACGGCCAGAGGCCAGCACACAGACAGTGTCTGGAGAGGTAGAGACGTGTGCACTGACCTACTGGCTTTACTGGGCCTCCTACGTTGGTGATTTCCTTCCTTCAAACTACTGGAATCTGCCATTGACCCCCTGGACCTGGCCAAGGTCAGCAGTGTCCCCTCCTTGTCAAATCTGGCAGACTTGTCCTTGCTTATCTTCCTCACCTCCTCTCTCCTTTGGCGCTAAGACCACTCCCTCTGCCCACAGCTGGGGAACTCCATCCCAGAATTCTGGAAGCATCTTCCCACTTGCTACGGCTTGGATCAGGGAATTGCTTTGTGCATCAGTCCTCGTGGTGCTGGTTACCATCTGGGTACCTCCTGTAGCCTCTACCCCTTGGGCAGGGGTGGGGGTGGGGATCCTCGATCTGTGTCCATGCGAACTTCTGCTCCCATAACGGAACTGGCTGAGCTGATATTGTGCTGACAAGGGACACACTGTTGGGAACCGCGGGCTGAAGGCCCCAGGGCTGCCATCAAAGCCAGGAGACAGGGAGGCTCATCAGCCCTCGGAGCGCTGGATTGGCGAGGCCAGCCCAACGTCGGAGGGCATGCTGCTTGATCAAACCCGAGCTGTAAGGAGTTCAAGCGGTTCTCCCAAGTTCCCGGGGACTGAGGTGAAAGTTATATTAAAAGGGGATGGGAGGCAGAAAAGCAGCTTTGTGCTGGAGCGCCCACCTGTTTCAGAAACCCCAGAATGGCCTCACCCTTTCTCTTAAGGCTCTGGGCTCAGCCAGCAGCAGGAGCTTGGTTCCCGGCCCCTCTCCTGCCCCCTCTCCTGGCCTTGATGCGTCCCCTGGATGTCGGGCCACATCTTCTCTGGGCCCGGTTCTTTGGGGACTGTTTCACGCGCTGGCGATGGTGGGAGGTGGCGGTTCTAACGGCATGCAGTCGCCTATGTGCACCTGCCGGCCCTGCCAGGCCTGAGGTCAGGGGTGACCCTTGCTCATGGCTGGGTTTCTAGCTCCAGCACACAGTAGGCACTCAACAGATGTACAGGGAAGGCAGGAATCGGTCTGTGGTTGGCATATGGAGAAGAAGATGGTATTGTGAAGACCGTCCTTTGGAGATGACAGAGTTTCCAAAGCAGGGTTGAAATTGTAGTCCTGCCACGTAATCCATAGGACTTTGGGGCAAATTTATCTTCTGCATTTTCATCTTCCCGCTTGGATAATGGGAATGAAGGCCCTGAGCACTGCCTGTGTTGTCATAAAAAAGGGAAGACGTGTCGAGCACCGAGCACGGCCCCGGGTGCACAGAAGGCGCTTGCCAAGTGCTCTTCCTTCCCGTTCCTTCCACAGACTGCTGTGCCTGCATATTCTCCTGCGATGTTCTCCAGGAGGACACGGGCGCGGCGGGGGTGATCTCTGCCAGGAGAGAAAGCTGAGGCACACATCTGAGACTCACCCACCCCCTTCTGATTTCAGCTTCTTCCTGGAACCGAGAGCGTGGGCAGGGTGCAAACCGAACCCGCGAGTGAGCAGGCAGGTGGTGAGGAGCAGCAGGCTAATGCGGCCACGGATGTAACCAACCAGGGAGGGGCAACGAAAGGCATTTGCGTGTGTGCGCGCGCGCGTGTGCATATGTGTACCTGTGCACGGCGTGCATCTCGGGGAGGCTAGCAGAGGCCCCTGTCTCCGGCTGCCCCCCACACCCCGTAAACTGCCTAGCTGCAACAGCACTAGATAGAAGCATGGCTTTCCACTGGGATGCCTGGGCATCATCTGAGCACCACCTCTGAGGACTCCGCAACCTCCCTCGGGGCCGGGGAAGGCAGGGGCAGAGTGCACTTGTTACTGGCGCTGATAACCTGGAGGCAGGCCCTGGCCAGCCGGTCCTGCTTCCTCCCCGAACACCAAACTCAGAGACAGGTAACAGGGCGTGCTCAGCCTCTATTACGGTTGCTTAGGAAATGAGCTCCTGGCGGACAGGATTCCAGGAGGTGTATGGGGACAACAGCAAAGACTTGCAAATGAGGGTGATGAGGCTGCCCACGGGGAGTCTAAGTGTAAAATATACACAGAATGCATGAGGCCAGAGATGGGCAGAATCTTCTGGAGAGCCGGGGGGGCGCCCAGGCCCCCAGCAAGATCTGGTGGCTCTAAACAGACAGCATTAACATATCCAGAGAGAGAACCTGTCAGTCAGAGAGGGGTAAGGAAGAAAGAGAAGCTAAAAATGAGCTTGGGGGCCAATTTTAAAAACATGAAACAGCTCCAGTTACGGGGCCACGCTCTGTGCCGGGGACTCTGTACTCATCACCTCCTGTAACTCCCAACATCCCGATTCACTCCTATTTAATTACCCCACAGGGCTACACTTTCTGCAGGAGCGCCTTCTGCACACTGGCAATGTGTCAGGTGCTGACTGGGGGTTGCGGGAGGGCAGTCAGTCCCCCTGAAGTCAGGAGGGCAGCTCTTGGGCAGGTGGCCAGGATTCAGGTCCCATCTGGGCACTCGCCATCTTGTGCTCTCAAACAAGTGACACCTTTGTGGATGTGGTGGGGTATGAGGATTAAATGGGTTATTTCATGCAGACGCCAAGACAGTTCTCCAGTGCATGGAATGAACTTCCAAATATGACCCGCGGTGATGGTCATGGCCATCATGGTGGTGGGGGAGATGGGCCCATCAGGCAATGGGATCAATAAAGAGGTTAAGCAAAGAACATCTCAGATAAGCCAGGATAAGCGACTTGCCCACGTGCCAAAGCCACACCTGAGGGCAGGCTACTTAGTCTAAACCACCTCGTCTCTAATAGGAGGTTAAATGACAAGACACATGCAAAGTGCTGGCTACAGTGCCTGGCACATAGTACGTGCTCAGTAAATGTGAAACGTCATCGAGATAGCAGAACTCAAATGATGAATTAACCCGAGGAAGTGCCACCTAGTCATGGCTCATGGAAGGCAGCCAGTTGGCTGTGCCTGGTGCTATCTCTACCTGGTCTTGTTCGAATTTCAGCAGCTGTGTGTGCCAGGGGACATCTGACGGGGGAGGGTGCTTAGCCATCATCCTGGAGGGAACAGAATAAAACTGAAGTCTGTCACTCCTGTACACTGTCAGAATACAGTCTCCATGCAGGGTGGTGTGTGTGTCCCCTAGAAAGCAAAGGCGACATTTGCGGAACAGAGCAGATGTTATAAGTTCCAGGCATTGAACAAAGATGAGGATTCTGCAGGATTAATGAAAGAGGTGGGGAGCCTGCTCAGTCTCATGGATATGGAATGCCCCAGCTAAAGGGAGCTGTTTCTACCGTCCACCTTCGATTCCTCTGCCATTCTGGAACATTCTTTGAAAATGCCAAGATGTATCATGCCTTTACACCTGTTAGTCCTTCAACCGCATCACCAACTGTCTGGGTCTTTTCAAGGTCATCCCTGTGCACGCGTACTGGGTCATCTGCTTGTGAGTCTGTGCCCCTGTATCTTTTCTATCCGGTTCTGTACTGATAACAAGAATGACAGTGACAACTATAGTTGAGGGGGGGCCCCTAGAACATAGACCCCCTGCTCACCGTGGTAGCCCCAGCCGTGCAAGGTCATGGAATGAAGCATGACTCACAGCACTGTGCCTGGTGCTGTCCAAATACTATTACATTTCATCTTCCCAGGACCTTAGGAGGGAAGAAGTAATGCGATCCCCATTTCACAAATGAAACAAAAGTTACAGGAAGTTAAGTACCTTTCTGAAGGTCAATGAAATGCTGAGTAAGGAGTGCTCAGCGTTGAAAGGCAGGTCTGAATGACTCCAGGGATGGCCCTGTCACAAGGCAGCACGCTGCCTGGCATTTAACAGGTGCTCACTACATATTTTTTTGAATCAATGAATGTAAGTATACAGCTTCTCAGTTTATAAGAAAAATGGCTGTGATGGTTATCTGGAGTGACCTGGCTATCCTGAAGTTGGCAGTTTGCAACGGGAGGGGCTGGGGTTGGGGGCCCGGCGAAGAAGTGCAGTTCTGAGTGTTGTGAGCAGGACAGAAAATTAACTCCTGTTGAATCCCTACTAGCCCCCTGCAGGAGGCTATTATTAGCCCCTTAACTGAGAAAACAGAGGACCGGAGAGACTAAGTAAGCCGACCCAAGTCACACACTTGGTAAGCTCGCCAGACCCAGGATTCAAGCGCAACTCTGCCACGCCCTGCTGAGTCCCACCTGACGTTTCTGAAATCGAGTGAAAGCCGCACATCTACAAGCCCGTTCTTTAGAATAAACCGGCAAAGGGGCGGGAGGGAGATTTTACTGGAACTCTGCAGCTGTGTCCACGCAAATAACTGATTTCATTATTTTCCAATTGATCCGTTTGTTTTTGCTGTAATATTCGCTGGTTGCTAAGCAACCGCTGAGGGAGCACTGATGCTGAACTGTTTGGGGAAAGCAAGTAGCCCCCCTCCCCAAAAAGGGTGCGATATGATTGTTTGGGAGGGGGGATCCAGTCAGAGGGCTGCCAATCAGCCTGCCTCGGCGTCCTGGGGTTTTGAGAGTGATCTGGCCCCTTCCAGAAGCGAGCAGGCTGTCTTAGAGGGAAGTCCACTTGCGCCCTCTGACGCCAACATTTAGCTTCGCTGGGGCCTCGGTTTGGCCACCTGTTGTAACAGGTACCTCACAGAGAAGTGTGGGACCGCGGCTGGCACAGGTTAAGGGCTCAAAAACCTGTAACTACCAGCATTTGCAATGTTACTAACATCTTAACAGAGTTTGGGTAGAGCATTTGGTTGGGCATTTTTGCCGAAGAGGTTAGTCTCTAAGAGGGTCCGCGGGCCTTATTGGGGTCCACAACTCTCAGGGCAAACCGTACCCGTAACCTCATCCCAAACTAATGATATGATTGGTCACGAAGCACATCCAGTTTTAGTGTTTGGGTCAGAAACACACTCATCCCACTCACTGGAAGAAAATTTTCCATAAGCCAATGGCAAGCCAATATGGTTATCTTCATATGAAAAGAACAGTACATGATTTTTTGGGGCTTCTGATAGAATCCTAGTCCTCACCTGTTCTCAAAATTCTGGTGCCTAGGAATTATCTAGGTCAGAGGTCACAAACCAGTGGCACAGGATGGGGGCGGGAGGTTCTATTCAGCCTGAAGACATATTTGGTCTGGGACTCCATAGTGTATTTTAAATAATTAGTTGTCAACATCAAATATCAAAACACAAAAATCCAAGTATCCAGCTCCTCTTGAAAAACACGAAGACTGGGGCACCTGGGTGGGCTCAGTTAGTTAAGCATCCGATCCTTCGTTTCAGCTCAGGTCGTGATCTCTGAGTCATGAGATCCAGCCCTGCTGTGGGCTCCATGCTCAGCAGGGAGTCTGCTTGTCCTTGTCCCTCTCCCTCAGCACCTCCTCCCCTCCCACCCCTGCTCACACACTCTCCCACCCTCTAAACTATATAAATAAAATCTTAAAAAAAAAATAGAGAGAGAAAAATATGAAGACCTTAGCCCTGCTGCCCACTCTCCCCAAAGCAATCATGCCACATCTGGAGTGGAGAGAAGCCAAGAGCCTAAGATGGGAGCCACGGTCTCTCTAGAGAATCTTACTCATCATTCTTGGCTCCTTTGGGCTAAGGTCCTGGCCCCTGCGGGCATCTGCCTTTATGACGCGTGATATAAGATCATTTCTTCACTTGACAATGAGGAAACAGGCTGAAAACAGAATTGCTGGAAGTCACACAGTTCACTACGGCACCAGGGTGAGCAGGACAGGAGTCCTGAGCCTCAGCAAGCGTCCTGTCCACCATAACGCTCAAAAGTCAATGCCATGATATCCTGCCCAGTCCAGGAAGGACTTGGGCACAGCAGAGCAGGAGGCGACCGGCATGAGAGACGGGCCACAGAGGCAGGACTTCTGAGTATAGGCTTTGCAAAGGAAGACTCGGGTGGCAGCACTTGGGAGATTCCCACCTTCCCTTTCAAAGTCCAGACACCTTGGCAGACAGTTCCTGACTTCAGCTGCCGAATCTCTCACTGGTCCGTCTGTCACCCCGCTGCTTCTGATCCCTGCATCGGGCCCTCCGTGCCTCTTGCCTGGATTAACACAATAGTCCCCTCACTTATCCCCCTTGCTCTGGCCCTGCTGATTCTGATCCTTCGCAAAGCCACTAGAATGATCTTCCCGAAACAAACATCTAATCTGCCCATTCTCCCAGTGATCTTCCACTGCTCTCCTCCTTCATGGAGCCCACACTCCTCAGCATGTTTTATAAGAAGTCCTGCGGGACCCACCCCAGCTTACATTTCTGGCCATATCGTCTCTTGTTGCTCTCCTCGTCAAGGCCCTGGCCACCTTGCACCTCTGGAATGGACGGCTCCTTCTGTCTGGAACATCGCCACCTCCACTGGCGGACTCCAACTCAGCCTCCGTTTGGATCTGTCTTCTTCAGGACGTCCCTTCCTCCCATCCCCAGACTAGGTGAATCCCACTGGGAGGGGACACCCCCATCACAGAACCTAAAGAATCTGCATCTTTAATTAACTGTCATTCCTGCTGGTCTGTAAGTGCTGGGATTCACAGGTCCTATGTCTGGTTCACAGATATGGCGGCACATAGTAGTAGGTACCTTATAAAAGTTTACCCACTAAATGAATGAAAAGATGAATGAATACTAAGGATGGAGCAGAAGAATGAAGAAAGTCACAATGTCCGGTCATTCTAGACAGGCAAGCCATGGCTTTTCCGGACTCAGTTTCCACATGTGTACTTTACAAAGAAGACTGGACAATACAGCTCAACACCCCAAGACCAAATAATCCCACTAAAAAATAGGCAAAAGACATGAACAGGTATTTCTCCAAAGATGACATCCAGATGGCCACAGACGCAAGAAAAGATGCTCATCAACACTCATTCATCATCAGGGAACAGCAGATCAAAGCCACAATGAGATATCACCATGCACCTGTCAGAATGGCTAAAATCAACAACACAAGAAACAACAGGTGTTGGCGAGGATGCTGAGAAAGGGGAACCCTTGTGCACTGTTAGGTAGGAATGCAAACTGGTGCAGCCACTCTGGAAGACAGTATGGAGGTTCCTCAGAAAGTTAAAAAGAGAGCTTCCCTACGATCCAGCAATCGCACTACTGGGTATTTACCCCCAAAATACAAAAATACTAATTCAAAGGGATACATGCACCCCAATGTTTGGAGCAGCATTATTTACAATAGCCAAGTTATGGAGGCAGCCCAAGTGTCCATCAAAAGATCAACGGATAAAGAAGTTGTGGTACATATATACAGTGGAATATTACTCAGCCATAAAAAGAATGAAATCTGGCCATTTGCAATGACATGGATGGAGCTAGAGAGTATCATGCTAAGAGAAGTCATTTAGTCAGTGAAAGACAAATACTGTACGATTTCACTCATATGGAATTTAAGAAACCAAACAAATGAGCAAAGTTAAAAATAAACAGACAGAGAGATATATCAAGAAACAGACTCTGAACTACGGAGAACAGACTGCTGGTTACCAGAGGGAAAGAGGGGGCGGGAAATGGATGGATGAAACAGGTGATAGGGATTAAGGAGTGCACCTGTGGTGATGAGCGCCAGGTGATGTGTGGAAAAGTTGAGTCACTATATTGTACCTGAACTAATATTACACTGTATGTTAACTATACGGGAATTACAATGAAAAACTTAATTAAAAAAAGAAGACTGGACAAGATCATTTCTTCTCACTCAGGGTAGGGTCTCTGGACTTCTGTAGGGCCTATGGAAGAGAGCAGCAACATTTTAGGAGTGATGTGCAATATTTCAAACTCCCCAAGGGGAACCACGCACCTTCCCGTAACAAGGGGCCAAAGGCCAACCAAGCCTCGGGTGACCTGGCATTAAGAACGTGTTAATTAGTAGGCAATGCTGGTTAGCTCCTACTGAGTAAGGTCAAGATGCTATTTGAGATGCTATTAGAGGTGACCGGCATGGGAGATTAATAGCATTTTTGATCAATACAACATAGGAACAGAACACAGAAACAATCTGTTACTGTGCGGTTTTTTAAAACATGAGGCCCATGAGATAAAATAATAAAAGAGTTTGGAGGTGGGGAGCAGACTACAGATCCTTAGGAGAGGGCCAGTTCACCTCCAACTCCTTGGAATGAAGGCCCCTCAGGTGCTCCTGCAGAAGAGCCCCTTAGCGGGGAGGACGGGGCTGCAGTCTAATCCTCAAGCCTCTCTTTTCTTGGTGGAGGGCGGCCCCCACCATCTGTTCCTTTGGGAAGCCCTCGCCCCCATCCCCGCCCCCAGACTCCCAGAGCTTGTGATGCTGCAGGCTGTGGGGGCTTCCGAATCTCCCGGAATCAGGCGCTGAAAGCACGGTCTGGCCACACGGGGGCGCCCTCAGCCCACACACGGGGATTCCAAGGCCCAGCGCAGAGCAGGACGACAGATCCGTGCTGGGAGCCCTGTGCGGGTATCAGGAGTTGGGGCAGCACAGCCCATGCTCTTTGGGAAGACACCTCCCATCCTCCCTGGTTGGGGGTCATGCCGCCCCAGTGCGGCGGACAAAGGCAGGAAAGGGCTCCTCCCGCTCACAGGGGAGGGACTGAAGTTAGGAAATCCTACAGAGACAGTAAGAGAAAGACTGAGACAGAGACAGACAGAGTGAGGGGAGGGCAAGAGAGCAGGAGAGAAAGAACTCTATTCTATTCCTGCCCTGTCTGGGGACAGTCAGTAACCCCAGAGTAGCCAGGCAAGTATGGAGCTGGGCGCCTGCCCACCTGGAGTCTGACAGACACTGGTTCCAATCTTGGAGCAAAGCCGGGTGGACGGGAGCAGGGGACTCTGCTTCTCCGAGCCTCGCTGTTGCCCACAATAAAAGGGGGGAACCCTGCCAGCCTTTTGGGCTTGATGTATGGATCCAGCAGGATAATTAGTAAGTGCAAACCATCTCTCCCAGTACCTGGACTCAGGCACGTACCACCCAGCAGCAGAGAGAATTCATGCCGACAAAAGCCAGAAATAAAGGATTAAAAAAAAAAAAAAAAGGCTTGACCAGTTACATCTTGATTTACATCTTGTGACTTTAGTTTAGCCGCACGGGGACTGTCGGGCTGTATGAATTCAGCAGTCCCTTTCCGTCCAGACTGGTTGTCATTCCATAACAAATGTCGCTCCCCACACAGCTCTCCAGCCTTCCATGGGCTGAGGGCCTTCTCCAGCCGCTGGACGGCTGCCCTGCCATGTGGGCAGAGCTGGGACGGGTCACTGGAGAGTCATAGAGGCAGCTGAGACGGCGACTCAGCCCACGGCTCTGCAGTCGGACTGGCTGACCCCGGCCTCCACGTGGGTCAGTGTGTAACCGTGGGCTCACAGCTCCCGATCTCAGCCCCACACACTCCCGTCTGAGAAATGAAGGTAATAATAGTGGCCGGCCCAGGGACCGCGGCGGGTGGGAATGAACTCCTACTCGTCAGGCACTCAGAACAGTGCTAGCCTTCACCATCACTTTGCTTTGTTTTACAGAATAGGAAGTGATCTTTCTAGAATGGTTAGATGAAGGTCATCTGATCCCAAACTGGAAGAGGGAGGACATGTTTCCCTAGCAGCTAGAGAGAGAGAGCATTAGACCGGGAGCCAAAGAGACATGTCTGAGACCACCTGCCACTTTTAACATTTCGGTATGCAAAGTGGGGTTCTGGCCTGTTCGTCAGGAAAACGAGGACACTAGATTGCCTAAATGGCCCTGCCAAACCCGGTGGGCAGCGCTCTATCTCTGGGTGGACGTGGGCGGGTGCAGTCCCCTTTTGGGTCCCAGCTGCCCCATCTTTAAGAGGGAAGACCTGGACGGGAGGATGCTCCCAGGGAGTGTTCTAGTCCCGGTGCCGCCCAAGCCGGTGTCCCCCGGGCCTCACCTGAGGTACTCATAGAGCCCATACATGGGCAGGAAGTCGATGTCAGACAGGAACATGTAGGGCGTGCCCACGTGCTTCATGGCCACGTTGCGTAGCAGGTTCACAGGGTAGAACTGGCCCTCCTTGTACACGATGTGGTAGGCCACGTTGTGGCGGCTCATGAGCACCTCGGAGCCCTGCGCGTAGCGGAGGAACTGCTGGGCTTCGGCGTCCGACAGGTAGAGGGCCAGGCTGATGGGTCCCTCCCAGTGCTTGCAGATGGCCTCGAGCATCTGGAGCCTGGAGGAGACAGGAAAGCTGAGCCCGCCGTGGGGACCTGGGCCACGCGCCACGCGGCCAGCCTCCTGGGGCCGGACGCCACCTCCACAGACACCTGGTCAGCCCGCTCCAAATCCAAGTCCCTGCTCTAACCTTCATCACTGTGTGATGGGGGCCAACCCCCAAAGCTCAGTTCCTTTCATCTCTAAAATCGGCATAAACACACTTACCTGGCTGTTTCTTGTCTTTATCTGCTTCCAGATGAAGGTGGGATACCGACAGAGTCGCATCCCACTGTAAGCGTTCTCTTCTCAGACTCCTTTTTCCATGGGGGGGGGATGGGGGACGGGACGGTTACATTAACTGATGTAAGGGTCCCCTTCCGGCTCACAATACCTATGCCTCTCCTCTCTCAGCAAAGATGTCTCGCAGCTGCCCTGTTCTGCTAAAGCAGGGACCAGCAGAGAAGATTTAGCCAAACCGAGGCCCTAAGTTACAAGGAGCATTAAAACACGAGTGATGACAACTATGATCACCAACTCATTAACTATGCACCAGACCCTTTCCAGAACTCCCCCAACAACCCTGTGCACGGCTGTAATTTCCCTCATTTCCCTGATGGAGAAACTGGGGATCCAGATGTCCGGTCAGCTTGGATCCTTGGACTTGGACCAGACCCGTCCAGACGGGTACCGGGACAGGGCCTTGGCGACAGTGAGAACAAACACACACTGGGCGTTTGGCAAGGGAACTGAAAAACACGTGAACGCGAGGGACAAAAGTGTGCCTGGCGTGATGCTGTCTTCATTTGTCAGAGCCCTTACTGCCCCAGGGTCCCGGCCAATTTTTCGAGGCTACAAGAAAGGCACAGTGCCAAGGATTAGGGGTGGGGTGGGGGGGGGAGAAGAAAGCCCAGAGAAAAAACCAAAAGGTGCTTCCAATGGAGAGGATTCTACAAAAATGTTTGAAGAGAAATCTATGAAGATTTTTTTTTCCCCCCAAAGGCATTAGAAGTGCCTGGCAGATCAGATCTATGGTTAAGAAACCGCAAAAGCCTATTTCAATTTTTTCCCTACCCAGCAAGAGGTACATAATCAGCGGTCTCCTGGTAGGAATGCCCACTTTATTTGGACAATTACCAGGAAATAGATTCCATGCATTTCCCTGCTTCTAAACAAAAGAAAATGGGCACACCTATCTTATGTCAATGGCTTTCTCGATGGACTTTCAGAGTTTCCTCTCTGTAATTCTGTGAATTGCTATTGCCAGGAGTTGCTTCCTCTTTCATGATGGAGGATTAAGATATTCATCAGGGTAAAATGCCCTCCATTTCTCATACTTTAGAACACTTACTAATCAAATTGCCCGGAGCCAGTTTTCTAAGAGGCTCTGCCTTCTCCACAAGGCCGACTTGCCCTGGGATCTGCGTTCGGCTTCTGCCGCAGGCCCGGGTCTCTGCTGGGCTCCGAGAACCTGGGGTTTTGAGTGATCCCATCCGCACCTCATTTTCGCTGTCTGTGAAATGGAGGGGACTGTGCATTCGGAAGGGACAGCTGTTCGTACAAATCCTTTGAGATCTGGGGAGTGAAGGGCAAGAGCGCTTTCTAACATGTGGATGTAAGAGCTCCCGTGTGGGAGGCACGCGTGTCTGGCGGGAAGAGAGGCCAGCTCCCATGGTGGAGCGCCCCCCCCCCCCCCCCCCCCCACTGCCTGGGATTTTGACTCTGTGTCTGAGTTTTCTGAGCAGGGAGCAAGAAAGAGAAGCAAGGGAAGCTGGCTCTTCTTCCAAGCTCTGCCAAGGGTTTAGCGTGAGAACAGGGACACAAGATCCTCAAGGTTCTCAGGTGCTGCTGATGTGGGAAACATCATATCTGCGTGGGCTTTACCGGAAATGGTGCCAGATGTTCCGTGGAACCTCCTCGAGGGAAGAGTCAAGGTGACCCAGCCACTCCTGCCCGTCTGCCACCAGCCCCCAGCTTTGCGACCTCTCTTCCCTCAAAACCAAGCTTCCTGCCGGGACCTGAACAACAGCGACAGACTGAGATGTATCATAATGATGACAACATATAAAATGTGATGGCGATAGAATAAATCTCTACCGTTTCTCTGCTACTTGGAGTGGGCCGGGTGCATTTCCACGGTTACTGCTTTCAGCATTCACACTGACTCTATAAAGTTGAGATTCTCATCACTGTTACAGGTAAGGAAGCTCGAGGAGGTGAAGTGACTTCTTTCGAGTCACGTAGTGACACAGCGGGGGAGCTGGATTGACACCCAGGTCTGTCTGACCCCAGTGCCCAGAACCCAGACTGGTGTTCCGTATGGCCTGCGGGGCAGGCTGGGATAAATGTCCCCAAGGATCTTCTCTCCACTGCCGTTTCCCCAGACACGAATGTGTTCTTCCCTTGGGGTCAGCTTCTGTGCTTTCTTTCCTCCTCCTCCTCAGTCTCTCTGGGGGTCTGCCCCAAAGACCTGCCGCTCTCTTGACCCTTCTCCTGGCTGTGTGTCCCCACACCTGCACCCTAAAGTTGTCCTGTGTGGCTCGCGTCCACACGGAGTTCTGTGCTGAGTCGGTCTTTGGTCTCTTACACCGGATGATAAAGTATGTAGCACAGCAAGGACCGGGGACAAGGGAGAGTGTTTCAAGAGACAAAGATTAATTCCCAAACGACAGAATTTTCCATTTGGAAAGAACTGTAGAGGTTTTCTTGGTCTGACCATGCCATCTTGATGATGAAAAAGCTCAGCCTCGGAGGGGAGCATGAAGAGCACTGGGTGAGTGAGTGGAGGGGCTAGTGAGCACTGGGACTCACTGTCCCAACTCTGGGTCCCATGCTCTTCTCCGTGTCCCCAGAGGGCCCACCATCACTTCACGCTGCCAAGAGGAGGGCAAAGGCTCAAGAAAGGCCAAAGAGATGTCGGGACGGTCTAGCTGGAAGCCAGGGCTACCCCTGGGAGCCCTACTGAGCCAGGAAGCCTCGTGCGCTCTGTCTAGGGGACAGGGGAGGCAGCCAAGTCAGAAACCTACAAGACTGGGTTGGAAGGAATTCTAGAAGGCCAGTTGGCCTCCGCTGGATTGGGGAGCTCCCTCCCTACAAGGCAGCTGATGAGAGCAAGGCGGGTTGCATGGGATGGAGGTGCAACGGTGGGCTCTCGGGTCAGCCAGAACTGGGGCTGAACTCTGAGCTGTGTCAGCATCCCTGAGCAAGAGCTGACAGTTCCTTTGGCTGAGATCGAGTGAAGAGATGACAGTTCTTTGGGCTTCCATTTCCACATGTGCATAGCGTGGACAGTAATACCTCCGTAGATCACAAAATGGCTACAAATCATTTCTCTCTCAATCTGCAGCCTCTGCGGATACTCCCCACACTGATTCTGGGATGGCCTTGTGACTTGCTCACACAGGACACAGGCAGAGGTGTTAAACAGTGCTCTGGCGGCGGGGTTTGCCCCTACTGACAAGCCCGCTTACCATGCTTCTGTGCAGGTGTATGTGCTGGGCCCTGGGACAAACGAGAAAGACAAAGTTCCTGAACTTCCGGAGCTTCTTTCTGGTGGAGGGAGAAGACACAGAACCAACCAAGATAGATTCCGAGGGGGTGAGGGCTAACGAGGCAAGCAGAACAGGGAACAGGATGGGGGAACCCTGAGGACTGGCCAGGGAAGGCCTGCCGGGGATGTGAATTTGAGACTTGGATAAGGAGAAGGACCCAGCCCTGAGGAAGTCTGGGCAAGAAGCTTTCCAAGGAGAGGGAGCAGCTCTTGGGGTAACTGAGGGTAGCGTGTTCAAGCAAGAAGAGGGGAAGATGGGCGAGTGAGGGGCAGGAGGACAGAAGATGCTGGGGAGCCGGCAGGTGACATGGGGCCAGGAAGGCCACGGCGGCAGCTGTAGTACTATCCTAAATGCCAACTAGAAATCATCGGAGAGTTTTAAAGATGCTGACCTGATAGACAGACGGTCCCCAGCTTATGATGGGTTGACTTAATAATTTTTCAACTTTACGATGGCGCGAAAGTGATATGCATTCAGTAGAAACCGTGCTTCGTGTTTTGAATTTACATTTTTTCCCCCAGGCTATCAATATGCAGTAGGGATGCTCTCTCTTGATGTTGGGCAGCCGTCGCCACGGCTCCCGGTTATCCCCGGGATCACAGGGTCAACAACTGATACACCGACAATCATTCTGCACCCAGACAAGCCATTCTGTTTCTCACTTTCCATACAGTATTCCATAAATTGCATGAGATAGTCAACATTTTATTATAAAATAGGCTTTGTGTTAAGATGATTTTGCCCAGCTGTAGGGCAATGTAAGTGTTCTGAGCACGTTTAAGGTTGGCGAGGCTAAGCCAGGACACTTGGTAGGGTAGGTGTATTAAATGTATTTTCGACTTACGGTATTTTCAGCTGGTGATGGGTTTATTGGGCTATAACCCCATCCACCATAAGTCAAGGAAGATCTGTCTATTTTTAGAAGATCACTCTGGCTGTTACATGGACAAGGGAGTTCCCTTTCACTTTCTAGAACAGTGCTTTTCAACCTGAAGCATGCTCAAGATCACTACAGCACTGATTCCTGGGCCCCACTCTAGAGGTGCCCGTCGGCTAGGTCTGGGTGGGACCAAGATTTTGTATTTCCAACGAGCTCCCGGGTGATCTAAAGCGTGGGCCCCTTTACCTCAGCTAACGTTCTCTTTCCTCCGCTCACAGAAAACAGAGAAGACCCATCTGCCACGTGATCCCCTGGAGCTGCACTTAGTACTTCGATAACTTTGTCAAAGGAACACAGAAGAGCAAGCGTCTCCTGGCCAGATGGCCAGGATGCTGTGACCCGGAGCCCTCCTGGCCAGCCCCCTCTGTCCCGAGACCGTTCTCACCTGCTGCTGGGATGGGAGGGCGGTCTCCTGCGTGCTGGAAGAGGAGCTGGCTCCACGGTTGTAGCGGGCAACGTTCATTCTTTCTCAACAGAATTCTAGAGGGACCCGGGCACAGGAGCCCACACACCAGCTCCCCTAATTCATTGTGGCATTCACGTAGGGCCTGCTTCTGACTCAAAGGTTTACAAACACACCTGAAATGTTTCTTCAATTAAAAATCAATCCAACAGGCACCAGTCAGCCTGCTGCATCATAATTGGATGTGCAGGATGGAGCAGAAGGAGGAATTCTCACCATCTCCATCAGCCTGTGGTACTGCTCTATGATTTTTTATTATGTTCTGCTAAGCCGCTTGCGTTAGGGTGTGGAAGTCCTCGGGCTCTCTGGGGTATTGTCAGGATGGCAATACTTGTCACAACGCGTTAGGGGCGAATCGTGCGCTTGCCATGCCGAGGGATGCGTGCGCTTTGAAGGGAAGGGCTCTGCGGTTAGCGTCTGCGGCAGACGTGAGAGGGGCCAGGGTTTTCTTTTAAGCGGGCTGGGAGGGAAGGTGCTGCCGGGGGTCCTGCCTCCAGCCGGCACTAGAAGGGAGGGGCTCTGTTTTGCCTGTATCCTTTTATTGATGGCGACTGTCTACAGAGGGATGGATTTGGGGTGTTAATAACTGAAAAACCTTTCTTTCTAATTGTCTGTGCATTCCAGATTGCGAATTCCATAGCTAGCACAGAGGTTAAAAAAAAAAAAAAACAACTATGAAGGAAAGGGAGTCTAATATTTGCTGTAGACCTACCACCCACTGGGCACTTTAGAGCCTCTTATTTTATAAAACCCAGACACCGATCTGTGACCTTGACGGTGTCATTGCCACTTCACAGATAAGTCGGATGATGCTCAAAAAGCCTGGGTAACTTGCCCAAATTCACACAGCTAGTAAGTGGTGCAGCTGGACTTTGAACCCAGATATTTCTCTTTTTGTTTTCCTGCATCACTTTACCTCTCCTAAATACCGACCATGTGCAGATGCTGTGGTCAGGGTTTTCAGATCTGTAAATATTCACTGAATGCAAATATATGCCAAAGGCTTTCGAACACAGTCTCTCCTTTAATCCTAATCAGGACCCTAGGAGGCAAATATGTATTAACTCTCTTTATAGAAGGAGAAAGATAACCAAAGGTGTTGATGACCTGCCCAAGATCACCATTGGAGGAGTAAAGGAGCCCGTGGGATTTGAACCCGGAGCTCTTTGTGAGTCTAGTGGCCTTTTGTGCGGGAGCACAAATAGGAAGACTTTGGTCAACGGTGCTATCAAATGATAGGGAGTCTCTGACTGTATGTTGGGGCTAAGTCCTGGCTATGCATGATCTCACCTGGTCATGACAACAACCTTGGCGGGGGGGGCTACTGTCATTGCCATTCCTGGGTTACAGATGAGGAAACCAAGGCTGGGAGAGCTGGTTTGTCCAAGGGTCAAAGCCAAGAAGTGGCAGAGCCACCAAGACCGCACAGGGCCTGACTTCAGGGACCAAATTATTCAAGGTCAGGCCACTTGATTCTGATTAGAAAGCATGTTGGATTTATCTCTTTCATTTTCTCCTGAGTTTGGAGGTACCCATTGGCTACTAATCTTGATTCAGCATATTTTGTTGATAAACGGAACGTATGAACAGGAGGCGTGAACGGGACCAAGAAAAACCAGGGATGCTCTATGAGGTGAGAACCTGGAATTATCTGGAACTCACTCACCTGGGCAGATGCAGTCTCTGAGCTTCAGGTGACCCATCTGAGGGGCCTGAAGGGCATTTGTGTTGCCTGAAGAACAGAAGACTAATCTCAGCCATCATTCAGCACGAATCTCAAGGATTGGATTTTATTTTCATTTGAAATGGCAGAGAGGATAAGAGAAGAGACATAGGAAGAGAGGTCTGCTAACGGCCCCGTCGCTCGCTCAAGTGCTGCCTGGTGGGGGAGTGTGTGCGCCCAAACTGAAGGCTGGGTGAGAAGCCAAAGGGACACAGAAGTTTAGGCGTGAGTCTGGGGCTCTGGTCTAGCTCAGTCCCTTATGGAGCCTCACTGATGGGTTTGAGCCGGCGGGAGGCCACCTGTCCTGGTTTCCCCTGTGCCCTCTGTAAACCCATCTGCTCCCCTCTTTCTCACCCACGCCTTAAGCTCTAACCACACTAGAGCCTGTGTGTTCCCAGCGGGCCTGGGGGCCTCTTTGTTCCCTGAATATGCTGCATGCTCCACCTTCTCTCCCTGTGTGCTTTCTACTGGCCGTCTACTCGCGCCCCCAACTCAATGCAGGCAACACCTCCCCTTGGACCCATTCCCTGTCTTTTCCTTTCTCCACCGCCCAGACGGGCTGGGGGATCCTCCCACAGAATCTCTCTAGAGTAAGAACCTGTTACCTGTCTGGGGCAGGCTGAATTCTAAGCTGCCCCCCCCCCCCCAAATCCTGCCCCGTGGCATACACACTTGTACAACCCCCACCCTTGAGTGTGAGCCGAACCCAGTAATGGGATGGAATGCCACTCCTGTGGGTTACGTGATGGAACAGCCTGCAGAGAGTCTCCTGCTGGCTTTGAAGAAGTAAGCTGCCATGCTGTCAGAGGGCAACATGGCTAAGACCTAAGGGTGGCCTCCTGCTGCTCAGAAGGACCCCAGCCAATGGCCAGCAAGGAAACGGGGACTTCAGTCCTAGAACCGAATTCTGCCAAAAGCTGAATGAGCTTAGCGGTGGACCCTGACTCCCATGAGATCACAGCCCCAGCCAACACCTTGATGGTAGTCCTGGGAGCTGAGCAGGGGACCCTGCTAGCACCCATCCAGACTCCAGACCCCCCAAACTGCAAGATACTAAATGTTATTTAAGCTGCTAAATCTGTAGCAATTTGTTCTACAACAGTAGATAACTAGTACACTGAGTCATGAAGATGCTATCTACTCCTTGAAAGCAAAAATAGGGTCTTCTTATAAATATCCCCAGCTTCACAAGAGCCTGGCACACCACAGTAATAGATGCTTACACAGTATTTGCTGAGCGGTCACGTGAATGTTGGAGATTCGGAACCTGAGGCCACAAGAAGGGAAAGACTTTGCTTGAGGTCACATAGCAGGTCAGGATGGAGCTGGTACGAGCAGCTCTGTGCTTTTCCCCTTTGTCCCCGCTCATCTTTACCTGCTACCTGTTATGTTCAGCAAGTTCTCTGTGTTTCCGCACAGAGGTCCTGAGGCCTATGAACCTCCAGGAAAACCCCAGCCAATGGAGCCATTGAATTTCACCAGTGAGCTTCCGCCAATGCACAGTGGGACTCTCAAAGTGAGGAATCTGCTTCTATCAGTTATGCTCTACATAACTCATTTCCGGATGTCTCTGGATGCAAGGTTCTACTCACTCCTCCCAACTCCCAGACCACTTTCTGTATGTGAACCTTTTCATGTCCGAGTGCTTGCTCCTTCACTGGTTTGCCCATGCTTTACTCCCTCCCCACTAATAACAAGCGGTATTTATTGAACACTTAACAAGTGTACCAGGTACTGCTCTCAGCACGCCACAGGCGTGAACTCATTTAATCCTGGAAACATCCCATGGAGTTGCAGCCATAGACTGGACAGGCATCTCCAAGGTGACTCAAAGACAGAATGAGCCACTCAGATTGCCTAACTGTGGGAGCTGAGGGGCAATGGAAGGAAGGAAATTGGGGATAGGGAGCCAGTGTGGGCCATGTGTAAATCGAAGAGAAAGCTCGTGGGCCGAGGTGGGAGGGAGACACACAGGACACCCAGTTTGGAAAAGTACAGCCTTGAGGGGGTGACCTCGGGGCTCTGAATCCACACACCCCTGGCAACGAGAGAGACGCTTTCAAAGACATAAATTGGATCATATAACTTTGTGTAAATGTGTTCAGTAACTTCTCACCACACTGAGAATAAAATCCAAAATGTTTTGGTGAGTTTCTAATGTTCTATAATCTTAATCTCACACCATATCCCTGCTTTGCCTCAGCCACTGCTCTTCTACCACGTTTTTGAATGTCTGAGCCCCCTCCCACCACAGGGCCTTTATGCTTGCTATTTTATCCACCTGGAAAAAAAATTTTTTTTTCTCAGCAACTCACATTCCTGACTCCTTTTCTCCTCCTTCAGGTCTCTGGAGGAATGTCCCCTCCTTAGATTTCCCCTGACCACATCCCAAGGAAGGTCCCTCTCTTGACATTGTTATTATCAATCTCAGTTCCTTCCAAAGAACTTATCACAATTATAATAATTTTACTCAACTATTTATTTTCTGTTCATACCGCTGTACTTATGTTCTTAACCCTGGCTGCACACCACAGGCGTAAAACAATGCAAGGTCTTCACCACACAAATATTCTTACTTAACTGGTCTGCAATGGAGCGAAGGTGCATTTGTTTTAAGAGCTCCCCAGGTGATTCAGTTTGGCCCCAGCCAAGGTTGACAATCAGTGCACTAGAGTGTCAGCCACATAAGGGCGGGGATCACATCAATACTTCCAGATAAAGGCTTGGTAGATGTTTGTTGCATCAATACACGAAGGAAAAGAAACAGCAATTGCTTTCCAGCAGTGATAGTGGTTCCAGAATATGTGTTTCCCTACAATACACCCCTTTTCCTTAAGGTAGTTTGAGTAGAGCTCTACTCTTTAGAATCAATTCTTTTATTCTCAAAACCACCACCCTCACCGGAAGACAAGAGCCCTTGGTTTTCAGTGCTGGAGAGGAGCGCGACCCAAGCCTAAGTCTGTCAGACCATCTCTCCCTTCTCCCTTTGACTGGGTGTAGAGCAGCAGGGTGGGGCTGTGGGGAGGTCAGGGCCCGTCTGCCTACCTGTCCATGGAGAGTTGAGCGACCAGGGTGACATCCGTGTTGTCCGAAACGGGCTCATACTCATAGTGCAAGAAGTACAGGTGGGTTCGGTGGACAGTGAACCGCTCTCGCCGGAACTCATAACACAGGTCATCCTCATCGAGCTCAGAGAGCTGCTTCTGGAGCTGAAATGTAGGAGAAGAGGGTATGGGACCAAGAAGGGAAGCCCCAAGGAGCCAGGAGCCTGCCCTTGCCTGAGATGGTTACTCATTGGATGTTGGTGATGGGTCAAACATGGGAGGACAGGATCACTGGTTTTAGTTTCCTCTGCATTTTAATTTTAAAAAGGCAATGATGAAGGGCAGTTGTCCTCACCATCTGAGAAACAAGCACCCTCTTAGCTGAGAATGATGGTGGTCACCACTGACAAATACATAAGCAACCACAAACTCCTTAAAAACAAACAAAAAATGCTTTGGTAGGTGACCTAGTACAATTCCAAATAACAGGGAAGAAAGTACCAAAATCCAAATGGGGCAGTGCCTTTGCATGAGCTTCTCTCCTGCCTAGAGCTACAGACTTCAATCTCTGTAGCAGGTATTGAAGAAAAAGACTAAACCAACCCATAAACAAAATTTAAAAATCTGTTCCTTTCATTTCATCCAAGTCTTGGCATCCACTCTTCTTTCTTGTTTCTAACTCTCGGGAAGTCCTGCTCCCTTAATCTGCTGGTAGAAGTTCTTTACATAGCTCTACTTGCCTTCCTACCCCAACCAGTGCAAGAGCTGGTTGACCTGCCAACAGTCCTGCCAACAGGACAATATCAACAAGCCAACAGGTTGACCTGCCAACAGCACAATATCCAGATCTGAGGATGTGCAGCTGCCAATCCACAACCATGTCATGCCAACCCCATCATATCCCTCCCAGGCAGGGGTGACTGGGCCTGCTTCACAGATGATTTGCGATGAAAAAGTAAAAGAACTTCAATAGGGATAGAAATCAGATCACTGAATGCGTGGGGGCAGAGTGGATAGATTGGGAAGAAGCAGGAGAGAACTTTTTTGGGGGATGGAAATGTTCTATGTCATGGTTACAGTCATGGTTACAAGGGTGTATACATTTGTGAGAAGTCAACAAACTACACACTTAGAATGGGTGGATTTATTATATGCAAACTATATTTCAAATGAATTTGCCAAAGGTCATATGGCTGGTTCTAATATTTTTTCTGTGACATCAGCCTAGTCCATTACACGATGGCAGATAGTTGAATGTAGATTATAGTTTACATGGCTAGAGCTACTAATCTAGCTGAATGTAACAGACCAGTTTTCCAAGAAGAATGTGTACATATATTTTAAATCTCCAAGCCAAGAGTGTAGTAAACAAGAATTATATTAACTCACTTCTGTATGACCCTGTCTCAGTTAAAACCATTGTCTTCATAGATATAGCTAGATTAAACTATAGCCTTATTTCTCAAGATATGTGTGACGGCACACGACTGCGTTAATCCCTTCCATTCTTCACCCCCTCCCACGTCTCTACTCTTTATCATGAGACTTGATGTGGCTAATAAAATGGTAAGGAAGCAACACTGCCCTAATAGTGAGACTAGGCCTCAAGAACTGCGTGTTTCTTTTTTTTTTTTTAAGATTTTATTTATTTATTTGACAGAGAGATAGAGAGAGAACACAAGTAGGCAGAGGGAGAGGGAGAAGCAGGCTCCCCGCAGAGCAGGGAGCCCGAAGCAGGACTCGATCCCAGGACCCTGGGATCATGACCTGAACCTGAGCCACCCAGGCGCCCAAACTGCGTGTTTCTTGAACCTCCAGCACTACCATGAGAAAATGCCTGGGCGGCCCGCTGGAGGATGAGACACACCTGGAGTAGAGCAGAAGCTCTACAATTGCCCCAGGTGTGGGAGCAAGCCCAGCCAAGCTCAGCTCAGCTGCCACGATAAACACTTCTCACTGTATTCCACTGAGGTTTTACAGGAGGTTGGGAGCCATAGATAACCGACAGGGGGTCACTGGCATTTTGTGCAGGGAGCTTTTGCATTATGCTACCTGTCCCATATATCCCCGAACAGTTAGCCTCCTGGGCCCCAGCCCACTAAATGCTTGTAGAGTTCTCCAGACAGCCTCGTACAACTCCAAATGCACCCACCTACTTCCAAATGCCACTTGGGGGATCAGTGGAGATTCAGTGATCGAGGAGATGTTCTCATCCATCATGAAGATTTTTAACTGTTAACAAGGATGCAATCAGGGAGACTCTTCCATTTTTGAAGTTTGATTTGAAGTCCTGGCCTATTTGAAGATTCATGTAAGCCCAGGACATGGGACTTCTCCTTCCGTCTAATATTCTAGGAGCCAAGGGACCCCTTCTGACCTGCAGGATTAAATCCAGGTCCTTGCTGACAATCATATCCTCTCTCTCTGACCCATCACCACCACCCCCAACCCCGTGTCCTCTGTATTTGCACCAGGGATCTCTCTGCTCCCCGAACCTGCCTTTCCCTCTTTCCCTCTGTGACTCTGTATATGTTCTTCCCTCTCTACTCTCCTCACCTGCTCTTCTCCACTAGGGGACCTTCTATTTACCTTTCAAGATTCAGCCTGGATGACACCTCGTCTGAGACCTCTGTTAGCCCTGCCAGGTAGAGCTGGTCCACTTCTCCGCGCCTCAAGAGCCCTCAATTCATAACTCCACTAAAGCACTTGTCAATTTGAACTGAAATTATTTAAGGGCAACTTTCCTGGTGACACAGTGACACTTTACCATTGGCCCTAGCACTGTGCCCACGGTATGACAGATGCTTAATATTCATGTGCTGCATGCATGAGAAATATCTGCTACACGAAGACTGTAATCATTAGAAGGCCTGTCTTTCTAATTTTCCCATCGTATCCTCTAATGTTATGCATAGAAGGTGATCATCCTTAAGCCCATTATCTGGTCCGATATTTGCAGTTCAAAGGTCTGTGAGGGCTGAAAATGTGTTGGACAGCAAACAAGCATGCACTTGGCTCTGTGCAAGGTGCTGGGTACGTGTTATCCCTTCCCTTGGAGCCCTCCAGTGAGGCATGTGCAGCCTCATTTGACAGCTGAAAAGCAGTTTCAAGATCTTGAGGTCACTCAGGGAGGTCAAACTGGGGCCTGTTGTCCTTCTACTACCGAGCTACCTCTCCAGGAAAGATGCTCATTCCGCCTTGCGTCAAGAAGCACACAAGCACCGTGGCTGAGGTGACGGGTTCTATCCCACTCCTGTCTGTACAGTCTTGGGCGAGTGGGTGAGGTACTTAACCCTTCTGAGCTTCAACTTCCTCAAGTGTAAAATGGGGAAGATAATAGGAACTACCCAGGGGGTTGTAGGAGGGTTCCAAGAGATTCTGCATGTGCAGAGTACAGTGTTTGGAATAAAGACACAGCAGACGTCATCTTTTACCATGGTGGTTATCAGAGTTCAGAAGGGGAGACACCTGGGTGGATGCTTTCTGTCCTCAGCCACCACCTGGAGGAGACAGTAGGGCGAGGGCAGGGAAAGCAGGAGTCTCGCTGAGCCTGGATAGCACTTCTGTCTCATGAGTGGTGGAGATATTCGCACACCTTCCTCCTTGAGGAACCCAAATATACCTAGAAACTATAATGTAGCCCCCCAGTGGGGAACTTAACCAACTCATACCCTCCTTCTCTCTCACCCACACTGCAAAAGAACACTCGCAATTATTCCCTTTTAGAGAATAAATATCTGCAAAGCTCTTTGCAAAAGCAGGGTTGTTTTTTTTGGGGGGGGGTTGATTTGTGTGGTGTTTTTAATGTGTTGACAGGAGTGCATGGCTTCAGTTCAGTGAAGACAGGAGTGGGAACATGTGAGGATGGGTATAGATGTGTGTGTGTGTGGGGGGTCTTTCTTTAATGAGCCTTCAAAGAGAAGGTATCCTCACCATGTGAGAAAGGAAATTAGTGGCCAGAGCATGAGAAATGCATGTGTGTATTGAGTCAGGAAAAAAACAACATTCCAAGGTAAATAGCTCCAGGAGCCATTTTCTGAAAAGTACCCATATATAGTGGGTTCCTCAAGGCAGGAGCTGTATCGCATTCATCTCTCAATTTCCTGTACCTAGAACATCTAGAGCACCCTGTGTACACAACAGGCCTCTACTGGATGTACTCACAGCCATGTACTCATGTTAAAGAAGGAACAGTGACCAATGAAAGTGCTCCCAGAACTACCAGAGCATGGCCTGACGTGGTCGGGAGGGTCTACCAGCAGTCCTGGGGGATAAGTAGCCTCTATGAACTTCCTGGTACCAATGATGTGGTTCAGTGGCATCCACATCCCAAGGTCACCTGTGGCCATCACAGTGCTTTAGGGGTAGGGTCTAGGGAATACTGTTGTCTATCAACCACACTGGGTATTGTGGCAAAAGCACATCAACTATGATGTCCGACATATGATGTCAAAATCTATGGGACTCTGGACCAACCAGATTGCCTTCCTTGAGTTTAATGTTATGAACATTCTCAACATGGCGGTTTGTACCTTTGCTCAGCTAATATGGATGAAGCACCTGCTCCGTGCCAGGTGCAGTGCTAAATGCTTTCAGGTGGATTGCTTTATCAATTTAATCCTTGAGCACACATCTCTGTTTTACAAAGGAGGAAACTGAGGCTCAGAGGATTTCAAAAATCTGCCAGTTACACGGCTAGGGAGAAGTAGTTCTGGACTGAGAATCCAGTCTTGGGACCTCACACCAGGGCAATCTTTGCAGTGTGGTGACTCCTCTCCCAGGGGATGGATGCAAGGATCAAAGAGACGGTGGAAGACACAATGCTCCATGAAAAAGCAGGCCATAAAAATGCATCTGCAGTATGATCCCATAGAGCAGAGAGACAAACAAACAAAAAGTCACATAGAAAACAGACCAAAGGGAACACATTACAATGTTAACAAAGCTTTTCTCTGACTGGTAGGTTCACAGATGAATTGTACTGGCTTCTTTCTACTTTTCTGTCCTTAACAAGTTCCCTGCAATTTTCTCAAAGGAGCTAATGCGTGTAAGAGTGCTTTGTAAACTGTAAAGTGCTACACAAAACCCAAGCAATGTTATGATTACATTATGTACCTTTTCAAATTCTAATCTAGGATTTCTTATTGCTGACTGCATGGCTGATGTTATCTCAGGGGGAAGGCGGGAACAGCTTAGAAACAACCTCCTTTCCCACCCAGGGCATGGGTGATTTCTCTAGGAGATGCTGAGCTGGAAGGAGGGCTTTCATTAACAGGGCCTGGACGCTACCGCACTCCATCCTGGGGCCACGGGGTGAGTAGTAGGCTCCTGACAAGCAAGTCACAGAAACAAAAGACCGATTTCTCCTGAGATAAAATGCATTTGCTAAATTGCTTCTTTGGGTAGCCAGCTGAGGCACAGGAAGATTTGGACTCAAGGGAAAATGACCCTTTAAGCAGTCTGCATTTATTTCTTCCCATCCTTAAGGACAGTGGCCTGGAGTGACCCCTGAGATGTCAGAAATGATGGCTGGTCAGGCCGGAGGATTCAGAGGGGTTGGAAGTAGGTTCCTGGCACCAGCCCAGTGGACTTCTGTTCAAAGTCAGGAAAAACTACAGAGAGAGGTTATGGGGATAACTGGAAATGGAGACCTGTTCCCTCAGACACTCATTTTCCATGTGACCTTGAGCAAGTCATTTCTCCGGTTCCTAAGACAAAGTTTGGGTTTCATAAAAGACTCTCAAGGATCAAGTGCTCACTAGGGTCAGGGAACATGCTGGGAGCTTGGCAGGCACTTTCTCATTTAATATTCACACTGACTCCATGGCTTAGGGACAATGGACCGCCTTGTTTATGGATGAAAGCATTCATCATCTGAAAGGTTTAGCCACTTGTTCAAGGTCATACGATGAGCGAACAGAGCTGAGATATTACATCCATGTGTATTTTCTCTGCGTTCTTGTACGTAACTAAGTCACTACAATGCCTTCCTTGTTAATCAATCTCTGGGGCTCTTTCCAGGTCTAATGCTAGATGGTCCTATGACTACAGGGGACTGAATGCCAGTTACACGGCAGAAGGTCCCCACGTTGGTGGGGACCTTCTGCATGCACCAAGATTCATGGTCTCTTCTCTTCCTGGGTGCACAGAGAGGCTGCCTTCCCGACCTTCCTGCATGGCCAAGGCTGGTCAATGGAATGTGGGCAGGTTCTTGTTACCATGGGCACCACTTTCAAGGTAGACTCATGCACACACCTCTCTGTCGGCCAGAGCAAGGGCATCCAGGAGAGGAGTCCAAGGCTCTGTGGAGGGCAGAGCCACAAGATGGAAGGAGTCTGGGCCCCTGAACCTGGAGAAAAGCCACCTGCCAATCAGAAACACCCATTTGGACTTAACGTGAGTAATACCCTTCCAGCTTGCCGAGCCCATTGTACAATTGCTTGTGTTACTTTAACACACCTACTTGCCTCTTCTAGCCAGTGAGTGATGAAGACAGAGTACAACAGACCAAGCAAGGCATCTACTCCTTATGACACCTCTCCTTCTGATGCCTCAGCAGCACGGGTGGAAGTATCTGGTGGGTAAAGTAACACTCCAGAATGCTGCTTGATACTTTCAACGTTTACTTTCAGGTTTCTGTCACCTTGATACCTAAGACTTCATCTGTTCCTCCTAATATCTGAACGAGACGGGCAGGGCTGCCCTCAGCTGATTTGCTGAGAAGCTGGGACTCCAACGCATGTCTCCTGAAACCTACCTCAGGGCTCCTCCCTGTGGTTTTCCGGGGAGCAGGTAAGCCTTATTAAACCACCCAGACAGGTAGAGAAAGATTACGAGCTCACTGATTGCCTGCTGTGTGTATGAATCAACGAAGTTCCAGGAACTCAAAATACTTACTAAGGAAAAGCAAACCATGGGCCACTTTCCTTCTTTCATGGGACGGGAAAGTCTTGGATTTAGGTCTATTCAGGGAAGGTTCAGAGAGTCTTTCCAGCACTCAGCCTATGAGGAAATAATGAGGAAAAGGCCTGGTCTCCTCTCTCCCAGGTATCAGTATTAATTTGTACACGACACCCAATTAACAGGCCCTTACTGTATGCCAAGCCCTGTGCCAGGATTGGGGAATGAACCCCAGTTTCTACATTTAAATTGTTCATCTGGTCTGGGTGGGGGGACAAAGAAGCAAGTCAGCAAGCATAATACTGCGTATTCATAGCAATGAGACTTAATGGGGGGTGGGTGGGCAGGTGCTGTGTGCCACACTGACCAGCCCCATTTAGTCCTCACTGAGCCTGTCAGGTGGGACTAGTTGTGATCCCCAATTTACAGATGGGAAAGCTGAGGCACAAAGAGTCTAAGCAAATGGCCCAAACTCTCCTATTCAGTATTCCTTAGATTTTACATGCGGCAGTCTTGTTCCAGAGCTGCCCTCTTAGATGCGGCACAAGGAGCCGGCTCGTGGAGGAAGAGTCTTCCAGAAGAGTGCAAGGAGCTGCTGCAAGCAAAAGCACACGAGGGGAGAGCACCTGGCACATGCAGACAGATTACAACCAGAGCCCAGGGGTGTGAAGGAGGGATGTGTACAAGCTGGAGCTGGAGCAAAGCAGACGGGCCGCGATGGTGTGCCCACAGCCCAGATGCATCCCCTGAGCAGCCTGACCCCGTGGCTCCTCCCCTTGTCCCCGCCCCTGGCCTCGCAGGCAGCGACTGTGATCCTTCGGGCTCTAGAAGTTACCACGCCCGTGGAGGGCCCCCGAAGGAGGGCCCTGTGTGGCGCTGTCCACCCAGGGGCTCCGCTGCCCGCCACGGGATTAAAGAGCTGGTGACATGCAGCCTGCACGGGAGCGCACTAATGCATTCTGCTTTTTCTCTGAGGTTTCTCCGGGATACAGCTGTTTCCACAGAGCCATCTGTTCCCTGGCACGGCCGTGCAGACTGATGCCGTAACGTGTTTCTAGAGTCGGCTTATATATGTCTTATTTTTAACTTCTAATGGAGCCCTGGGGACGCTGTGGTCTTTTCTTCTGAGTGGGCTCGGTATCAGGGAACGTGGCCGTGCGGGCTGCCCCAAACCCTTGTTGGAGGGGAGAGTTGAGTCTGGAAAGCTCCTTTCAGAGGTGAGGGGGGGATCTCAGCAGCTGGAAGGCAAGGCATCAGGACAAGCTTCCTGGCCAACGCTCCTGCAGATGGGCGGCACTCCACACACCTTAACCCCCTCAACCCTCATGACAGCCTAGGCTGGGCTTATTCACTGACCATTTGGTGAGACTACTGAGGCCGTGAGAGGGGAGAGCTATGCCTGAAGTCCTAGATCTAGTCCTCGGGCCAGGTATTTTGATGTCAAGGACAGGGATCTTTCCAGCACTCCACAGATGCTCCAAGAAAAGGACTCATAATAGTTCATGTGTTCCCCCAAATTTACTGAGCACCTAGCAGGGGCCAGGCCGTCTTTTATGGGCATGAAGATACGCTGATGAATGAAACAGATAAAATTCCCTGCAGTCACAGAACTTCCATTCTAGCAGGGAGAGACATAATCAACAAAATAAAAAAGTCAAGAATATAATCTATTGAGGAGTGATACGTTTCTATGCAGAAACATAAAGTCAGGAGCCCTGGGAGACAGGGGTGCTTGGGTACGGGGCGGGTACTGCAGGCGTAGACCAGGGAGCGTTGTAAATACTTGCAGAAAGACCACTCATACGAGTTCCAACGCTGCCACCACCCCATTCCATGATTTCATTTCTCTGAGCCTCTACGTCCTCCTCTAGAAACAGAGGTAATAACTACCTTGCAGGGTTTGTGAAAGAGTAAGAAATGGTTACAAGTAAAAACCACTAGAACGATCACCGAATAACCCGTAGTTCTCATTATATTCATTTTATATCTGGAGCTCCATTCACTTGGGAAGCATGGCCCCGGTTCATCACTTCTGAGTGACAAGGACCTGTGTTTCCAATCATGGCCCACCGTTTAGGAGCTGTTTGACTTTGAGCAAGTAACTCATCCCTTCTGAGCTTTGGTTTCCTTATCTGTGAAATGTGACTCATAAAGCCTACCTCCCTCGATTGGGGTGAAGATTAAAGTTGCACTTCCTTTTCTCTTTCCCTGCAGGAAACCCCCAATTGGCAGAGGCTCAAAAAAGCAGATGAAGGTCTTGAAGCGACACAGAGAGCTGTCTCCATTCTAGGAGACACTAAAGTGACTAATGCCTAGCACAGGGAGACAGACCCAACAGGCTTCAGCGTCTCCTGTGCCATCACTTGGAGACTGGTCCCGGTTTCCTGGAGGGCTGTCTTGGCAAGGATGCTGGGGATGGGGCAGAGCCCGAGGGGAATGGGCGGGGCCATCGATTAGTGATGTCTGCTGCGGCCCTGGGCTAAGGGAGCTCTGAGTCTGCAGACACCATCCACTGACTTATTACAATTCCACATACAGGTCAAAACTCGCTGGTGTCCAGTTTTTTGTTGTTTTTTTCTTTTTTTGCACGTTTTTGGCTGTTTGCTATGTTTCATAATTTAACTTCTACCACGACAACGCACGATTCTTTTACTATGGGTCATTCTGACTTACATGCCATTGGTTTTCCTTTCCTCAGCTGCCAGGGGAAGGAGGAACGGGGAGGGGAGCCCAGAAAGGGTTGTTCTGAAGCTGATGAAACTGAAAGTGACAGCTGTCAGAAAGGAAATCTGCAGAAGAAGCAGGATAGTCTGAGGCCATTTCCTGCCAGGATAAACAGCATCCTCCTTCCTCTGGCCAATTGCTGCCCCCTCAGCCTAGCCGGGGCAATCTTACTCACCGAAAACTGTAAACTGAGTTTCGTATACTTAGGTTACTAAAGGAAGCATAATGTCCTTTACCAAGATCCCCATCCAAATTGATTAAAACGTGCATATTCCAGTAGCCCTGCATTTTACAGGGTGAGCTTCCTTTATCTGGAATATTCCCGTAGGTGGAACAAGGCACTCTTGATGATACAGCATCACTTTATAAATACAGTGCTTAGGGAGAGTTGCAGGTTTCTGAATAACCAACGTATGGAAACATGCTACCCTATCTGCCAGGCTGTCAGGGACACCAGGGGGGTATCCTTATTTTTCACTGCTCTAGAGGACAGGACTCAGACTGATGGATTCCTTACAGACGGGAAGACTACACTCAACATGAGGAAGAATGGGTTAGCATCTGGAGCTTTCCCCAACAGTGGAGTAAGCTGTGGTAAGTGATGAGCTCCCTGTCTTTGGGAGGATTCCAGCAGAGGCCAGATGCAAGCCTATTAGAGATGCTACAGAAGGATTTTTGCATGGACTATGGGTGGAGAACATCCGTGGATTATCCACCCGTGTTCTGCGGAGCCCCAGGGTTCCCTGGATATACTTGAGGGGCGGGGGTGCTGAGGAAAAGGGAGGGGCGTTATGGGACAGGAGAGGCTGTGTGTCGCATCAGCTCCTGTCAATCTAAACCGCGGCCGGAGCCTGTTCTTCCAAACCAAACTATTTTGTCCTAGAGCAAGAACCCCAAACACAGAGTCTAAAATGGGGGCCTGCTCTTCCCATTCACACTGGCTTCCTGAATTCATTCATTTATTCTCTTTGGCAGTGAAGTCAGCCCAATGGCCTCTCCTTCCTTCCTGGAGTCTCTTAATTGGTGGGAAATCCACTTGGAGTCGTGTGGCCTGGAGCGAAGGTGATGGCCGTGCTACGCTTTACAGACATAGCTCTAAGCCATGCTGTAGGCTCCCCTCTCTGCCAGGCCAGCCGAGGAAAAATGTTAATCAAACCTGAAGACCATTTGTGGAACAACAGATTTGGACCCAATATCAGATGGGTTCGGTACTGCGATCTGTGAAAAAAACGCACCTCAGTGAACGCCGTGTTCCTGGTGCCGAGTCCCATTTTTGGTGATTTAACATAAAGCATCCATGAAACACTGTGACAGAGGCATCACCGTCCCCCATTTATCAGATGGCGAACCGAGGCTCAGAGCACTCGCATGACTCCTCTGAGTCACGCGTCTCCTGAATGAGCAAGCTGCGATGACAAGAGAGCCCACTGTCTTATCATCACCCTCATCATCACCTCCCAGGCGATGGGAGAAATAATAATGAACTTGTGCGGCTGTTTAAGTTCTTACATTGCCTTCCTCTGAATGTGCCCTGTTGCTGTTGACCTCTGGTCTCCGCCGCCCCTGCTGCTCCCTCCCTCCCACTAGGTCCATGCTCTGTACGCCCTCACTGCGCCTCTCTTGGCCTTCAGATCCTACCTCCTCCAGGAAGTCTTCTGTAATGCACCTGCTCTCCCCTATAGTGTGTGGAATGCCCTTCTAGTGTGCTATTGAAATGCCAGCTTGCTCTGGGGCTGGAGAATGACCTCCACTGTCTGCATCCCTCACTACAGCAGGCTTCGATTTGTGACGCTCCTCCTGGATCCCTAGCCCCGCGGCCGGTGACTGTTGGAATGACTATCTGCCTGGCAGACACTGCCACTGGAGTCTTTTCCCCTCTGGCACCTGCAGTCCCATGAAGAGGTTCCCGACCTCATTTCTTCGAGACTTGTCAAAGCTCTAATGACCCCGTCCCATGGATCGGGGAGCATCCAGCGTCGGCCCAGATCCAAGATCTTACCCTTTCCCTCTGGCTGTGTTTGCTGCTAACACTTGACATGCTGCCAAGGGCCCAGGGGTAGAATTCCCTACAGGGATGCGGTTCCAGGGACCCAATGTTACAGCCACTCTCCTGGCCCCAGTCCCTGCCCCAGGGGATGGGCTCAGCCAAAGGAACCTGGCTGCAGCAGGGCATGGGGACCTGCCCTCTTGATTTATGAGGGCTAGTTGCACCTGCCCCCCTGTTCTTAGCACCCACAAAGCAACCCACCTGTTCTCTCCATCCCTGCTGCTGCCGCCCTGGGTCAGAGCCCCAACGCCATCTTTTTGCCTGGGACGTAGCAAAGGTCTAACCGGCCTCCCTGCCTCTAACCCGTCCCTCTCATTGTGTGAAATCCCACTTAGGGAGTGATTTCCCTCGAATGTCAATCTGACCATGATTAAAGCCCTTTGGCGGCTCCTCACTACCGACAGGTCAGTCTAAGCACGGCCAAGGCCCCTCCGGTCAGCTTCATTCTTTGTCACTGCCGACAGGCCTGTGCTCTAGAATGCCAACGACCAGCATGTTCTCCTTGGGCTCCCTACTTTTCAGCTGCTCTGCCCTTTACCTAGTACTTCCTTCGTCTTATTTGTTCAATTCCTTCAATACATATTTGTTAAGTGCTTATGATGTGCTTCCTTCTCTGCTATAGAAAGGAGTCCCCAGGGGTGAACAAGACAGGCAAAGTCTCTAAGGGTCTTATATTCTGGTCTTCTATTTGGGAAAAGAGATAGGAGACAGTTGCACGAACCAACTAATTGTGAATAGGAACAGGTGCTCTGACGAAAAGAACCTGGGGCACATCACAGTGACTTCTAGCTTTACTGGAGGGGCGGGGCGGCGCGGGGCAAGTTTCTGAGGATGCCTGGGGGTGGGGGGTTCCAGGCAGAGGGGAAGCAAGCACAAAGGCCCTGCCTTGGGAATGAGACTGGAATGCAGAAGGAACAGAGAGGTGGTGGGTGTGGCTGGTGCACAGTCAAGGGCACAGTGTTTGGGACAAACGCTGTGGAGAGCGCTCAGAGAAGGCTGCCCTCTCGCTCCTGGCCCTCCCTGCACCCAGAGAGACCATCCTCTTGGCATCTCTAACACTTGTTACGTGGCAAGTGACTTCCGTATAGGGACGGGGTCAGCCTCTAAGTTCAACCCCGGTGCCCTACACGGTGCCCAGCAGATGGCTGGCATTCACACATGCTTGTTGAGCAAATAAAAGCAGTCACAGATTATGAGAAGGACCACTGACACCGTCCCCACCCCGATGACCCACCAGGGGAAGCTGGTGGTAGGAGAAGCGGGCTGGGTCATGTCTAAAGGGAGTCCCACTTTGTGAGGCCCTGAACAGCGCACTTGGGGGACTCACTGATGGGGACAATTAACTGACGGCTTCATCCTGCCAAGGCTTTTTATGTGAGTCTCAAAGGCAAGAGAATGGTTTTCATTTAGTGTTTGGGGGAGAAAGTGCCGAATGGGCACTCAGATATTGATGATGATGGCAAATACCGATTTGAGCAGAAAGGAAAAACCAGAACACAACATTTGTCGAAACCTGTAAGTGCTTCCCAGAATCTGAGCCAGAGTTCAAGTGCTTAATGGTATTCTTTCCTCTACTTCCAGTGGGAGTGAAGGGCAGACACCGGCAAAGGCATGGAGGGTGATGAGGGGAAGGGCCGGAGCTTGAGGGGACCCCACTGTGCCCTGGGGGCTGAATACCGGAGGACAGGGTGGCAGCCTTCTCTAAGCGCTCTCAACAGCTGTTGTCCCAAATACCGTCCCGGTAAAGAGCCAGGTAAGTGCGTCCTCCAGACCTTCCACAGACACCCTCCCCTGCCACTGGGAGCCGAAAAGAATTCTCATGACGTCCAACATAAGAATATAACCAATAACAGTAATAGTAATAAAACAGAATTCTGACTCTTTCACCTGCTCACAATATCCTTCCAACCTGCTTCCTGCCTTCCTGATGCTCAGCTTCTGCTGTTCTCCTCCTCCCCCTCCAGCCCCCGGGGAACCTGGCCATCCTGCAGGTCCCCATACTGGCCCTGCCCCAGGGCCTTTGTACTGGCCACACCCCCCTACCTGGAATGTACTGTCCCTGCTCTGCCACCTCCCTCCCCCTTTCCTGAGGTATAATTGGCAATATAAAAAAATTACACGTCATGAAAATAATTTGGTGAGTTTGGACTTACGTTACCTTTGGGTTACTTTCACCACAATCAAGGTAATAAACATATCCATTGCGGCCCCCCCCGCCCCGGCCCTGCAAAGTTTCTTAGGTTTTTTTCTGTGTGTTACGAGTGTGGTCAGAACACCTGACATGAGATCTACCCTCTTAAAATGTTTAAGTGCACCATGCCCTGTTAACTACCAGCACTACGTTGTACAGCAAATCTCTGGGACTTACTCATGTGGTGTAACATGGTGTAAACCGAACAAGGGCTCCCCATGACCCCGCTCCCCATCCCCTGGTAACCAGCATTCTGTTGTCTAGCTCTGTATGTTTACTATTTTAGATGCCTCCCCCGTGAGGTGTCATGCAGTATTTATCCTTCGGTGCCTGGCTTCTTTCACTTAGCCTACTGAGATCTCCCTGGCCCACCCATGTTGTCAAAGGGTAAGAGTTCCTTAGTTTTTAAGGTTGGACAACGTTCTCTTGGACGCATGCAGCATATGTGATCCGTTCATCTGTGGGTGGGCAGGGGGGTTGTCTCCACCTGCAGCCAACATGAGTAAAGCTGCAGTGACCAGTGCACATACTGTCTTCGGGGATCCCGATCTCAAGTGTTTGGGATACATCCCAGAAGTGGGACTGCTGGGTCATAGCACAGTCCTCTTTGTCATTTCTGGGGGAGCCTCCCTCCTGTTCTGCACACCGGCCTCGGCATCGTGTATTCAACCAGTAATGGACAGCGTTCCAATTTCCCCACGTCTCACCAATTCCTTTTATCTTTTGTTCTTTGGTAAACAGATATCCTAACAGGGGTGTGGAGGTAGCTCATTGTGGCTTTGATTTCTATTTCCCTCACCCCTTGCTCTTCTATGGCTGGTTCTTTCTTGTCATTCAGGACTCAGAGGGAACATCACCTCCTCGGAGAAGCTCCCCCTGCCGCCCCACGACCCTGCAGACCAGGGGGGTAGCCGAGCTGCTCATTAATATGCCACCATGGAGCACCGGCCACTGGCTGATCACTTTCCCTGAAGGTTCATATAGTTGTCAACTGTTTCCCCCCGAGAATATTAGCACCACGACTGCAAGGACCAGTGTCCTTTTGTACCTGTGAGGGCTCAGTGCTCAGAACAGGAAGGCCCTCAGTAAATGCTCGCCTAATAAACAAATTACTTGTGTGTCTAATACTGAGGGTCAAGGAAAGGGAGGAAATACTTATTAAGCATCTGACATATGGCCAGGGCTGAGCCAGGTGCTTCTAATGCAATTTCGTACTTAGTCTCACAACACGCCTTAAAGTTTTGCGTCTCCATTTGGTGGTTGAGGAAACAGAAGCACAGAGAGGCTGAGTAACTTGCCCGAGGTCACATACTTGGTAACTGGACAAACCCAGGTCAGCCTGACCCGCCATGCCCTCCCTGCCTTTTTCCTGACAGTGTGCTTCTTCCCCATTTCCTGCTCCCCAGAACTTGAAGTCACTCTCAACTTGGCTCCTTGCTGGCTGTGAGCAACCCGCTGAACCTCCCTGTGCCTCCATCTCTCCACTCCCACTGGGGAAAGAAAGAGGGTCTCTGTGAACATCAGATGAGATGTAACATAGAAAAAATTATAAGCAGTGAAGAAATAGGAAGATACAGGTGCTAGCTTTGCCTGTGACCAAGTACCTAACACTTTCTTCGCCTAGGCGAACCTTCCAGGAGCCAGTTACTCGTGAAGATCTTTGATGGCACCCACGCGCTGACCACACTGAATCCTCCTGACTCTCCCGCATGGGTGCCATGTCCACAAGGATCTCAGAGTTTCCCAGCTATGGAGAGACACGCTGTCTACTGTTTCACGGGAGCTCTGGCTCCGGCTTCCTCCACTTGGAAACCCCCTCCCGACTCCACCCCGTGCAGGCCGAGCGTCCCCGCTCTGCACCCACAGCAATGAGCATGGAGGGGAGCTGCTGATGCACCTGTCTCCCCCAGCAGCTGGGACGCCCAGGGCAAGCGTGGCATCCTGTTCACCTCGGGCGAGCCCGGAGCCTGGCGTGGGGTTGGGGGGTCCCTGCGCCCCGCTTACGTTTTCACTGTTGACATCAGCTTCACTGGGGCAGCCAAAGAGCTCTCGCCTCAGGAGGTTGCCGTCGTACTCCAGGAAGGTCAGGTAGAGGTTGCGGAAAAACTCCACGTGCTTGTTCTTCACCCGCAGCTTCTTGGGGGAGTTCCAGTGGATGACCTGGCAGGGCGACAAGGAGGCAGGAAGGCAGGGAGGACCTCGCGCTCGTGCGCAGACTCGGCTAGCCACCGGTCTAAGCATCATTTGTGGGCACGTCCATTCACTCACTCACTCACTCATTCCTTCACCATTCACGGTGGTGGTGGGTGGTGGGGTGAAGAGGAAGGGCGCTGAGGCCGTGCAGTGTGGTTTCAAATCCTGCCTCTGACCTTGGGCAAGTGACTTACTCTCTGTGCCTCAGTTTCCTCGCCTGTGAAATGGGGAGAGCAACAGCTCCTGCCTGTGCCAGCGTGGAAGCTTCTGTCTCTCAGCTCCCAGCCTGCTTTGCGATGCTGAGGTCGGGACTCTGCAAGCCCTACTTCTACTTTGCCGGCCGCCTCCCGTTAGATGCTGCCACCCGGGGCCGCGAGAGGGAGACTGGGAGTCTGGGGGAGGAAAAAGGAACGTGCCCCCCCCCCCCCGATGCTTCCTGTTCCTGCAAGTGGCACCCTACCTCCCTCCTTCAAGGCGGGCACTGGGCACTTCCTTCCTGTAGCAGCAGCTAGAATCGTTTTGCGCTTTCTCCGCGCTCAGGACGAGCTTCCCGGTCCGCCTCTGGAGCTGCCTGCTGGCCCCCAGCCCAGGTTGTGATGCTTCCCACCCCTCCCTCTGCTCCTTCTGCTCCAGGGGCGGGAGCTGTTTTCCTGCGATTTTCTAGTTTTGTTTTTTGGTTACCAAATCAACATTTTCTGTCTAGTTGCCATTTTCAAAGATTAAATTCTCTGTTCGGGTAATTGGTACGGTTGCTGCCTCCAGCCAGGACTGACGGATGCACCGTGTCAATACAGCTGCCGTGAAAAATAAACTTGTTCATATGTGTAAAGCGTGCAAGTCGCGTCTGGCAAAAGGTGAGCGCTCCATAAAGGCTGGATAGTAAGTGCTTACGGTGGACCAGGTTGGGAGGGGGCAGCGGTCTCTGCTGATGGTGCTCGCCCTTGGTTGGCAGGCGCTTGGCCAGAGACCTGTCCACAAACGGCACAGAATGTGATGGTGGAGGGAGGCTCAAGGGGAACGGGAGCTCTGCAGCAGTAGCTCTAGCAATGCACGGGCTGAGGCTTGAAGGATGAACCAGAGTTTCCCGGGAGGCAGGGACCGGCTGGCACAGAGGGGATGGCGGTGGCACGGTCCAGGCAGAGCGGGGTGGGAGAGGAGGCTGCGGAGGTGAGCGGGGCGCGGGGAGAGCCTGGCTCCACGCAGGTCATGCTCAGAGCTCAGCTGTGGCGCTGGGGAGCTTACGGAGGGGGAGATTACTAACTCCGGGTTTCAGTAAGATGCTCTGATGTAATGGACAAGCCAGGAGTGGGGGCGAGGGAGGCCAAAAGAAGAGCCAGCAGGGACAGCTCATGCCCTTGGCCGGGGAGCTGTCTGGGGCGGGGGGCGGGGGGCGGGGGTGGGTCCTTTACCACCAGGATTATGTCATGGTCTTTTAATGCTCACGGTGACCTGAACAAGGAATGCAATTTTAGAGATGAAGAAACTGGAGAAATGACTTGCCCAAGGCCACAAAGTTGGTAAACGTGGCAACGGGGATTCAAACCTAAGTTTGAGTAAACCTGATTCCAAAGCCCCTGTTCTTCTGTCCTGGAGAAGCCAGGTTTTTAAAACTTCCCTGTTCATGCCTGGTCACATTACAGAAGAAATAAACTAGCTCTCACCTTCCCCCCCACTCGCCTCCCATGGTGGGGGGACCAGCATAGCTGACACTGAGACAGAGGAAGGGAATGGGGTGTCCAGAGCTCGGTCCCTTCCTGGCTCCCTCCTTTAGCCACATTCTGTCTGCAGGTGCCTGAACAGGGCCACCATTTGGAGAGATCTGGAAGGCCCCCTCTCCCAGGGTCCCCTGGATATATGGCAGCCACAGACAGCCCTTGCAGCTGGCTGGGTAATACCGCTCTGCAAGACCAAGTCCCTCTCTCATGGCACAGGCAACAACAGGAAACCTATGTGGTACAAACCGCACCCCCTGCCCTCCCATGACCTGCATGGTGCAATGGCAGAGCAAGACCCAGGGACGTCAGGCCAGCCTGACTCTGAATCTCAGCTACGCTCTTCGTTAGCTGTGTGGGTCCTTGGGCAGCTGGTCTTATTCCCTGCGGCCTCGGTGTCTTCACGTACAAGGTGGGAACATGCCATCCCGACTCCACAAAGTCGTTACGAGGCTTAAAGAAATGCCTAGCCCAGTGCCTGCAGGCCAGGGTGGCCCCGAATTCTGTGGGTTCCCTTCTTCCCTCAAAGATGGCAGCAGCAGCCTGCCTACCAGCATTCTGCGCCCCTCTCTCCTCCTGCCAGCAGGAAGTCCACTGGAGCAGTGAGCAAGGAAGCGTGTTTAGCATCCAGGACAGTGCAGCGGGGCCAGCAGACCCTCCCTGGGAGGAGGCCACTTGGCGGCACCTGCATTTCAGGGAGGGAGGAGCATGCAGGGTGCATTCCCTTCCTGTGCCTTTTGAAGGATGTGAGAGGGAAGGAGAGGGGAGATTCTCCCCCGAGAATACACCAACCTGGGCATGAGAAGGTCCTGGGCCACGCATTAAAATAATTGCATGCGAGGTGGTGTCACTCACACCCTGTGGGGATCATGTCTTTGCTGCAAGAGATTTTGGTGCTTGCCAAGTGCTGAGCCAGCAGGAAGGCTGATGGATGTCTATCTGACTCAGGAAACTTGAACTTCCTCAACAGGGAGAAACTTACACTAAGTAAAAATAAGGGCTGGCCTGTGGGTCCCCGGACGAACAAATCTTCACTCCTAGTGCACAAATCTGCCAGGCACTTTGGAGACACTGTGTCATTAAATCCCCCAAATATTTGGATGCCACTGTCCATTTTATGAAGACGGTCCCTGACTTGTTTGAATCTCACAGCTGGTAAGCGGCAGAGCTGAGACACGAAGCCAGCTCTCAGCCCGAAACCCCAGGTTTCTTACTGCTATTGTGTACGGCACCAATGGGCTGAGCACTTTGCAGATGAGGGCCGTGAGGCTTACAGAGGAGGAGGCTTGCCTGAGATCACATGGTGAGTTTGGACCAGGTCAAGACTACGATGAGGACCCAGGTCTGTAGGTGCCCCCGACCCGCTCCAGGCCACCCCTTATCCCTCCATATCTCATTCTGTTCTGTGCCCGGGCGGGGATCTGGGTCTGCCTATTGCCTCTGGGTAGATACTGGTGCCTGGTGTTCTAGAAAAAGCAGCAAAAGGTAAAAGAAGGTAGGGGGAGAAGATGGTGGGATCGCTGGCAGGCCAAGGGGATTTGGGAAAACCCTTTGCAACCTGGCTGCCCTGGGACAGGGAAGCCCACTCAAAGGCTTACTCAAATATCCTGGTGTTTGCCAAGTGCTGAGCCAGCAGGAAGGCTGAGGGATGTGCGTCTGGCTCAAAAAACTGGAGCTTCCCCAACAGGGAGAAACTTAATGTATATTTAGATTTACCTTTTTCTCCTTCCTGTGCTAGGCTCTAGAGAGGTAAATAATAGCTATGTTTACCTAATACCCACTATACACTAGACATCGGGCCATGGCTGGTGTGCGTGCGTGTGTGATGTTCTCACATTCAATCCTCAAAACAACCTGGTAAGGTTGTTTCTATTATCCCCATTTTATAGACGATAATGCTGAAGCCGAGCCTAACGCAGGGTCACTCAACTAGTAAGGAACCAATCCTAATACAAAATCAGGTCCGTCTTGCGCCCAAATGTTTTTCTTTCTACCACATCATTCGTTCGTTTGATACATATTAAAAGGAGCACTGAGCGTGTGCCAGGCTGATAGGGGCCGTGAATGCAAAGATGGACACAAGGATCATGACTCTCTTTCTGGAACTTACAACTGAGAGAGAGAGCAGGATGTGAAATAACTGTCCATTTTAAATTACAGGTGTGATATGTTCTCTTAAGGAAATATTGTTAAAGAGAGGTTGTCAGTGATGGTTTCTGGGCAGGGCCACCTCAAGTATAAAGAAACCAAGGCCCAGAGGGAGAAAGTGACTTGCCCAGAGTCACACAGCAGAGAGCGAGAAGTCGTGCCCACATTCTGTCTCCCAGGGCACCATTCCTTCCACTAAACTGTATGCCTGCCTCGGAAAATCCAACTCAGGATTAGTATTGCTGATAATTTTGATCAGCGCTTGTCTGACTACTAAGAAATGTCATTTCCTGGTCCCTTGAGGGACAGCATCACCCATCATTGCTGGCTTGGGGGCAGCAAGCTGGTGGTGTAGATGACATTTGCTGACAAGCTTTCACACACGAGATGGAGTGACACTGGAGACTGTGTCCTGAAACAGATTTTTGCAAGGAGCTGGTAAGTGCGTGTGAGTCTACCAAGGCTTGTGGAGAAAACCTATCATAACTTACTCCACTTGCCGAGGCACATTAGCCTGGCAATCATAATTATTATCAGGAGCTAACATATACAGGATGTTTGCTACGTGCCAAACACTGCTCTGAAAACTTCGCTGTCATAGCTCATTTAACACACCCATTCAAGGGTATGGGTGATAGTCTCCTTATCCCATCTTACAGATGGGAAGTCCAGCAAGGTGCCCCAAGTTACATGGCTAGGAAGCGGGGCGGCGGTTAGGATTTGAACCCAAAGAGAGACATTAGGGATCTCTCTCTCTCATTTCTCTCATGTCGGTATCATTATATGACTCCATTCACAGCCATGAATATGAGATTTACAGAAGAATTATGGTATCATAAAAGAAGCCTACTTTCCCCTTCCGAGTACAGGGACCTCGCCCATCCCTGGGATACTGAGGCTGCAGGATGGTTTAGGACTTCTCAGATATAGGGGCTGAGCCTCCAGCCTGGCAGGAAGCAGAGAAGGAGGCATCCAGGGTGCGTGCCAGGTGGGCTGCAGAAGCTGCCAGGCAGCAGGGGCCCCAAGGGTGGGAGCTGATTGGATCTGCAATGTCTGTGAAGGCTGAGTATATGTGCAGACTTGGTAGTCAGCCTGCAGTGAGCCAGAGAAATTGACAGAAATGGATTACTGTCCAGGAAACTTAACCATCATCTGGGAAGACAGCAGAAGTCAACTCGATTAAAGGAGGAACATGAGACTATCGTCCATCAAGGAAAAAGCATTTCAAAGGTAGAAATGAGACCTCGGTACGAGGACAAGGCTATGGAAAGAGCTCAAAAATTCAGCTTCTGAAGCACTCAGAATCCAGAGGGTTCATAAAAATAACTTACGGCACCAAAATGCTAAGACATCAGAGCCCGAGTATAAGTGCCAGGTGAACAAGAACATGGGCCTCATGTCTTCCAAGTCACAGGGATCAGGGGTATCTGGAAAATGCGTCTGTCTCAAGACCTCCCCTGATTTTCTATGACCCACAGAATTTTCTACAACCCTCCTTAGCCTGGTAGTTAAGCCCGTTGCAAACTGGCTCCCTTACAATCCCTGTTCTATCTCCAGGCTGTAAGAACTTCCTGGTATTTCTGGAACCTGTCTTTTATGACTCGGTGCCTTTGCATATGCTCACTGCCCTCCCCAGAACATCCTTTCTTCTCTACCATGTGAATGCCTGCTTGTTGTCCTTCATGGCTGAGCTCAAATGCATGTCTCTTCTGTAAATCTCTGCCTGACTGCTTGTGGCAGAAGGTTCCCTCCTAGTAGCTCTCTCTATCCCATTCTTCATTCGTGACAGAACACTAACTGTGTAGTTCCAATTCCCAGCTCCTGTGAATGGATCATGATCTGTTTAAGAGCTAAGCTAATTAGGATGATCCTATGCTCTGATTCCCCGGACCCCCTTGTAGTTAGGGTTGGCCATACAATTCAGGATTGGTCCATATGATTCAGGATCAATGTGGATTTTAGGATGGATACATGGGGAAGCATGTATTTGACTTCCTAATAATAAGGTTCAGGTAAGGTGCCATTCTCCTCCCACCCCACTCACCTTTCTGCTGTGAATAGAGATGTGATGACTGGAACCATGACAGCCATCCTGTGACTGTGAGGAAGAGGTCAAGACACTGATATCTACAAACCAATGCCCATAGCTACTCCAGAATTCTTAGCTAAGAAGTTAACCCCCCCTATTTTAAACCTCTGCAAACTAGGTTTTCTGATTCTCACTATAAGCATTCCTAATGCAACGCCGGGGGCCATTGCTGGGCCCTTCCTCAGTGCTCCAAAGACTCTAGCACTTAACTCTAGAGAGAACTCATTGCACACTCTTGTGATTATTTATTTACATGCCCGCACCTGGCAGCACTGGAATGTGAATTTCTGGGCTGGCAGGGAGTATGGAGTATGACTCATTATTCTTCCTGAGTGCCATAGTGCCTGGCAGGTAGTTAGTATTCAATAGCTGCCCTTTGCTTCAAGAATGGAAATCATGACGATGACATTCTCAATAATCCTCACATTCTGTCGTCTACAGCAAATCATTTATAAAAGCCCTATTAATGTGGACTTGAGGATGGAGAAATACATTCCACTTTTCTTTGTCTAAGGGCCAAACAGCTTGTCATTTTCTCTTGAAGGAGTTCAAGCTCCCTCTGTTCTCTGCTTGTTTGGTATTTCAAGAAGGAGGACAATAGTCTCACGAGTCCCTTTCCTTGTCATCCTCGGGATTACGATGCACAGTTGAAAGGGATGAGCAGCCAGACCTGCCTGCCAGTCGCAGCTCCAGCTGCTATCAGCTGGTGGCCTGTGGTAAGTCACCTAGGATCACGGAGACAGCCCCTCATCTGCGAAAGGGATGTAACAGCAGCCACCCGGCAGTTTGTGGTCAAGCCCAGGACGGACGGATTGATGCACATGAAGGTACATCACACGTGCTCATCAGATTGCAAAAGAAATCTGGGCTTTGAGTTCACAAAATGGCTGCCTTACTAACTAGGGAGGCTGGATGAAACCGGAGTCTCTATGTGGGAAGGAGGAATGAGAAACAAGACTTGAAACAAGGGATTGCAAATGGTCACAGCCTGAGGCAGAAGGGAGGATGGGTCAGATGGACATCATAGCCCAGAGAAGAAGCCATGCCAGGGGTAGTCTCTGGCTAGGCGGCACCCAGAGGCCTGAAGAGGGGCTATCCAGTGAGGCCAACACTTCCTGTTGGGTTTAACACACTGAGCAGATACTGAAGAGCGCCGAGGGGCACAGGAGCAAAGCAAATTTCACCCCTGCTTCCTCTTGGCTTGGTCACCTAAACCACTTGATGCATATGAACCTCTATTCTCCAGTCTGACACAAGGACATAATAGTGCCTGCTTCTGAGCATCAGTGAGACAAGACACGTAAAGGTGTCCGCTGCAGAGCCTGGAGCAGACCGGCGCTCCATTCCGTGTGTCTCTGGAGCATGCACACTCTGTTCCCATGGGATGTCCTTTAAAGTGACCCTCTCCCTCAGTCTCTATTTAACCCAGACTAAATGCAAGGCCTGTATTTGTCCAACTTTGCAGGCATCGTGACAGCCTGGGTCAATGTTTGTTGAATCCGCTTCTTCTATTGTCCCACCAACTGCTGAAGATTCTATTCCAGCTCGCGTCCTTCTCCTTTCCCAGCCCTGACCATTACTGGGATTGGCTATTAAATAACAACAGTGTGTCTGAAACTCAGATCTCAACCCACAAAGGCTCTGTTGACTCTTTGTCGCCTTTTACACAGGTTCTTGTTGCTTCCTGGTTTTTACAAGTCCCCGAAAGAAAAACAAAAATCCTCCCAGACAAAAGTGCATCATTACCCAGGAAAGGGGCAGAGAACAGACCAAACTACTCAGTGATTACTTAGTCTCCTCATCTGGAAAAGGCAGACACGCAGGCCCGTGCATGAATCCAAAGCCCTGTCCTATATCCTACCATTTATTGTCCTGTCATCTGAAACATTTCTTAATTTTCCCTGCCTGGAGGGGGAGAGGTTGGGGAGAGGAAAAATGACAACAGGAAAATGGGATGCCGGTGATAATACTCAGGGCTGGGAGGGTCATGCATCCATGAGGAGATGCAGCTATATTCTCTCATGTTCATCATGTTCCACATTTTCAGTTCTTTTTTTGCTCTAAAATGGGGTTAAACAATCAATCTGAACCAGATTTTGGTATGTATGGAGAATTCCTGATGGGCCCCTGATAGCAGGAAATAGCAAAGCAGTGCAAACAATATGCGAATCCTCAATGAGTGTTGTCTTCATGTGGCTTCTCTGCAGACAACCAACTTGTGGATGGTAACTGGCCTGTATTCTTCCTCTCTATGGAATTAAGACTTCACTTGCATTTCACAGAATCCCCACAGTGTCCCTTATTGATCTCAGAACAGGGAGGATAGGGGGAAGCAGATTCTACCTCTAGGGATAGCAAGGAATCTTTAGTTGAGGGGACTCTACCAAGGTTGGTGGAGGAGCAGCTGGGTTTGTAATCCAGTGGGATTTGGCCAGTATGGTGGAATGTCAGTAATGCCCTTAGGGGTGGGGACAATATGAATCACTGCTCTGGGAAGGGCAGCTGGCTTCCTGGTTCCCAGCAGACACCTTCAGTAGAGGCCCACTATCGCTTTTCTGTATGCCCTGCATCATCTCTTTGCAAACCTGAAGCTGGCCTTCTTCCCATGATTCTCATGGGGCTACCGGTCACGCCTGATCTGCCAGAAGCAGGGGCATGTGACTTAGGCTGACCAATGAGTCAGTCATTCCTGACCATTCCTAAGAACACAGAGATGGGTTCAGGTGCGGGCATGTGTCCTAAGAAGGGTCAGCAGAGTCATTTAGTGGAGTCATTGAGAGAAAGAAGGTCTCTTTCTCCAACTAGGATCATGAGTACTAGTCGCTCTTACATTACTTGCTTTGATTTCTTCGTAGCATGTTTGACCGCCTGGAATGACCAATTTGACCATTTGTTTTCTTGTTTTCTATCTACATTCTGCCCTAGAATGTAAGTTCACAGAGAGCAGGTCTGTGCAATCTCACTCACCGCTGTGTAACCAGCGCTCAGAGCAGTGCCTGGCCTACAGCACACACGGAATACGTATTTGTTGAATATCTAGGCTCTGCGAACTTGTGGGCTGGGGGACTGCTAAAAATCACCCTATTGTAACAGAGGCAGCACGACAGAGACAGAGAAAAAGGAGAGAGTGGGCTGCTGTGTCATGTGAGCACCCATATCTAACTGTGTCAATGCAGAGGGCGGGATACGGCACTCATGTTTTTGAGATGTACTTGGGTTTCAATGTGCCACAGTTCCACCAATCATTAATACCTATTTTTAGTGTATTTAATAATATCTAATATCAATATATAATTAAAATATCCCTCACAAAAAGAACAAATGGCTTAAAAATTGAGTCCTGCATGATAACCCAAAGTATAAAATAAATATACATGAGTCTACATGGATATCAATAAATTATTTAATAAATAAATAAATATAAATGGGGGAGAGAAGCAGATCTCCTTACAGAAGAGCCCATATAAGTAGATTCCACCCCTCATTAGGAAGCAGAACTTAATCTCCCCATTTCCAGTGTGTGGTGGGTGCAGTGACTCACTTCAGAAAAATGAAGCATGAAAGGGGAAAATAATCACTTTATGGTGGAGAAACCTGGCGAACACTGCCTTAACCGACAGTTAAGAGTCCCTAGTGAAGCCATGTGTGAAAACCAGGTCCTTCCTGACACAATGTGATGCCCTTGGAGGTGGACACCCTTTACCTCTGTGATACTCTCTCCAAAAAACCATAACCTCAGTCTAATCATGAGAGAAATACATTGGACAAACTGAGTCTGAGGGATATTTCATAAAGTACCTGACCAGTACACCTCACAACAGCCAAGGTCAGTCATGAAAAACATGGGAAGACCGAGAAAGTGTTGGAGGCCAGAGGAGACCCAGGAAACAGAATGCTAATAGTGAAATGTGCCCAAAGCCTGCAGATAAGTGAAGCACAATCCTCCAAAGTGGGTTTGTTGGTTCACCATTATCATGTAGGATGTTAATATCAGGGGAAACTGACACTAAATGTGGGGGAGGGGCGGGTACGGGACTCAGCACTACTTTTATAACCTTTTCTGTAAATCTAAAAATCCTTCCAAAGAAAAGTATTGAAAATAAAAAAGAGTCCTACAAAGCAACAACTGATTGTGAACACCAGTCAGACAAGACAAGTCAGAACACCATGTAGACTTCAGGTCCCTATGTGACCAGCAGGAAAATAGTGGAGCTGATGCTTCTCTTTCCAATAGGAGCCTCTCCTTAGCCACTACGTTCAAGTACAGAAATGCCTACCTAATTAGATCTGACAGGAAGCTGGAAAAAAAAAATAATAATTCAAATATGGATTTACAACCACTACTGATAAGGAAGAGCTTCACCCCAACTGTGTATAATGCCTGAAGATGCTACGTAATGTCCGTACAAGGATGCATGATGAGCAAGACACTTAAGAAACAAAGCAACTGGGATAGGAAGACAAGCCTCCATCATTTTTTGATGATGTTTAAAGTCTTGTGAAAGTCCGTGTAGAACTTTACCACTAACCCCCACAAAAAGAGTTTAGCAGTCCCTTTGGCGATTTCACACGTAAAATGAAAGATAACAAAATCCAGGAAGGAAAACACTTATTTTCCCTGCCCTAGCAAAAATGGCCGAAAAAAATATACAACACAATACAGTAATAAATCAAATAAATTCCGTTGTCAGCAAATATACTGAGAACAGTCACAAAAAAATAAAATCTGCAAGCCTGAAGATCCTAGTATGAGAACAAATTACATGGGAGATTTGCTACAGAGTTAAATCAAAGCACAGAGGATCCTGATCCTGATGTGTGTCAGCTTATGCTATCTGCAAGATTCTGTTAGATAATGAAATACCCAAAGAACAACTTTTCAGTAAGCATTCAAGGGAAGATGTGGGGGACAAGTTATAATCTGAACGGTAAACTCCTCCTTCAATGATGACAGTGGTTTTATGGAAAGTGCACGTGGGAAAGGTAGAGTAGCTTTAACTGGAATAACGGAAGGATTCTAAGTGAGGTCACACAGTGATACTGAATTCCTTTACTGCATTACTGAAGGCAAGCCTGCCACGAAGCACTTGAAGCCAGAGTGCACAAGTACTACTGGGTGTTACCGATTTGGTTACTTTCATAAAGGCGAGACTGAAACGACCATAGAACTTTTTATAACACTTTCGAATGACACAAGGAATGACCATGGAAATCTTCTGTACAAGATAAAGCTTTGCTAGTTACTTCATGACAAAAGCCTTATAAGAGATGGCATACCTAAAGATGATTTATGCATTTGTTTTTATGAAAAAATGGTGATCAGTGGTATGTTGATTTTTTGAAAAAAAAAATACGCACCTGTAATCTGACCCCTCAATGTCGAGGTAATGAATGGGGTAGTCACTACTTTCAGAAAGAACCTGTGATATGGATAGAGCTTTTAGAAAACAGATGTTTGAAATTGTTTCCATCATTACGGGATTTTGAAGTAAAAAGCGCCATGCTACCTGCTGAAACCCTCACTTCTACCTATTTAGAAACGTCAGTGGTTTGATGGGCGTAGCCAGCAAATACTGCTTAATTGGTGCTTCCCTCTCTCAAAATCCTTTTCGTAATAAAGCCCAGATTTAGGGAAGTGCTTCCTATAGTGGGCTTTTAAGGAACCATTCCCACAGGGTTTTCCAGGGTCAAAACGGTCTGTTTTGTGTGTTGAAATGGAAATGCTGGGGATCAACCAAACCCATCAGGATTCCTGGGTGCAGGACCTCATAATATGCGATTTTGTATATATGGTACACAGAACTCCCCCTCTGCACCCCTCCCCAGCTCCCTTCTGTTTGAAGAAATCCCATTAACAGTTCTTAGAAATGTTTGGGTACACACTCCCCAAAGTGCTATTGTAGGGCAGATTTTCCAGAGGCATGACCTTGCTTCTAGGAATTTTGTTGACATTTTCAGGAATAATGGCATCTGAACTTCATCAGCTATGTATAACAAAGCCAATGATGGATGCCTTAAATCACCAATACCCAATGGAGTTAAGTTCTGAACATCGACTTAGCAAAGAATGGGTGAGTGTCGAAGGAAGCCAAAAGATCGAACACTTAAATTATCCAAAGTCCCCTGCGCTGAGCATGCCATTCCCCAGCACACTATTAGGGCACAAGATGATGGGCCACAGACCCACACTTAACCTCAGGCAATCCCTGCCCCTCTTCAGGTCCCTATGTCCTCTCTGTGAAATGAGTGCATTGGAATGGATAAGGAAGAAGAGCCCTTGTTTACATGTTTTGCCCACCAGCTGACTGAAAACTACTGAGAGAGCGGGAATATCACTAATTATGAATTATTGGCAATAAGGATACGAGGCTTACTCCAGGTCTCCCAGCCCGGTACAAACTGCTTGACCCATCACCCCTTCTAATCTTTACATCTCCTTAACGTGCTGATTACTTCTCACGCCAGGACACTGGTGAAGGGAAATGAAGGAACCCAATGACAGCCCCCCAGCCTGGCCCTCAGTGGGTGCTCTGCTGGGTCTGCTGGGTGCGTGAGCGACTCCGAGGCACAAGCCACTGAGGGACAGTCCCAAGCGCCAGGCTACTTGAACAGAGGCCGGCCGCCTCAGATTTAACCCCGGGACCCTCAAGTGTACTAGCCGTAGTGCTGCCCAGAGACAAGAAAGCACTTGGAGCCCTTGGGACTTGAGTCTTGGGATGGAATTAAACAGGCACTGGCCTCAAGGAAAGAGAGGTCTGGTTGGGAGGGGGTGATTGTAGATTTTAGATCTTCTCCCCCAAAGCAACTGTTTTTGCTTCCTGATCCATCCTAATCCTCCCAAATGAACCTTACTATTCATCATTTTTACTACCCTCTCTCTGGTTTCCCCAGCCTCATTTTTCACAGTAGTCTGCTTGGCTACGGCATGCTCGATATGCTAATGCAAGGCGGCCCCTCATCTTCCTCAAAAGATGTGAAAACTGATACCTCTCTAAGTATTATAAAATGTTTTAAAACTTGACTTATGTGTGACTCCTCTTATGCAAATGGTACAGATTGCCTCTAGGAACATATATCATTTCTCCATATGGATGGCACGTTTTTCTCTTCTTTAGGATTTTTCTTTTAAGCATACTCAGCTCCCAATTTATGAATGGGTGGCAGTCAAAAATCCAGCCTCTTAGTCTGTTGCTTAAAATTCAAATGTTCTTTCAAGGAGACAATGTTAAGCGTCTCCAAAAGCCATTTAATACAAAGAGGGCTCACATCCTATAGAAGCATTACCTCATGTAAAATGTTTTCCTGGGAAAATATATTAAGGTGGGAACTCAGCCTTGTGTCAGAGGAAAGAGCTCTGGAGATAGGGTCAGGCTGATGTGAGTTCAAACCTCAGCTCTGTCCTGTTTTGTTGTGTGATTCTGGGTAAGCAAGTTAGTGACTTAATCCATAAGATCCTTAGTTTTCAGATGTATAGAACAGATTCATATTCACCCCGTGAGACTTCTGTAAGGATTGAATGATACCACGCTTGGCACGCACGCCATTTCCACCCAATCCACCTGATAACGCCATGTCATCCTTTGAGGTCCCGGCCACAGCTTGCTTCCTGTCAATCCCTGAAAGGGATCAGTGCATTCTGGGCAGATGTTTTTGGAGCACTGGCGTGGTCCTTGCTGCCTGCCACCCGGTTCACTGTTCCTAACTTGCTCCTTCCCATTCTCCAGGGGCATATACAAGGAAGGAGGGGTGGTTTCAACAGGACTGGGGAGAGGGGCGGCAAGAGTGTTTGGGGGCTGAGGAATGATGTCAGGCAGAAGGTGAGGAAGGAAGAGACTTGATATCAAGACTGAGCTTGGGCCTCCTACAGGATCTCTCAAGACAGACTGCATCACACCCTCCTCACACAGGGGCGTCTGGCTCTCTTAGGCCCCTTTACTGCCTTTCATCGCAACACTCAGCAGGCTGTCTGGGAATTCTCTGCTTAATGGTTGCTTCTCACTAGACTGTGACCTTCCTGAGGGCAGGGACCATGGCTTAGCCCCCGGGGCTCTATGAGCTCATACAGACCCAAGGACTAGACCCTCTGCTTGCCACTTCCTGACCATCACCCACTGTTTCCGGCCAGGGCTTCCTTCTCTAAAAGCCTACTGGAGACTCAAGGACTAGAACACCGTTTCCTAGCTTCTCTCCCATTCTCCCTTCTCCAAGCCGGCACACAGCCCTTTGCTTGTCTCCGAAGAGTTTGTGCTCTTGGTGAAAGAATAAAAAGATGCTCCTTTGGGTCCTTCTCTTTTTATTTAAGATTCAGCCAGCGAAGGTTGAGTCATCAAGCGTTAGGACTGAAAGATAAAAAATGAAGATCTTTGAAACACAAAGACTGAGGTAAAGTCAAGTATGTTTCTATGGAGCACTCAAGGGGCCTGGTGGAGAACAGAGCCAAAAATCATGGCCTCCATTTTATCAAGAATGTAACTGAGACTGGGAGAAGGTAAGTGGTTTACACAAGTCCTTCAGCTGGTAAGAGCTAGAACTGTCATTAGAATTTACGGGATTGCTTGGCTCCAAAAGCCTATATGCTTCTTTCCCCTCCTTAATGAAATCATTTCCCCCCTCAGTTGTTCTCTTAACCAATCTCTACTTAGCATAAAGTTCTCTGCTGACACCCAAGACAGGCTGGATGCCCAAGGCTAGTAAGCAGGTCTCTGGTAGGATGTGGGAGGATGTCTGCTCCTACAGATTGAGATTTATGCTCACCAAGAGTGAGTTGTGTGTTACCAAATGTGTTTCTATGCTGCTGTAATTGGAAATGTAATCAAATATTCTTTGAATTAGGTGAATGCAAAAAGAGAGTTGCTATTTTCATAGAAGGCAAGCCAAAGCTTTGGAACAACTCAGTAAAAAGAAGTCCCTTAAAAAAATGGCTCTCAGATAAGGTATGGGTGAGAGACTATCAAGGAATGGGGAAATGGAAAATACAGGACTGTCCTCTATCTGCTTTGTAAAAATCCTTAAATTCTTGCTCACCCTTCAAGGAAAGGAATTGGGAGAACCACAGAAGATGGATAAGGAGAGGTGTCTATGCAGGATAATACAGAACAATCAGCAGAAAAAATAAAACAAAAAACAAAAAACAAAAAAGCTGGCCTTGGTTGAGCAGACAAACAAATCAAGGTTAACCTATTTTTAGGATTCTTGGCTGAACAGACACTTTCAATCAGCTGACCCAGCGCAGGGGCCTTGTGTGACCCACAGGTGGGCTTCTTAGCTTGGCTACCCTGTGGAGCATGAGTGTGAGCTGATGGAGAGCAGGGTTCAGAGTATATCTGCATTCTTCCCAGGAAGGAAGAGAGGAACCAGCAAATAGGAGGTCTTCCATAACTGTTGAATACGATGGAGGACATAAAAGATGGGAGGAGGAAGAAGAAAGAATGATAAGAAAGAGAATGAGGAACATGCACTTTTACCTGGAATGTGAGGCCCAGGGTGGCCTGGAGGGACCTACAGATACGCTGTGTTACTAAACCAGGCCCTCGGGCTCCATGGCAATGTCCAGACCCCAATATGACCCGAAGGGTGGAACTTGGGCCTGCCAGTCTCTCTCCTTCCACCCTGAACCCTTTCCCCACTTTTATACATTGGACATATTTCAGGGTTCTGTCTAAGATTTTGTTAGATAAGATATTAGTGGGTAAAATGACTTCCAGATTCCTTTTCAGGTTTATCTAGAAAGATAGGCGTTCACTTGATTTGACTCTGTCTTCCTGGTTTTGCTATTTGAAAGTCCTCTACTTAAACACAGAATGGGCTGCCAAAAAGAGTTCACAAGTTATTCTGTTTGATAGGTTCAAAGTGACAATAATTAAGCAATCACTGAGCAATGTCAAAGTGACGTAGCCACCTGCCACATCAGCATCTCAGCTCTATGTGACCGGTGACTTTGTCCGTTTTGTTTCCCATTGCATCCACAGGGCCCGCAACAGTGCCTGGCATATAGGAACCACTCAGTAAATGCACGAACGCACTGATATGTCTGTGATGGGCGATGTCATACTTTCACTTGGACAGTTAGCTAGCTTTGTTGGTGTTTATAAACTGTCTAAGTTGAAAGTTCACAGATGAAATCTCCTCTATTTTATGGTGCCTTGCCTTTTCACATATCATATATCTGTATCGTTTCACTAGTTTTGACATGTATCATTTTTATTTTCATTCAGTTCTAAGTAGGTCTCAGTTTCAATTATGATTTCTGTTTGGAATCATGAGTAATTTAGAAGTATGCTCTCAATTTTAATCAAATATATTATTTTAAGATTTTATTTATTTGACACACACACACACACACACACAGAGTGCACAAGCAGGGGGCAGTGGGAGAGGGAGAAGCAGGCTCCCCACCAAGCAGGGAGCCCGACGCGAGACTCGATCCCAGGACCCTGGGATCATGCCCTGAGCTGAAGGTAGACACTTAACCAACTGAGCCACCCAGGCGCCCCTTAATCAAATATATTTTTTAAAAGTCTTATTACTGCTTATTTAATTATACTGTGTTCAGAGATATATATTATATATATATATATATATATATATATAATTCTTTGAAACATACTGAGATTTACTTTATGGTCCAGAACATGGCTACTTATGATAAATGTCTCATGTGAGCTTGAGAAGAATGTATATTCTCTGTTAGGTACAAGGTTCTTTAATTGCCCAATAAATCAGGATTTTTAACTGTGTAGCTCAAATCTTCCATATTTTTAATCCACTTTCTTATGGATACCTTTTAATAGTTCTGGAAAATTCCCATTCACTATAAAGATGCTTCACTTCCAATTTTCTCTATTATCTCCTTCTGACAGTCTAATTAGACACATCCCAATATCTTAACTTCTCTCAGTTTTTCTCGTTTTCCTTGTGTGCTGGGTTTTGGATAATTTCTTCAGCTATCTCTTCTAATTCTCTCTTTAGCTGGGTCTAATTTACTGCTTAATGTATTCATTTAATTTATAATTTCAACAATTATATTTTTCACTTCAAAAAGTACTGTTTGATCTAAACAGGTCTATTTGCCTTTGAGAATCTCTTGTTCCTCCATCCTTTTAATTCTCTTTTATTTCTTACACATAATAAAAAATATTCATGTTTTATATCTGATGAGTCTAATACCTGAAGTCTTTGCGATTTAATTCTACAGTTTCTGCCCTTTCTCATGGTGGCTTATTTCCCCATGTATTTAGGGATTACCAAATGAGAACTCATTTTTCTTGAAACTTCACCTAAAGAATTCATTGAAGTCTTTCTTGTTTTTGAGTATTCTTCTAGATTAGATTTCTGTTTATTTCTGCCAGGTGCCTGGCACATTTTCATGTTTTTTCTATTTCTGTCCCACACATATAAATTTCAGCCCCCCAAATAATATGAGCACAAGCTTGAAATGAGAAATTCTCAGGGGCAACAATGTCTCTCTTATTTTACCTAAAGCCAAGGATAAAACATATAACAATGTTTTATTAACATCTCTATCATGTTCTCCTATGGATATTTTTAAACTTGTTATTCACTGAGGATATCGCTTTTCCTGGATCCTGACTTTTGGCAAGCATCTTTTGTCTTTCTTGGGGTTGGGACCCAAATTCCCACTCATAGTCTCTTAATAGAATGGTTATACACATGGTTTGCATGACTTGGATTTAGACCTAATGTTCCAGTGTCACTAAAAACAGCATTCCTTTGTTTGAATTATATAGTAAATTATATAGTTTTTTAGTAAATTATTTTTAGGCCAGGCCTCTAGCTCCTAAGGATCAGCAAATAGCCAGCAAATGTCAGATCCAGTTGCTTTTTCTTATCCTTCTAGATCCATACTTTATCATCGTTTCTGGTCTCTGCTTACTTCATTTACTTTATGGACTGATCGACTATGCTTTCAAATCCTTGAAAAAATTTTTTATCCAGTACTTTTTGGTGTTCTATACAGGGTTGATTTTATTTTCCGCACCTTTAAACTTGTAGTTCATGACAGTCTTGGAAATATTCCTGAGTATATCATATATTTTCCTCATGTCTAAGAAATACACGACATGGCGAAGGAGCTGCATAAAAGTTGATTGAAAGAATGAATTATGGAGGTACTTCTGTTTTAAACACTTTCTAATATTTTGTAATGCAGTAAAACAAAACAAAACAAAAAAAAGTTCGTTCTTTTTGACTATGTGATTTCACTCCTGGGAAGCTGTGAATTTTAGACTGTTCATTACAACACAGTTTATATTTGTGAAAATTTGACAACAACTAAAGTAACAAGAATGGCTCGGTAACGGAAGAGTACAAAATTCTATGTGTGTTATGACTATAAATAAGAGGCAACACACATATGTGGACATGGCCAGAAGCTACTTGGAAAAGATGGATTTATTCGGAAAGCAAGGTTTGGGTTCCTTTTTCCTTTTAAAACTTTCAAATGATTGTTATTGCATGGGCTTGTGGGCAATGGCTATACATTTTAAATGACATCAACTCCCTATGGTTGCACGTGTCTACTTCCTGTGTGATATAGCCAGAGAGGGAAACACACTTGCTGTCAGACAGGCCTGGGTTCAAGTCCTTCTTCTGTCACTTTCCAGCTGAGGTCAGTTCCTCACTTCTCCCATTGTAGGTAGGAAATTCTGACACACCCTTTAATTCTGGGCTCAGCCAACAGGATATTAGCAGCAAGGACTCAAGCTTTCCTTGCAAGCACTAAAAATTCTTCTCCCACCTCTGCTTTGCCATGAGAACGAGCCGGACTGGCCTGCTCATGGGACACGAGAAACACCGGAGGAGGGCCAAGATGTCCTAGCCACCAGCCATCGGATCCAAAGCTGACCACAGACACTTGGTCAAGCCAGTGAAAATCAGATGGCCGGCCGGCCCACCTGCAGACTCCTCAGCTAAATAAATGGTTGTTGATTTAAGCCACTGTTAGAATAGCTTGTTCTGCAACATTAACTATGGCAGCAGATAACTTGTTCATGCTGTCTTCTTCACTGTGGGGGGTGGGGCCCAAAGGCTCCCCATCCAGGCCATCAAATGTGGGGTCTCCCGATCAGAGGGGGGGTGGGGCGGCAGCTAGGGACGCAGGCAGTGAAAGGACTCACCCGAGGCGGAACAAAGGAGATAGTTTACTGAATACACGGCAAGGGAGTGGCGGGCAGGACACAGAACAGAGGCTGTGCTGTCTGCCAGGAGGCAGTGGTGGGGGCTCTAGTTAAGGGGGAAGGTGAGGAGGTACGGGGAGTTCTGGAATTTTCCTTCTTTGGTACCTGTGTCCGGGTGTCAGGAACCCATTGGTCAGCTAGGGCTTACAGATATTTTGAGGTGGGTCACCTAATGGGCCTGCTTGTATTCAGCCAGGGGGGTCACTGTGGGCCCTTCTACCTTCTTTGGGTTTCCATGGTTCAAGCTGGTTGCTTCCGGGCCCTACCACTATGTCTGGTACCTAGAGACCGATGACGAAGGCTTTTCTGTCACTGTCACTGCTGCATGAGGCGGAATGAGACGTCTGGTGCCTCCCCACACTCTCCACCATGGCCACCATGGCACCTGGCAGGCGTGTTCACATTCCTTCCCTCACCTGGATCTCTCCTCTGGCTGCGAACAACTTGAACATAGGAAGGAAGTTATTCTATCTATGACACCTGGCACAGGGTAGTCCCTCAATAAATGTTTTTGTTTGAATTAAATGACTGGATTTGGGGAGCTGATATGAACCAAAACAGCCGGCAGCAGGTGGCAAGAAGAATCACCAGGCAAGCTGGTTCTTAGGCAGGGAGGGAGGCCTTATGTTTTCCAGAAAGCAAACAAGAGGGGGAAAAAAAACAAAGGAGAAAAGCACATTCTTTCTGCTCTTCTACAACCTTATCTCTCTCACCACACTGCACACGAAGCTCAGAACCATTCATCCCCCTGAAGAGCCCTCCCTAGCCGGCCCCCTGTGCCACGGCGGGACATGCCTCTCCCCCTCCGCGGGGCTGCCCCACACCCACCGCAGCCTGGCCTTCCTCTACCTTCAGATCAGACACGTCCCTGTAGCATTGCTCAGAGCGGGTGTGGTCCGACAGCTGCACATTCCAGAAGCAGGGGAGCTGATACACGAGGAAGGGGTTCTGTTTGATGACGGCATTGAAAATATCCTGGGAGAGAAAAGCCAGACACGGTCAAAACAGCTGGGTTTCACCTATGATGCCAACTCTCGAGGCACAGAGCTCTTCCTGGGCAAGGGCCTCCCTCGAGCCCCCTGCTTGCAACACAGGCTGGCTTGCACTGCGGGGCATTCCCATCTCCAGAACCAAGCAGTTGTGTTTGGACAGAGATGGGAGAACGTCCCACGCTGACTTGACGCTCATGGGCTCTACTGGTCCCCAGAAGGCACCATCAGGGAAGCGGATGTGGGAGCAGACAGGGAGTGTCTTTCCCACCTGAGCTGGCAGATGTTAAATGAAGTCACTTTTCTGCCTCTCTTCCCACCTCATCGAGGCGTCATCCATCCCAAGCCTCCAGGAGAGGAAACTGCATGATGACAAGTGGCTCCACTCATTCAGGGGCTGAGACAAATTACAGCGCTGTTTCAGCAGCGCTTCCTGGGGCTTTTGGCGGACTCGATGATGGATGCGCCTTGTTTTCCTGCAGGCCACGGTGCCCACTCGGCCATGCGCACTCCCCACCTCCAAATCCGACTGTGACTTTTCTAGGGAGGCTTCCCTTCTTTCGGGCTTTTCTCCAAGCTTTTGCTGCACCAGGCCATACTTATTAACTAGCTGCTGACAGGTGGTGCCAGGAGGTGAATTATGTGCCTTCACAGGAGGAGATGCCCGGATAAAGTATCCTCCTTGGACACAGACATGCAATTGCTAGCTTTTGGGGACACACTTGAGTCATTGTGACCTGACTTAAAAAATGATGATGGAGGACAATTTTCCCTTCAGGTTTAAAACAGCTACCTGGGTAATTTTTAACTCATTCATTATACCAGATCTCATGTTTGAAAAAAGGAAATTAGTTTCTGGCTGCTTGGGAAATACTGAATAATAACCATGCTTAAAAAAAAATAGCAAAGTAACCCTATAGAGTTTCTTGCTTCCTCTGTATTAGAAAACTTGGCAAAAACACAATGAATCAGACCACTGAACTTGGAGCAAAAACATATGGGAGTGGGCTTGCTTTTTGGGTGAACAGGAAAGGAGAAAAATGCAGAGGACCCAGAGAAGTCTTGTCTCCATTTCAACACGGCCAGCTATACCACAGGGAGCTCAAAGTCTAAAAGTGTGACCCTGGTAGAGCCAAGGTCAAAGGCTCGGGCACCTGCACTTCCCAGCAAAAAATGAGACATGGGATTTTGATGAATTTATGTTAATGGTTTGGTGGAGTGCATAGACTTTTTCAGATTGCCTGGATTAGAAGCCGGTTATTCCAGCCAGGCGGTTTGTCCCTTCCATTTAAATGCATTTCCCTTGAGGATAAGGTCATGGCACAGGTTCTCAAGAAAAGGTGCTGCTGTAAAAGTGAGAAAAGCAAACTGAAATCCTGTCTGGGAAATAGGCTGTGGTTTTCTGGGGTCACAAGGAGCAGGACCTACGCACCCCATACCCAGATGGAGACAGCGACCTCCCCTTAGCACATCGGATTGTCATTTACTTATCGGTCTGCTTCAATAAACTATGAGCTCTCTGAGGCCAAGGACTGCATCTTTCATTCATCTCTGCAATCCTAGTTCTGAACATCGTCCCTGGCACACAGTGTGTGCAGTGAAAGGCTGCTGAACGCACAGATGAATTCACAACCAAGTTCCACCGTTGTCTCAGACAGGCAAGCCTAAGGCAGATCGATCCCAGAGCACAGTCACACAGTCAGTGGAAAAATCATCCAGACCCATATACTTCCAGGCTTCTTTGAGAAACAGTGCAAGGGTACTCAGGAATAACTACCGTCTAGCCTGGCTACTCACCTGGTCAGCTAAGGAGGTGGAAAGCATGCCCATCAGCTCCCTCTCTGCAGTCAGCCTCCACATCTGCTCCCATTTCATCTTCCGTAGTTTATCCAGAAGCAGCAGGATCACTCCTGGGTAACAGCAGAGGAGGGAGGAGGGAAAAGCAACAGTGAGACGCAGAGCCAGGCACACACCTGTCCATGGTTTGGAGACAAACACACATGGGTTCCATCCCAGGCTCTGCCAGGGACACATTCTCTCTGAAACGTCCTCATTGTATGGAGAATGTTACAACAGCTTCAAAGGCTGTTGCAAACACTACACGAGATGGGCAAAACAGCCTAGCACTTTCTGGAGATAGGATGGTGGGGATGGTCATGCAACCACGTGAACGTACTTAATGCTTCCGAACTGTACACTTAAAGATGGTTAAAAGGTTACCCCAAAGATACAAATGTAGGGATCTGAAGGGGTACGTGCACCCCGATGTTTATAGCAGCAATGTCCACAATAGCCAAACTGTGGAAAGAGCCAAGATGTCCTTTGACAGATAAATGGATAAAGAGGATGTGGTGTATATATACAATGGAATATTATGCAGCCATCAAAAGGAATGAGATCTTGCCATTTCCAACGACGTGGATAGAACTGGAGGGTGTTATGCTGAGCGAAATAAGTCAATCAGAGAAAGACATGTATCATATGACCTCACTGATATGAGGAATTCTTAATCTCAGGAAACAAACTGAGGGTTGCTGGAGTGGGGGTGGGGTGGGAGGGATGCGGTGGCTGGGAGATAGACACTGGGGAGGGTATGTGCTATGGTGAGTGCTGTGAATTGTGCAAGACTGTTGAATCACAGATCTGTACCTCTGAAACAAATAACGCAATATATGTTAAGAAAAAAAGAAAAGAAGAAGATAGCAGGAGGGGAAGAATGAAGGGGGGGAATCGGAGGGGGAGACGAATCATGAGAGACGATGGACTCTGAAAAACAGACTGAGGGTTCTACAGGGGAGGGGGGGTGGGAGGATGGGTTAGCCTGGTGATGGGTATTGGGGAGGGCACATTCTGCATGGAGCACTGGGTGTTATGCACAAACAATGAATCATGGAACACTACATCAAAAACTAATGATGTAATGTATGGTGATTAACATAACAATAAAAAAATTTTTTAAAAAAGATGGTTAAAAAGGTACATTTACGCCATGCATATTTTACCACACTCATTTTAAAAAGAGCCTAATATTGCACCTGATATGTACTACATTCCCTATAAGCATTAGGTTCTTCCCTATGTTTTTTTTTTCCCCCCAGAAATATGACAACCAACCAGGTTTAGCTGATGGAAGGTGTTTGCACAATCTGTGCCGTTTATCTTTATAGATAAAAAGCAGCTCCCCTGCAATTTTATTCTAGGTAAGTCTGGCCAATTGGCTTTGCATTTATTGACAAGAAGTAGGAGCTTGTTGCAGTGTCCCTGATTTCCAAGGTCTTCTCTGGTCTCCACAGCCAACACGGATGTAAACTACAGTGAAGGCAGTGCTGACGCTGGTCTTGAAGATGAGCTCCATTTTTGTTTTGTTTTGTTAGTTTTCATGGGGAGGGACCTGGGTCCATGGGGGACTGTGTAGCGAGAGAAACTGTCACTGTACACCCTTCTGTTATTTTTTTAAAATGTAAAAAAAAAAAAAAAAAAACCCAAAATTTATTACTCAGGCAAAAATTAACTAGTGAAAGTCTAAAAAGAAAAGCAGATTTTGGCTTTGCTGGATGACTCAGAAGCATGTCCACTCCCAGGTCAGTTGGAGCATGCAGAGAATGCCCAGAGCAGGGAACATGAGCAGCCAAGAGAATTTCCCTGCAGGCCACTGCAGTTAATTTGGGGGATGGAATTGTAGCACCCATGGGCCCCCAAATAAATCCTGCTCAGGATGCTTAGTGGAGAAAGTGGAGAAAACTCCAGGAAGCTGACGAATGATCTTAGTTGATACCTAGTACATACGTCGCTAACATTTTTGGAAAGAACCCGATTCCCCAAATCACACATAAATGTCAACTCTGAGACTTTTTTAAACCCGATTCCAGTGGCACATATTTGGAGTAAAAATAAAGTCACCGTCTCATCCAAGGTGTTTGGTCTGGTAAAGCTGAAATAAAAAAATATACATGGTAATGGTAAGCATGGGGTAAAATACATAGATCTGAACTCATAAGTCAATCGTAAGTCAAAAGGTCAAATTACCTCTTTTGCATACCTCCTTTGTGGTGTGCTAGGTTTTGCACACGTCTTTTCACTTAACGCTCACAAGATCATTACAGGCTAGATGTCGTCATCCTTATTTTACAGGTGGGGAAACTGAGGGGCTAAGTCAGACACTTGAACAATTCACAGTAGTATCAGAGAGGCTATAGCAGATTCGAACTCAGATCTGCCTGGCTCCAAAGCCAGTGCATCTTCATCTACACCACACAGACCAGAGCCCCAGCACTGGAGCCCTGTGACTCAGGCCAAGACTTTTTCCTTTTGTGACTTTTGGTTTCTGTATGTGTAAAATGAGAAAAATGGTACTTGCCCTGTGCAACTCAGAAAGTGGTTATGCCCCCTAGTGGTAGGCTAGCGAAGGTTTGACCACAAGCTCTCCAAGGGAAAAAACTGAGACTTGATTGGTAGCACTTGCTGATTCCCATGGTGGAAATACTCCCAACATGGCTGATTTCAAGCTACCAATGTGATGTCACCGGACACCCAGTTGGGAAGAAATGCGCACAATCGACAGCCCCCAACCCCCACCCCCGAGTCAGTGCAAATTGCTCTAGCACACCACTGAAAGTGTTCATGGAAGCAGTTTTAGAAATAGTGAAATTCACCATAAGCATAGTACTTGCTTCTTTTGGGGAGAAAGAAAAGAAAAATCTACAAAGTTGCAAACCAAGAGAAAACAGTGACGGATTCAAAAAATTGATTCCAGTCACACATGTAAAAGAATGTCCTTAAATCTTACTGCAGAAACTAAATCTAATTAGGTTGGAGAGATGCTCTCATATACAGAGAAAATGGGGAGGGGTGGAAGCCATAAACAGTGATGGAAGATATTAATGCACATTTTGACGTCTCTAGAGGTATCGCTAGATCTATCAGTCTCAGGGGACTGAACTGAGAATTGATGCTTTTAAATGGTGTTAAGACTTGGCAAGTCCTCTGTGGCCGATGGGATCCCACCCTGTGTGCCAGACTTGTTGAAATAGAGGCGGGTGTCTAGAACAGAAGCCTAAATGCAGAAATGTGGGGTTATTCTCCTGGTTCCCCAGCCTTTTCCGTTGTTTGATGTTAATTTTTAAAAGCATGAACTCTTTCAAACCAACAGAAAAGTCTTGAAACTAAAATGACAAATACCCACCACCCCAGTTTCATAAATGCGAGTAATGTATTGCCACATTTGCTGTGAGTAATACAACATGATGGATAAATCAAAAGCTCCTTCATCTTACTCGGGCTCTCCCTTTCCCAAGGGTAACCACTACCCCGAGGGGGCTGGGTTTCACTTCCATGCATGCGTTCATAGTTTTATTCTCTATGCATGTATTAATCAACAATCTATGGGGCTTTGTCTCAGAGTGCCTACCTTCCATTCTCACTTCCCCTTTCACCCAATGATATGTCTTTTAAGACTTAAAAGCATGTGAAAATTTCAATATCTAGTCTATTCTTTGCCATCACTTCACTCATTGTATAAACAGACCACACGTTATTTATGTATTTCCCGAATGAATGACATTTTGGCTGCTTCCTATGTTTCTCCTATTATAAGCAATGCTGCAATACACATCTTAATCCTGATTTGTTGGGCACACGTCTGAGAGCTTAGCTGGGGTGGTCCAGCCTCCAAAGCTGTACAAGGATTACTGTGTTGAGGGTGCCGCTTGCCCCGAAACATCTCGAACTTCTCCATCTTCCTCCTCTCTTACATTCAGACCATCATGGGTCCTATGGATTCTACATGTAAATCGGCTTTTGCACCTCTTCCTTTCCTGACTCATTCAGTAGTTATTTATTGGGCATCTATGTGGTGCAAACAACTGAAATAGACTTGTGCGTGTTATTTGTCTCTACCTTTCCCAATTTCATGGGTTTCATTCAAAATATTAATTCAACATATATTAACTGGATGGAGAACATTCAGTCTTGGCCAGGCCCATCTGTGGAAGACACGCAAACCATCATAATTCAAGTGGACACTAAGGATGTGCCCTGCTTATTAAGGGAATGCAGGAGGGAGGCCTCAGTCAGCCAGGATCCAGGGTGAGGATCAGGCCAGGCAGACAAGGCGGGGACGTCTGTAGAGACATAGACAAAGGCAGAGCGGCAGGACGGGGCATGCAGGAACTGGGGTGTGTGATGGTCGGGTGGCTTAAATAGAGTGCTTTGGGGCAAATGTCAGGAGGTGACCCCAAGCAAGTGAGCAGGGAATGTGTCAGGAAGGGCTTGTACCTGTGCAAAAGAGATGCTTTCCAAGCATTTTTGTGTCATTTCTTACACAGAAAATGATATCCTTCTAACTTGCTTGTGGCTGGAAGGGCTGATTCAGGGGTCTGGCTGCCCCAGGCCCCATTCACAGCTGAAGGGATCACTATTTTGGCACATCTGTCACCCACGTGTGCCACACTGGATGGAAAGTCCTGCTCAGGGCACCTGGGAGCTGGTGAAGGATTTGAGCAAGGAGTGACCATAACTGAATCTGTTTCGGAAAAGCCAACCTAAAACGTTGCTCTATCAGGTCACTTCACAGGCTCAGAGGCCTTGCGTATCTTAGGTAGTCTAAAGAACAAGCTGTAATTCCTTAGCTGGGCACACCAAGCCCATCTTGCCACGATTTACCGTTTTTCCTTCCAACAGACTATTCCTTCCAGCAAAACTGGCACGATGGCACTTTGCCACTTAACTACCTCTTTCTTTGCAAACTTGACAAGCCCACATGCAGTTTTAGAATCCCAGAATGTTTACTAAATGTACTACTGTCCATTCCCTGATTCAATCAGAATCCAAAACAAAACAAAACAAATTCATGTTAACAAAGCTTATGAACTCCACTGTCAGCTTCTGTATTCAAGAGCTTCCATGTTTATCCTCTTCTGACTCCACAACATCCTTAGAAAGGAGACAGGCTGGTCATTATTAACACTTTTGGACAGATGTGGGAAGTGAGGTGCTAAGAAGTAAGGTGACTGTCCAATGTCATGGTTATTGCTTCTCACAGCCCCATCTGGGAAAGGGTCTTCATCCTATAATGTTAGAACTAATGAAGACTGCATCATCCTCCCTGTGAGTAGAATCTATGGGATATATGTCTCAGTGCCTTTTTTTTTTTTTTTAAGATTTTAAGTGATCTATACACCCAGCGTGGGGCTCGAACTTACAACCCCAAGACCAAGATTCACATGCTCTACTGACTGAGCCAGTCAGGCGCCCCATCTCGAAGTTTTGAAGGACTGCCTCATGTGTAAACATGAATGCCAAACGTGTACTTGGCCAATGCAGGCCAGCATGAGCTCATGGGAATCAGGGCTCCCAGGACCTACCACCTGGCCAGATGCGAGCTTCTCCTGACGTGTCAAACGAACCAATGGGGCCCCTGTCTGGTCTCTAATCATGGGGCCTGCATTCAGAAGTTATTTCTTCTATAATTCATTTACAGGTGTGTTTTGAGCACCTCCTATTATTCACTGGGATAGCTGGTGACTTAGCTGCTCTTAGGGAGCAAGGCCTAATGGGGAAGGGAGATGGGTAACCAAGAAAATGCAAACACTGTGACAGATACGAGATGAGGTAAGAAGCATGGCAGCCAGTACCGGGAAACAGACTGTGATGTGAGTGTGGAGGGAAGCATTAGGGAAAAGCTTCCTGAAATAAATGGTGTCCAACCTGAAAGCTAAAGGATGCAGAGGGTCACCTACGTGAAGGTCAGGCCAGACAGGCGCGTCCCTTCAGGGCTGTGAATGCCTATCAGGCAGCAAATATTTTCCACCACGTTTGAACAGCAGACCTTAAAAGGTAATGACCCATTTCCCCCTCTTCGCCCAAAAGATGAAAATTAAAAAGTGGCCACATAAAATTGTCTAGCATGGGTGAAAACATTTGTCTTTGCTCATAAATCTGTAATTAACCACAGGTTATTCGTACAATAAATATCCCCATATCCTCACACTGAGGCTGCAGAATGGATTCTGGGAACACAGGTATTTCTGTAACTATCACGGAAGAGGAAGCTGTATGTGGAAACCCCAAGTTTTTCCAAGTGGACTTGAAAACAGAAGCTCTGGGTTTGAGTCCTGACATTATCTCTTACCATCAATATCTCTTGAGAAAGGTCACCGGGATTCTGAGCCCCAGTTCCCTCTCTGTAATTTGGGGACAATCCTACATTAACTCCAACATGGTTATGTGGACTTTATTTTTATTTTTTTTTAAAGATTTAATTTATTTATATGACAGAGAGAGAGCAAGAGAGCACTAGCAGGGGGAGCAGCAGAGGGAGAAGCAGGATCCCCGCTGAGCAGGGAGCCCAATGCGGGACTTGATCCCAGGACCCTGAAACCATGACCTGAGCCAAAGGCAGACGCCCAACTGACTGAGCCACCCAGGCACCCCAACTACGAGGACTTTAAAAAAAAAGTGTATCTTTAAAAGTATCTGGTATATGCCATCATCTATTCTTTCCTACCTCAAAGTAAAAATCCCACAATATTAAGAAGTATCTAGAACTACGGTATGCACAGTGCTCAATATGGCTGAACTGAGAAATAATAATTGATAATATATATGCATACCCAGTAATTCACTTGGCAGCCTGAATTCACACGTCTTTCTAAAAATCTTTAAAATCCCCTTGTGTGTGGAATGCCCCGGACACTTAAAAATTCTGAAGTATCTGCAAGCCCATATTCCTTCTTAGTCTTCTCTCAAATAGGCAGCTTATGGTGTCAAAACCAGCATGATTAGGAAGTCCCTCGGGGTTTCTTAACTGATATGACCCACAAGAAGAAAAAACATAAAAAAGGAAAGAAAATCTAGCACAAGCAAAATTATGTGCAACAAGGATGTTCCTAAGCAGCTAAGGAGTCTGCACACACTGTTAAATATAATCACACAGATACGCACAAATGAGAGAATCTGCCTGTTTCTTCAAAGGTTAGGAGTTTGCTCACAGATTGTACAAGAGCCAAAAGACAACATTTCTGAGAGAAACATAACTCTGTTTACTGACCTCCCTCCTATGGTGCTGGGGGGACACCTAATTAATGATTGTAAAGGCCTTTGAAAATAGGTAGTGGTACATAAAAGCTTATACATAACAGTTACAGAAACTATACATTTCCTCATTAAGGTGTCTAATTATCACTCACTCTGCTTGCGTTAATTCCCACTAGAATGAGTACAAATTATGTGCACGCATGCGATGTGGGAGCAAGCTTTTTAAGTGACTACGGGTTAAAATGATGCAAATAGGCTCCTTCTGAAATTGGACCCTTTCAAGCTCCAACAACACAGATTTGGCTTTGCAATGCTTGCCCTGAGTCAGACTCTGACACTAAGCTCTCCTGCTGCCAGGGGTTGCTGGTGCCAAAATAAGCTGGACTTTGGCCTTTGCCTGGCATTTGCTGCTGCATGATCCACCCATTTCCATCCTTGCTGCTGGGCGTCTGGGAGCCTGGGGTGAGCCCTTCACCCTGGATGTCAGCACTCTGCACATAGGCAGCATGCTTTCGATGTGACAGGGACTCCCAGTAGAGCTGGCTGGGAGGCATGGGGCTGGCAGGGCTTTCCCTCCAGCTGTTGTGCTATACGTCAATAAAAAATGGAAATAAATTACTAACAAATATAAAAAAAAAAAAAAGAAGAAGAAGATAGCAGGAGGGGAATAACGAAGGGGGGGAATCGGGGGGGGGGGATGAACCATGGGAGACGATGGACCCTGAAAAAGAAACTGAGGGTTCTAGAGGGGAGGGGGGTGGGTGGATGGGTTAGCTGGGTGACGGGTATTAAAGAGGGCACGTATTGCATGGAGCACTGGGTGCTGTGCACAAACAATGAATCATGGAACACTACATCAAAAACGAATGATGTAATGTATGGTGATTAACATAACATAATAATAAAAAAAATGTAAAAAAAAATCAAAGGCTTCTCCTGTGAACATCTGGTCCAGCGGGTAGGGCATTTCATCTGCAGATCAGAGGGCATTGTTTCTGTTTTCCAAATTGAATATGTAACAATGCCTCAGGAGCCAAGATGGCAGGGAGAGAAAGGTGGGTGTCTATGGAGAGAGGAGGGAGAAAAGAATGCTTTTGAAGATGAGCTAGATGCTGGCTCTTAAGAACGGGACCGCAAGAAAGAGAAGAGATGAAAGATGGCGACAGTGTTGGTAACAGACACATTTCTCAAGCAACTACTAGACAGAGGGGCTTTGCTTAAAGGCCCTCCAAGTCTCAGGACAAACCTGCAAGGTGGATGGGGTAATCCACCAGGCTCATGCATAACTAGTGAGGGACAAAAGCAGTCTCACTCTCCGATCTGTGGCCTTTCAACCATGCCACGCTGCCTCCTCGCAGGTCCTGGCAGACCTTAAAAGGTCATGACCCATTTCCCCCTTTTCTCCCAAAAAATGAAAATTAAAAAGTGGTCACATAAAATAGTCTAGCATGGGTGAAAACTGTGTGTATGCATGTGTCCTTGTATATGCTCATGACTAGATATGGCGAGACCTCATTGCATCAGTGGCCTCAAACCCAAATAAGTCAGGTAGCTCTTGGAAAAACGGAAGTACATGCTTGAAGGACTGTGTGAAGACCACAGGACATTACCGGTTTGCTTGTGTGAAACCTTATGGGGAGAACCAAGTGATACATGAGGCCAGGAAAGGGAGGGCTTCCGCACAGAGTGGGGCCCGATCGGGCCCACGAGGGCACGGGTGAGCGGCTGCAGCCAAGAGATGGCAATCAGCCCAGTGTTTCAGAGTTGACAGGTCATCTCTCATTCCCGTGGGGCGTGGAGACCCTCTTCCCTCTGTGTCTGTCTGAGCCGGCTCAGCAAGGTCCTCCGCACATCCTACCACCTCCTGCGGGCATTCCTTAGCATTATGCAAGCCTTCTGTTTTCGAGGAAGTCTACCACTGTTTCTTTCCGTACAACATGCTTCCATTCTTCCGTCAAGCTAAAGAGTATGGCTTGAATCCGCTTGGTCAATGCAGACCCCATGCTTCCTTAGTTCAGGAGGAGAAACGGAGCTACGTGCCTCCTTCAGATGAGATCAGAGCAGGTTTCAGATTAAACCTCTGTTCCTAAACTCGCAGTGACCACACGCACACTAAACCACAGTGTGTTACACACATGTGTGGGAAACAGGGTTAAGTCAGTAAATTAAGGTTTAGGACATGGTGGCTTTAAACAGTGCTGGCTGTATCAGTGTGCACAGTGAAATCTCGAAGGGGGCTACTGCATCCAACATTTCCCAGATTTATTTACCAGGACCTCTTCTCCCGTTTCCCCCAGGAACCTGTAGGATATTGCTTTTCCTTCAATTCTGAGTCTGCGCTAGCTCCTGTCTGCATTTTCTTGGCTCTCTACCTGCACGATAAGGGCCAACACATGAAGATACAAATCTGTTTCCCTAGTCCTTCAGCGTTTCCTGTGGTTTTGCTGGTTTGAACCAGAGAAACAAAGCCTGGAGTGGGCACTGCGCGTACTTCTATCCCAGTCGCCCTGGGGACCATGTGGGCTTTCATCCCGGAAACATTCACGAAAATGACCCTCGAAATCGCCACTTTCCTCTCTCCCACTTTGAAGCGCTAGGGCTCTCTTCTCATGTGTGACCCAACAGAAGGTGAGTTTATTAAAAACCACTTAATTTAAAATCCCCTGCTGATTTTACCTGGGACTCACTTTTGATCATATAAATTAAAAGCTTCTACTTTTTGTGTTTTAAATCTTTTCCTTTCCGAAAGCTCTTGAGCAGAGAGAGAGAGAGAAGAAACGGAAATCCTCCCACCTGAAGCCCTGAATTTGCTGGGATTTTTGAAAGTGAGCACGGATGGGGGACAAAGGGCCGCTCAGACCTTGTAAAAGGCTGGTGGTCCTTCACTCACTCACTCATCCCTTCAATTAGTATTTATCAAGCAACTTCCATGCCAGACATATAGAGATGGACAACACAAGTGGTCCCCACACGCCCGATTTGGGAGGTGCTGTGGGCTCTCAAACAGAGGGAGGTGTGTTCTGGGCAGGCAGGCTTGGCTCAAAAATGTATCTGTCCCTGGACAGAAGGTATTTGGCTGAGGCTGTGATATGGCTAAGAACGTGAAGGGTTTGGTGGCTGGTGAACATCTCTTAAGCAAGATTCACAGAGCATTTTTATTTTTGTGATTTTATAGGAAGCTTTTTTTTTTTTAAGATTTTATTTATTTATTTGAGAGAGAGAGAATGAGAGACAGGGAGCATGAGAAGGAGGAAGGTCAGAGGGAGAAGCAGACTCCCTGCTGAGCAGGGAGCCCGATGCGGGACTCGATCCCGGGACTCCAGGATCATGACCTGAGCCGAAGGCAGTCGCTTAACCAACTGAGCCACCCAGGCGCCCTTATAGGAAGCTTTTAATTGAAGTGTACTATACACTCTGAAAAGGGCAGAGATCCTAAGCGCACAGCTTGATGAATTTTCACCAAGTCAACTCACTGCTGTAACTAGAGCCTAGGCCAGGAAACAGAACATCACTGACAGACCACCATGCCCCTTACAACCACACACATAACCATTATCTTGCCATTATCCCAAATTCTGACATCCTGGTATAGTTTTATCAGCTTCTGAATTTTATATACCCTTTTGATGACTGGCCTTTTGGCTCAAAACAATGCCTGAGAAATGCAGTCACATTACTGCATGTAGGAGTTTGCCCCCCTAATGCTATCTAATAACCTATAATATGAATGAACTCATCCTTATTGTATATTACATTGACGATGGACATTGGGGTTTTTTCAGTTGTGAAAGTTCTAATCATCCTTGAGCATGTCTCTTGGCATCGTATGTATGAATTTCTGGGTCATGGGGAGTACATATGTTCAGCCCAAGCAGATCCTGCAAAGTGGTTCCTCCTATTTACACCCCCACTCCTACTGCGTGAGAGTTCTAACTGATCCACATTCCCACAAATAACTTCCACAGATAAGCGCCTGCCTCTTTGTGTTTTCGACCTTGTGGTAGATACTTAGTGGTATCACATTATGGATTGTAATTTCCATTTTTTAATGACTAATGAAGCTCAACACCTTTTCAGATGTTCACTGCCCACGCGGGTACCCTCTTTCAGGAACTTCCCGTTCAAATTTGTGTTCATTTTTTGTTGTTGTTCTTGTTGGATTGCTTGTCTTTTCCTTGCTGCTTTGCAGAAGTTCTTGATCTATTTCTTTGCCCACTTTGTTTTGGAGATAGACCTGACATGTAACATTGTGTAAGTCTGAGGGGTACAATGTGTTGGTTTGATACAGTTATATATCACAATAAAATTGCTACAGCAGTGTTAGCTAATTCCTCCTTCCTGTCACATAAAATTATGTCTTTTTTACTGCCCACTTTTATTTATTTTTTTAAAGAGTTACTTATTATTTGTTTTAGATAGAGAGCACAAGCGGGAGGGGCAGAGGGAGAGGGAGTGAGAATCTCAAGCTGACTCCACTGTGGAGCCCAACCTCACGACCCTGAGATCATGACCTGAGCCGAAACCAACAGTCAGATGCTTAACCAACTGCACCACGCAGGCGCCCCTCTCTGCCCACTTTCAAAGCAAAGGACTGTGGGTCCTGAAGCTGATTGCTTGTCCAGTTCTGCTCTGACAGACCCACTGCTCAAAGCTGGCTGGACTTCCCTGGGTGGGCAGTGCTCCCTCTCCACGTTGCTAGTTTTGTGGAATCAAAGAATATTAAGCTAGAATAAACCTCATAAGGTTATCAAATCCAAGCCCCCACCCCCATCCTTATCTTTCTGAGGAAACTGAGTCTCAGAAAGGCTAAGTGGCTGGCTCAGAGTGAACTGACTAGCACAAACTAAACAACACTTGAGGCTCCCCAGGACCCCCACCTTTCCCCTGGGCTTTCTCTTTGTCCCCTGCTCCCCACTTCTCTCTAACCAATCTCTTTAAACCCCTCCTAGTTTCCCTTGGTCCTTCTAGACTCCTGGGCCAAAATGACGGGGGATAATTCCTGGTCAAAAGCACAGACCCTAGGAGATGCTATAGGTAGGTCTCTTAATCAGAGAGCGCTTTGCAAATAACAAGCAGAGGAAAAACACTGTTATGGGTTAAACTGAGTCCCCCAAAAAAGGTATGTCCGAGTCCTACCCCCTTACTTGTGAATAGGACCTTGTTGGGAAATAGGGTCTCTGCAGATATATCAAGTTAAGATGAGCCACACTAAATAGGGATGCGCCCAGATAGTCCAATGATAAGAAGATGCCCTGATAAGAAGACACGGTAACAGTTCCAGAGGGAAGAGCATGTGAAGACCGGGCAGATACTGGAGTGACAGAGGCACAGCCAAGGACTGCCTGATGCTGACAGATCTGGAAGAGGCAGGGAGGGATGGTCCTCGAGAAACTCAGGAGGGAGCGTGGCCCCGCCAAGACCTTGGTTTGGATTTTGAGCGTTAGAACCATGAAAGAATAAACTGGAAGCCACGCAGTCTGTGGCACTTTGTTACAGCAGCCCGAGGAAACGGACACAGCGCCCAGATCCCAAATCCACTCGACTCCCGAGTGCCCTGAGCTGTTGTCTTAGGCCAAACCTATTACTGCCATTTTCCAGATAATCATTAAATTGTAGAAGGTAAGTGATTTTGCCCATTTTAGACAGCAAGATAAGAAAAACCCAAGGCAGAAACCATGCTTGCTGCTCTGTGGTTTTGGCTTTCCTGCCACGCAGAAAACCCACCAGGAGATGGAATGTCTTATCGGACCAGCTCTGAGTCAAGACAGCCTTTCATGGCCAGGCCACCAGACAGCGGGAGATGACAAATACTGAACAGAGACATTCTGACCATGCCCAGGCCACTTTCCTCACGGTGGTTATTAAAGACTCTCCAACCTAGCTCTGCCAGCAAGAAGGAAGTATTTTCTGGAGCTCCCTATGGGAAAGAATAGAGAGAGTTCAAGAGATGGGTCTTAAAATTACCTGTGAACTAAATGCAGCATATTACGATGCTTAGAAAAGCCAGAGGTAGATACAAGAGCCGAGGGCAGCATCACAGAGCCTGCCTGGGGGGTTCGGAGCCCTGTGACATTTCAGCAGGTACAGAAAAATAATTATTCTCTGAACAGAAGTCAGACCTGCTGACCAGCTCGTTCGCATGGAGATCTTATTTTTTTACCAATAATGAACGTGCCTCTCCCTACCAGTCTGACTCCCCACTGCACAAGAGGCTATCCCATTTGCTTACCAAGAAGGGCGAGACAATGTGGATGGCCGAGCAATTCTGACCGGCCGGATGCTGTGTGCTACAGCCCGGCTGAATGCCGAGCTAACGGGCCGCAGGAAGGGCAAGATGCTTTTTTGCAATTTGAACTTCAACGAAGTGCGTCCACGTGGAAGGGTGCACTGTGCATCTCTTCATGATTCACTCGTTCGCATGCTCGAAGAAAACGTGGAGACTGCACAAGAACCAGTGAGGTAGGCAGGGCCCACAGCCGCCTTTCTTCACTCTCCTCTCTCCACTTGGGAAGTGGAAAGAAGTAGCACTTCCAGAGTGTTCCTTACGTGCCCGGTGGCGTGGTCTCCAGCTGTCCACTCCGGCCCCACTCTCTGCCCTTCTCTGTGCCCCGAGCAACGCTTTTCTACAGACGGGATTACCTGGGATCCTGGTGGCTGGTTCCTGGCTGGAAGCATCAGCCACAGGCTGGAGTGGAGGGTGGGAAGAAAGAGAGGGTGTCCGCTCCCCAGGTACTCCCCGGTTTGGGCGGTGTTCCCGATGGGGCCTGTGTCCCCTCCTGCCACTGAGAGCTGACCCACTCTCACTGCATTCGGGTAGCCTTCTCTCTTCCCGTTGCTCCCTGTGAGGGCCGGAAATGTGCCCCCCCCCCCAATTCATATGGTGAGGTCCTAACCCACAGGGCCTCGGAATGTGAACGAATATGGAGAGAAGATCTTTAATGCGGTGTTAAGTGAAAATAAGATCATCAGGCTGGGCCCTGACCCAGTATGACTGGTGTCCTTATAAGAGGAGGAAATTTGGAGAGGTACAGAGAGTCGGCCCAAACACACAGAGAAGATGGTCACTGCAGGCCAGGGAGAAAGGCCTCAGAAGAAACCAACCCTGTGGACAACTTGATCATTGACTTCTAGGCTCCAGAATTGTAAGAAAACATTTCTGCTAAGCCAACTAACTGTGGTACTTTGTGATGGCAACCCTGAGAAACGAACACACATCTCTTGGTCCAGAAGTGGTAACAGCTCGCTGCTTCTGCAAGTCTCTGGTGCCTCAGCATCCCTGTTGATGCCTTCAGTGCTGTCCACTCACCCCATAAACAGTCCCTTCATTGGAACACTTTAAATCACCCGATGAGACCCTATTACATTAGAATCATTACATTACAATACATTAGTATATTAGAATCATTTAATCCCCTGGACTGCTCCATGCAAGGGGGATGATTCTGCTCAGCTTGCAAATAAGGAAACTGAGGCTCAGAGAGGTCATACAGCTAGTGAGTGGCAAGGTTGTGATCTCAACTGAGGTCTCTCTAACGCCAAGGGCACGGCGTGCTGACTCTGGTAGACCTGCAGCATGTGGAATGAAAGAGCCATCTCCCAGAATCAGAGGCCCATGGAGTGGGAAGGACCCTTGGACAACATCTAAAGCAATCTCTTCATTTTATAGATGAGGAAAGCAAAGTTCAGAGAACTGAGCTCAGTGGCCTAAGATCAGGAAGCTTGTATAAGTGACAGAAGTAGGGCTTGAGTGTAAGGCTCTTGACTCCAGCTTTGGTACTTTCTGTTGCTTTTCCGACCGGAAGCAACAACTCTCAAGCCTCCCACTCGGATTACCTGGAGACTTCAGTGTAAGGATGAACAGTAAGGGTCCCAGCATCAATCCACAGGTTAGCTCCATGCTTATTAGCTCAGCTGTGTGACTTGGGGCAAGCAGAGTGACTTCATTACTGCTCTGTGGCTCAGTGTACTCTTTTGTAAAATGGGTATTCATAATGACTCTTAGGACTATTGTCCTAAAACACTTGGCACAGTGACTAACACACAGGGTAGTCTTCATTAAATAATGAGCTATCGTTATTACCTGGGGTAGACCCAAGCTAAGTTCTTCCTACTGACCTGTGAGCACTGGATTCACTGCCCAGAAGTTGAATGATAATAAATAACACTGATAACTCACAAGGGTGCCTGAGCCCACTACTGGACCCCTACCAGGCTCCAGGAGCCATGCTAGGCATGCCCATTACCTCCACTCCTATAACATCCCAGAAAAGTTGGAAGTAACTAAGAAGTGAATAAGTAAGAGCCCGGAGTCAAACCTAGTTTTGTCTGGCTCCCAAAGCCATGTGTTTCCCAGGACAGTTGTAAATGAGATGAAGTTGGATATGCCTCATAAGCAAACTGGCTGCCAAAAAGCCCCCCACAACCCAGTCTACACCTGTGACTTTAAGACCCACAGTCATCAGGTACAGAAAAATCACCGTATATGCTTTGTGCTACACACCATGAGCTCCCGAGGGCAGCCGGGTATCCGACCGCACCCTGGGTTCCAACAGTCTGCGACACACAGCAGGTCTGCCCAAGACAAGTATAATGATCTGCCTTGGCGTTGCGCTGAACTCTGGAGAGTTGCATTTCAACCAGCACAGTGCCTAGAGCAGAGGACGGGCCAGATATGGCCCCTCTGTTAATGTGAACCCCTGTTACACTGAAGCCGACTTCGAGGGAGTGTTTCAACGCCTGAGTGGCAGTTCCATCTCCTTATTTCTTAGCACAACCACAGGTCTAGAGAAGGATCTGGGTTTGGCCAGGCACTGGCAGTGTAGCCCTATAAAGACGGGAGGGTCTGAGATGCAGGTTAATTCTGTTTTCCATATTAGCTGGGGCACGTTCACTTATTTCTGTAAACTTCTCTTTACTAGTCTGTAAAATGGTTTATGGCGATATTATTTTTTCATTGAACCGCTGTCTGTTGAGAGTCTCTGTACCCGAACCCATTCTGAAAACGGAAGCCTCTGTCCTCACGGAGCCTCTATGCCGAGAGAAAAGACAAGAAGCGAGGCTGAACATACAGTGTGCTGTCTGATGACAACAACAAAACAGGATGGGAGATCAGGAGCGCTTGGGAGGGTTCCGGAACCTGCTGAAATTTTAAATGGATGGTCGGCAAAGGCTTCTCTTCAGAAGGTGATATTTAAGCAAAGACCTGCAGGGGGCCAGGGAGCATGCCAGGCCGATATGGGGGAAGCAATCAGGCAGAAGCAGCTACAAGTGCAAAGGCCCTGAGCAAGCTGATCTGCTACGGAAACAGCGAGGACTGCCTGCCTCCTGGGCTGCTGTAATAGTTAAACAAGATAATAATCCATTCCAAGTATTACATTCATAACAAGTGCCCAATAAATGTGAGCCAGGACTATTAACATTATTCCCATGGGCACACAAAGGCCCACGTCGACTGCAAAGCGACTCCAGCAGGCCCAAGGCCATGGTAACCCTTTGGGGTGTGAACCCGCGCTAACGAATGAGCCTATCTGTTCTCCACCAGCCTGATGTGGGCAAACCCACAGGCCACCCCTTCACCAGAGAGGATTTCCTATAAACTAGATTAGCGGGGTACGCACTGGATGCTGGGGAGAAAGAAGAGAGAACTTAATTCAGCCTTGTTGTGGTGTTGGTCATTTAAAAAGGAGGTGCAGAATTACCCCGGTCCGAGCTTTCAGGCGAGAGTGATAAATGTCCTTCCCTTAATAACGTTTCCAGCATTCAATAAAACAGAAAGAAGGAAGGAGGGCATTATCCTCCTAAGGATCTACTTAATGCCGGGTGAAATTTCTCCCTGGAAGCGAATTTCTGCTTTTGTTAAGTGCGGGGAGGGGACGTGTAGTAAAAGCTGTGCCTGTGAGCGATTATCCGGGGTGATGCTTAGTAATCAGAGATAACCAAGGAGGATCACGGGTGCATGAACTCCCTGTTGGGAGAATGGGGATCAGCGTGTGTGTGGATTTTTTTTTTTTTAAGATTTTATTTATTTATTTGACAGAGAGAAACACAGCGAGAGAGGGAACACAAGCAGGGGGAGAGGGAGAAGCAGGCTTCCCGCAGGGCAGGGAGCCTGATGTGGGACTCGATCCTAGGACTCTGAGATCATGACCTGAGCTGAAGGCAGACGCTTAACGACTGAGCGACCCAGGCGCCCCAGCGTGTGTGGCTTTTAAGGGCATGCAGTCATCCTAAGCTATGCTTCCAGAGACACTGAAATTTGAATTTCATGTAATTTTTATGTGCCACAAAATGTACTCGTCTTTTTTCATTTCTTTTCCCTCAGTTATTTAAAAATGTAAAAAACCACTGCTAGTTGGAGACAAACCAAAACTGGTGGTAGCTAGATTGGGCAGGAATCACTCCCTGCTGTACACAGTTAAACATCAGGAAGATACTAAATAGAGTAAGATTAAGAAATAACTGTTTCCTTAGTATATTTGCCTGGCCACTCCAATTTAATCCTAGGCTTGCTGAAGACAAGGGCCGTGTTTTCTTCTTCTTTGGTTGCCTCCGTGGAGCATAGCTGAAGATGAGCTTGTCTGCACCGTGCCGGGCGCCTGGGCAGTGCCGGATATATGTGAGCCCCATGAGCAGAGCCTGCCTCAGTGCAAGAGCGAAGTCCTCTAAGAGACAGGCGATTTCTCTTGGATAACTGTCCGAGCTGAGATGGCCTTCACTTGTAGCAGTCCCTGAGGGCCCTGCTAACCAATTCAGGATCTTCTGTGCCATTCTGATTCAAATACATCTGACCTGCTGTGGGGAAATGTCAAATATGGTTTAAGCGGACATCTGGCAACTGAGGGCTCAGGAGCAGGCGGGGGGATGTTTAAGCATAAAGGTGGATGACAGCAACAGCTTTCAAGGAAACGGGAAGACTGGGAGCCTAGTCTCTCTCTCTTTCTGATGTCACTGGCATCTTTGCTGGGATCTGTCAGTCCCGGGGAAGGTACAGGATAATGGGTCATAAACCCGGCAATGACAGGGCTGCAAATAAACTACTGGAGGTGCATCTCGGCGGCCCCTCTTCCCTGTAGCCCAAGAACTTTCTCCATCTGGGCACTTAGGCATTATAATCTTTTGTAATTGTTTCTAGGTCTTTTTAAAAATGTTTATTTAACTTTATTGAGAAACTGACACATAATTATATATATTTAAGGCATACAATGATGATTTGATACTCACATACACTGTAGAACGATCACTAAGATCAAGATAATTAGCACATCCATCTCTCACATAGTTAACACAGGTAAGTCTCCGATGGTCCGACATCAAAGGTTTTAACTGGTTTAAGGTGAGCCCTGGACATCAGGGTGTTTAAGATCTCCCCAGGGGATTCCAATGTGCAGCCATGACTCTGAAGTCCTATTCTAAAGTGAGATTTCTGAATAACTGTGCAAATCTTACAAAGGATGTAGTGAGAATGAAATGAGATAAAGCATGAAATGCACTTAGCACAGGGCTCAGCACAGAGTAAATGGTCAACGCACATTAGCAGGCGATACTAACGTAACCCCTGGCCCTCGATACATGGATGGCACGAGGGTGTATGATGGTCTGCAGCTGTCTTGCCCTGTGTATTAGGGAAGGGGGCTGGATCATCTCCCCCGGGAACTGCTCTATCAATCTCAAGCACTGAAGGCCAAAGAAGAGACTGGAAAGCAGGCTCAAGCATGGGGGCTCTGTCATTTACTGGCTCTGCTAACTTCTGCAGTCAATTAGCCTCTCGGCACCTCCACTGGCTCCTCTGTAAAATGGGGATCGTGTGACCTAGTGCACATGAAAACCCGAGTGGACTTTAAGAAACGGGTACTGTGCACTTGAGAGGCCTCAAGGAAATCCGATGCCTCCCACCATAAATACAAATTCAAGGAAACCGTGCACTGAGTGAATGCCAGATTCTTTTCTTTTTTTTTAAAGATTTTATTTATTTATTTGAGACAGAGAGAATGAGAGACAGAGAGCATGAGAGGGAGGAGGGTCAGAGGGAGAAGCAGACTCCCTGCCGAGCAGGGAGCCCGATGCGGGACTCGATCCCGGGACTCCAGGATCATGACCTGAGCTGAAGGCAGTCGCTTAACCAACTGAGCCACCCAGGCGCCCCAGATTATTTTCTTTATGGCAGGAAGATTTAGGATCATATCCTCCCTTCCTTCCCTTCCTCTACAAACTAAACAACACAGGTGTTTGGGTCGTAGCTCCTGCTGGCTCTTGCTAAGACCTGAGTGAGGGACACAGGAGGAACTGATGTTCTGTGGGCCAGCAGAGCAGGGCAGAAACATTTTCAGAAAATGACCACCCCTTGTGGCCACCAACAGGCCTGGTCAATACGCTTAGTCCCCGTGCGGAAATGCCAGAGCCAGCAGAGTGACCCACAGTAAGGAAACGGCTCTGCTTCACTGGGTCACTGGTTTGTGATTCGTGGCTTCAAAGTCCGAGCTGGACCTCTTAGTTGGAGACCATCTGATTGAATTAAAAAAAAAAGCTACAATTAGGTTTTGGATTAGGTAGCTCAGGTGGCTGTAACAGAACGGCACAGCCTGGGTGGCTTCAGCCACAGACATTTATTTTCTCACAGTCCTGGAGGCTAGAAGATCCAGGCAGGTTGCTTGCAAGACTGCTTCCTGGTGAGGGCTCTCTCCCTGGCTCCTAGAGGACTACTTTTTCACTGAGTCCTCCCATGGAAGGGGGAGTGGGAGGTGGGTGAGGGCACTGGAGTGTGAGCCCTCTGGTGTCTCTTATTAGAGCACTAACCCTGGCAGGAGGGCCCCACCCTCTTGACTTCATCTGAACCTCATTATCTCTCAAAAGCCCCATCTCCGAATACCATCACATTAGGTTAAGGCTTCAACATGCGAATTTGGGGAGAGGGCACATTCAGCCCAAAGCAAGTTCCTATTAAGTAGCTACTCAGCAAGATATGGATTCTTCTGCCTGTGCTCCCAGCACAGAATATAAAGCACACATACATGTTCGATGTTTTCAAAGTTTACTTTTAAAAATTAGCTCCAATTTCACCTAACCAATACATTTAGCATTTTCTCATCTGTAAACATTTAAGATATCTATAAATGTTTGATATAGAGTACCATTTCTTAAAATCCATCGTGTATACATACTTGCATAAACAAACAGATAAATATAAAGGATGTTTATGTGTGGTGTTGTTTGTAAATGGGGGGAGAGTCTAGCATCTAAAATACCAATTAGGGCGCCTGGGTGGCTCAGCTGGTTAAGCGTCTGCCTTCGGCTCAGGTCATGATCCTGGAGTCCCGGGATCGAGTCCCGCATCGGGCTCCCTGCTCGGCAGGGAGTCTGCTTCTCCCTCTGACCCTCCCGCCTCTCATGTGCTCTCTCTCATTCTCTCTCTCTCTCAAATAAATAAATAAAATCTTTAAAAAAAAATAAAATAAAATACCAATTAATTAGGAAATGAGATAAATTATGACATGTTCATCAAATGGAAAAAAAATGCAGCTCTTCAAAAGAAAACACAACTTTATGTACCAATGCAGAGAGATACCCGGCATCTTACTTTCAAGTAGGTAGAGCACCTAACAATTTAAAAGGAGGTGCGTGCATAAAGAGGAATAATTAAATAGGCAGAAAGAAGAAAGTCACAAATCCATTGCAAACTGCTAACAGTGTTTAACTCTGGGGAATGTGATGGGGAGAGGGGGTTTCATCTATTACCGTATCTCAGTGGGGTGCTGGTAAATGCTTAACAACTGCATCTCTGGGAGAAAAGCCCTGATTTTTAGCGTTTGCCAGTTTGCACGGTGTAAATACCCCCACCGTGGCAGATCTCGAGTGACTACCAAAGTGCCACTGATGGAGCAGGGAAGAGACAGGCCATGGCCCATCACCGTACAGCGACTTCACCGCATAAACACAGCAGATGTAAATAACCTTCCCAACACACATAATAGTAAAATGATTAGGAAGTAATGAGTTTTGAGTACTTACTACCTTTTAAAAAATAACTTACTATTAACTGTAGTTGTGCTTAACAACCCGATCTCGTTATTTGCTGAAAATTTAACAATAGGCTCTCCCAAGCCAGGGCTCTGTCACATCACGGCGTTTCTATACGATTTGTCCTTTACAACAAATGTGGATATGGATGGTTGTCTAATTTTTTTTTTTTTTACATGCAGTTTAAAATAAAAAACAGAGGGATCCTATTCTTTGGCAGTGATCTAGCACTCTTCTAGCACCTGGCAGAGGCTGTAATGAAATGTTAAAGCAATTGAACCGCTCTCTCTGAAGAGACTGTTGTGTGCCAGGTTCTGCAAAAAGGGCTAGTTTGTTAAGTACCTGCTATGTGCCAGAATATGGACTCTTCATACACACAGGCTATACACACACCTTACAGTAGTATCTCCACCTCCGCCCTAAAATACTCTGAGTAGGTATCGTGACTTGGGACTTTCAGATCCCTGACAGCCTCTCAAACATCAAGGCATAGGAAGCCCTGGTGATGAAGGGTGAATGCCAGAAGCCTTCCGGGAGAAGGTTTCCAGCTGCAGGTCCAGTGAGGAATGGCTGAAAATAAGCTGAGAAAAACACATGGGAGCAGGTTGGAGGAGCAAGGGGTGGTTTGTCATTAGCCAAGCAGTAGAGGGTTGGTGATACATGCTCCGATGTTAAGAAAACACTGATAACTCTGTTCAGCTCTACAGATCTGTACCCTTTACCCTTCCCAGCCATATGGTGACATTCCAAGGAAGGCATTCATGATAGACTGTGTGTCCCCCAAATTCCTATGGTGAAGCCTCATTCCCAGTGTGATGGTATGAGGAAGGGGGGCCTTCAGGACGTGATCAGGTCAAGACAGCAGGGCCCTCATGAATGGGATTAGTATTTATAAGAGAGACCCCAGTGAGCTCCCTTGCCTTCTCTGCCATGGGGGGACACAGCCAGAAAGATGGTCATCCATGAACCAGGAAGCAGGGTGTGCACCAGACCCCAAATCTGATGGCACCCCTGACTGTGGACCTCCCAGTGTAGAGAACTGTGAGGAATAAATCTGTGTTATTTATAAGCCACCCCAGCTCTGGTATTCTGTGACAGCAGCCTGAATGGACCAGGACAGCATCATGACCCTCAGTTCACAGGAGAGGACCCCGGGGCGCGGAGAAGCGGCTGGATGACCTTAAGTTCAGCATGTACGGCAGACGGGACAGACGCACCAGGAACAGCTAGCACCTATGCTCCGGCCATGCAAGCTCACCCCGACGGGCGAGCCCCGCAGGTGAGACCCAGGGCAGCGGAGTCTTATTTTTGCTTTTGGTTTCTCTTTGCGATTTACTTAGCAAAGAGGGAAGAAAACCACGAGCCTCTTGTCAGAGCTACCCAGGAAATAAAAAGAATCATGTATAAGGAAAAGAGTCTGGCGGGGGAAGGATCTCAGAAAGAGAGAGGTGGGGGAGCAGTCTTCTTGCATTTAAGGTCAGCTTCTGGGAGCCTTAGATTAAACTCACACTCTCTCCGGTGAGGCTGTGCCCCGGGGGGAATGAAGAAAGCCATGCCAAAGAACTCTTCCAGAACAGTGCTCAGGAGGGCGGGGGACGAGGAATCTTGCCATGTTTTCAGGATGCAGCTAGGAGAACGCTTTATAAAGTGGCTCAGGGTAATGACATGCCCCCCACCAATCCGGTCAGTGGGGGTCTCTCTCCCGGCTGCCTTGCTAGGGTACTACAGAGAACCCAGAGCCGCCGAAGGCAACTAGGTGGGCTAAGTGCCCTGGGCCTGCACATGGGCACTTCTGCAAAGCGTTGGAACAGGGTGCAGCCCCAGCGCCGAGATGAGACTTCAGCTCAGGGACGGGATGCGGATCGGGACGATGAAAAGGGAGAGGGTGCTGGGTGAGGATGCTCGCTTTCTCCCTAGGGCCCCGAGGGAAGCCGTGTATTGTTTAAAAACCTCTCAGGCTGGGGTGCCTGGGTGGCTCAGTTGGTTGAGAGACTGCCTTCGGCTCAGGTCATGATCCTGGAGTCCCAGGATCGAGTCCCACATCGGGCTCCCTGCTTGGCAGGGAGTCTGCTTCTCCCTCTGACCCTCCCCACCTCATGCTCTCTCTCTCTCATTCTCTCTCAAATAAATAAATAAAATCTTAAAAAAAAAAAAAACAAAAAAAACCTCCCAGGCTGCTGGGTGAAGCTGGACGGGCCCTGTAGCATTCAGGCATCCGCTCTACCTAAGCTCCCCGCCGCCCCCCACGCTCCAACTGAGGTGCCAGGAGTCTCAGCCACCATTTACTGAGTGCTTCCTGTGTGCCAGGCATTGTCCATTCACTTAATCGTTCCAGCCATCCTAGGAGTCTGTACTGACACTCCCCTCTTACCAGTGAAGAAAGTCAAGCAAAAAAAAAAAAGAAAAGAAAAGAAAAAAGAAGAAAGGTGAAGGGATTTGCCTAAGGGATCTCTGAATGGTCACTGTAATGGAGCCAGAACGTGGGCTCTTCACCTCTCCCCATATACTGGGCACATACTCTACAAGTCACACCTCTGACTAAACTAATAGCCCAAACTACGTGCCAAGAATTTCCACACCTCTCGGCCTGTGCTGGGGGGGGCCTGCTGCTCTGTTGGCCTGGAAGGTCCACCCCCACGTCCCCACCTCCAGTCCTCTTGGCTGACACTTTTCTCAATGCACGCAAGCAGGCCTCCCCCAAGCTCTCGGGGCTGTGGGCACACCCTTCCATCACAGCACCCAGCTACACTGTATTCGCCTTAAGCTCCTACTTTAAGTCTGTCGGGGAGGGGGAATGGTACAAGCAGAGACCACACCTGATTTCAATTTCTGCTCCTGGTGCAGGGCCCGATGCCAGGCACCTGCCACCTGCCGAGTGCATGCCTACGGAATGGGCAGATGCTCTAAGACCCGGGGACACGGACTGTTTCCCACCAGCAACTTTCCAAGTTGTCTTCCACGCCTGGAAAGGCAGGAGTGATGGAAGCTGGAATTCATTTATTCGTTTAACAAATATTTGAGAGCCTTCCCTGTGTATGTAGGACTAAGCGCCCCTCTTCCTTACACAGGTTAGCTCCTGGGGACCACCCGCTTTCCCCGTCACATTGTCCTCTCCGTTTCAGACCAGCAATGACAGTGAAGACTCCTCCTCATGCGAAGCAGAGCATCTCTCTGACGCCCCTCCTGTAACATCTCTTCTGCTGACAGGTGGAGGAAGAGCTCTACTTTTAAGGGCTCCTGCGATTAGATTTTGGGCCCATCGGATAAGCCAGGATAATCTCCCTATTTCAAGGTCTGTAATTATAGCCGCAAAGTCTCTTTTGCCAAGTAACATCACAGAATCATAGGCTCCAAAGATTAGGGTACGGGCATTTTTCGGGGGCCCTTCTGTCTACCACAACAGGCAGCAGTTGAATAATAAAAAATATTTATTTTCTAACATTGATGAAAAGTGCAATGAAGAAAAAGAAATCCTTTGGAGAAGATGGCCAAGTAAGCCCATTGAGGGGAGAGGACATCGGAGCTGAGCACTGAAGGCAGCAATGGGAAGAGCAGTCCAGGTTGGGGGCCCAGGTCCAGGGAGTGAGAGTGCATTTGGGCAACAGTAAGGAGGGCCGGTGTGGCTGAAAGAGAGTGTGCAAGGAAAAGTAGGGGCCATGTGCCTGGACGAGGAGCCACGAGCAGCCCAGGCCAACTCCCTTCCTGAGATGCCGCACTTTGCCACGATTCTCTCTAGGCTAGTGGTGATCTCTACAAACCCTAGACCTCAGGCAGGAGAACGGGACCAGGTGCACGGCTCCAAAGCGTGTTAGCGTGAGGCAGAGCTCCAAGGGCACAGAGGGAAGAATCTGATGGCACCCTGAAATGGCACACTTGAAGACTCTGATTTGAACATTACTAGATTTCAGGGGTGGCGCCAGACTATGCGGGGTCAGGAATGACGTCTGCTCGACGTCTCTGCCCAGGGGGTGTGGGACATGACTGCGTGAGAGCAACATGAACACCCAGCTCCACTCCTGCTCGGGGCCTTTGCTGTGCTTGCTGTTCTCTCTGGAACGCTGTTCTAGATCTCAGCATGGCTGCCAACTTCCTTCTTTCAAGTCTGCAGTTCAAATGTTGTCCTTTCAGAGAACCCTTCCCCAAACAAACAGCTCTTTCTAGAAGAATCCAATTCCCTTCTAGGCTTCCCAGCACATCACATTATGTCAGGGGTTCTCAAACTCAGAGGTGTCGATGTTTTAAGCTGGACGTTCTTTGTTGTAGGGGACCCTCCTGTGCACTGCGGGGTGTTTGGCTACATCCCTGGCCTTTACCCACTATGTGCCAGGAGCATCTCCCTCGCTGTGACAACCAGATAGGTCTCTGAACGCTGCCAATGTACCCTTGGGAGCCAAATTTCCCACCAACTCCTGTTGATAACCGCTGCCCTAGGTTACTGTCTTCAAAACACTTGCCGTCTCCCAAAGTTATTAACTTCATTCAACAACAATACTTATGCAATGTCTAATATATGCCAGGCATGATTCTAGGGACAGGAGATAAAGCAGGCAAATTAATAGAAATAGGAACTTGAATCCTCATGGAAAGAAACAGAAAATTAAAAAGAAAACGCAGGAAATTATCGTAGGTCAGATGGCAATTACCACTACAGAGAAGTTTAAGGCAGAGAGAGGTGGCAGAGCTGGAGAGGCCCCCAGGTTTAAACAGGTGTGTTCGAGGAACAGCAGCGAAGGCAGAATGGCTGGAGCTGAGTCAGTTCGGGGGCACCCCGGCGTGGCGGCAACACGGGATGCGAGATGGGGATTGCTCCTCTCCCATAATAAGCGACCTCCCACAAACAGGGCTCCTTTTTATCTTGGTCTGTGGCATCCTCTGGGCCTAGAAAGCTGCCTGGCAGGTCATACCTGCTGGGAGCCCAAGGACGATGTGTCCAGTGAATGAACAAACAGATGGCTGGTGCTGGGGAGGGAGGGCTCAGGCCCAGATCTCTTCAATGGACAAAACACAGAGTTACTATCAAAAGATGCTCAAGGGCCATAAGCATCTTCCCTCTTTGGGAACATCAAATAACAAAGGAAAGTACTAATATTTGACATTTATCGATCCAGAGATCATCCCAAGCATTTTATAATCTCATTTTGTCCTCAAAGCAATCCGGTGAGGTGGGAATTCTTCAAGTCCTGAGATGATCAATAATGTTTGTTAGCTGCCCGAATATCCTGGACCTAGGACCAGAGGGAGATGGGATGCGAACCCATGACTGCTAATTTCCAGAACATATGTAATACTGTCTTTTAAAAGGAAAAATGAAACGGGAGTTCCAGGAGCACAGTGTGACCAATGTGGGAGGAGGCTGGACACCTGCAGTCCCTTAGTCTACCTTTTAAATAGTGACAAAAGGCAGTCTACGGACTGAGTGCCAACTACATGCCAAACCTCGTCTTATATTAAATGTATGGTACTACCTTCCTTCTCCCCGAGTCCTCTGTGAGGCAGACACAGCCATCCCCGTCTCACATATGAACGGAGGCTCAGGGAATCAGCGACGTGCAGGGAACTGAGCGGGGCAAGACCACAGAAGAGAGTCTGGGATGTACCGTTCACTTCGTTTCACTTCGGTATCTACGGGGTTATTGGGTGGAAGAGGGCATGGATTTCTGGTGGGAACCTAGAAGGCAAAAGCAAGGCCAAAGGAGATTCAGGTTCAGGATATGAAGGGGACAAGCTCTGGGTAACTTCACTGAACCGCAGGAGAAGGGTAAATGGAGAGAAGCAGCTGGTGGCAGGATGGCTACACAGACTTCCAGCCCGCTGAGCTCCCTCTGAGCAGGGAGCGTGGTCTTAGTCATTGACACTGACCTTGAGGGAGATCTTGAGCAGGTCACGGCTTTGCACTGGGGTCCGTCTGTTAAACGTCTGCAACCCCTTGAACTCATGGCTCTCCAGGGCGGTTGGCGAGGGTCGGGGAGGGGCAGAACCTCTTCCCAGGACAGGCTACCCCAGTGAATAATATTCCTGCGTCCCATGTGTCCCCCTGGTATCTGTATTATGGTTGCATATAGATGTTCTAACTATGTGAGCCTGAAACTAACACTACTTGCAGAAACAAAACTAAATGCTGCGTGGTTTTAGTAGACACTGGGCCTGGAGTACACATCGAGGCAAGAGGATGCTTCTTGTTCTCTGATCATCTGCCAGGAGACGTTCACTACGTTGGGAAGGCATGTTGCTGACAGCACACGGCACTGGTAGAATCTCGGTCCTGTTTCGCATCGGCAGTATCGCACTGAAGACGGTTCTACCCTGAACACAGGCACAGGAGGCCTGGACCCCGCTCCATCGGCTGTCCACTGCGGCCAAGCCTCAGCCATTATACGTGAAGTCAGTATTATTTTATAGTAAATTAATTTCCCTTTATTTCTTCTTTAAATTATAGCCAGGGCACTATATTGATTTTTTTTTTTGAAATGATATTTGTAGACAGTGCAATCAATATAGGTAACCCTTGGATTTTATTCCATGATTGTAAAAAAGGTGTTCAAAACATTCGTTACAAAAACGAGGCAAGGGCTACTGGCAGAATGAACAGAAGGCATTTTCATTATTTTTTGTGGATGACCCGAAGTTGAGGACTCAAACGAAGTCAAATGAAATGAGACAGGGATTGGTCTAAATCAGATAAAACTCGACCAGAGATAAATATAAAACCTGTGCAGTAGGGTCAATAAATCTATGGCAGAAGAACAGAACGGGGAACCTCTGGCTGAGCAGTCATTCAGGGCGCTCTTCAGCTGAACTCAAGTTCAAGTTGAGCCTGAGGAGCAAATGGCAATAAAAGTCTGTACCTGGAGGCCGCTTCTCAAATTTTACCATGCATCAGAATCATGCAGGGAGCACGTTTAAAGATTTCATTTATTTATTTGTCAGAGAGAGAAAGCAGGAGCGCACAAGCAGGGGGAGTGGCAGAGGGAGAGGGAGAAGCAGACTCCCTGCTGAGCAGGGAGCCTGATGTGGGGCTCAATCTCAGGAGCCTGGGATCACGACCTGAGCTGAAGGCAGACGCTTCACTGACTGAGCCATCCAGGTGTCCCAAGGGAGCAAGTTTTTTTTTTTTTTTTAAAGATTTTATTTATTTATTTGAGAGAGAGAGAATGAGAGAGAGCAAGCACATGAGAGGGAAGAGGGTCAGAGGCCGAGCAGGGAGCCCGATGCGGGACTCGATCCTGGGACTCCAGGATCATGACCTGAGCCGAAGGCAGTCGCTTAACCAACTGAGCCACCCAGGCGCCCCCCAAGGGAGCAAGTTTAAAGGAACAGTTAGCTGGCCTCATCTCCAGAGATGCAGATGCACTTTCTCTGGGTTAGGGCCTGAAAGCTGATGTTCTAGGCAGACA